>NW_027150891.1:0-473053 GCF_020186115.1 Histomonas meleagridis
CAAACCGTCATCACTTGTTTCATGTCGGTTCCCATCAACACCACGGAAGTTCTCAACTTCCAGCAATTTGGGATTGATCCCAAATTTGCCAGTATTTCTAATACATCATTATCGAAGGACAAATATTTATGTGTTCGTGAAGTTACAGAAACAGAAGGAAATGTTGTTATTATAGATCTTCAACAAAACAACAGTGTTACACGTCATAAGAACACGGCCGATTCAGCAGTTATGCATCCATCACGGAATGTTATTGCTATGCGAGGAGGTAATGTTTTACAAGTTTTTGATCTTGGAGCACGTCAACGTCTTAAATCATTTCAATTGAATCCTGGGCAAACAGTTAGTTATTGGACATGGTTAGATGATGATATTTTAGCATTTGTTTCTTCAGGGCAAGTTTATCACTGGTCACTTTCTTCACAAAACAATCCAATTCCTATCTTCCAAGTTCAACCACCACTTTCTAATGGAAGTATTATGAAGTATAGTATGTCACATGACCAACAGTGGGTTTGTATTTCAGGTCTTGCACAAGAAGGTAATCAAATCGTTGGAAAATTACAACTTTATTCACGAGAACGTAATGCATCACAAATGATTGATGCATTTGCGTTTGAATTTGGCCGTTATCAAACTGTTCCAATTTTAATCTTTTCCAATAAGAATCAAAATGGGATGTTTATGAACATTATTCCATTAGGTGCATCCCCAGCTGCCCAACAATTTGGTAAGAAGAACGTTGATTTACCCATTGCAAATGATGCCCAAGGAGATATTCCACTTCAATTATTGTTTTCGCAGAAGTATGACACAGCGTATTTGCTCACGAAGATGGGATATTTGTATTTAGTTGAAGTTGAAACGCCATTTGTGTATATTTCAGCACGAGTTTCACAAACGCCATTTATTCATGCGTCATTAACACGCGAAGGAGGTATTATTGCATTATCACGCGATGGTCGTATGACGAAACTTACGATTAATGATTCCACGATCATTGAATTTGTAGCCAAAACGCGCGGCAATCCGCAGTCAGCGTCACACATTGCATCGAGTGCCGGTCTTCAGATTTCTGGCGATTTTATGAATCAACAACTTGATCAATTGATTCGACAAGGTAATTATGTTGAAGCCGCGCATTGTGCTGCCAATTCGCCCGGTGGTTCATTACGTAATATGCAAACGATTCAAAAGTTATTAAGCATTCAAACTATGGGCGGTGCGCCACCTCTTTTGCAGTATTTCAACGAATTGTTAAATATAACGAAACTTAACGAAGTCGAATCTATTGAATTATGTCGAATTGTTGTTAATTTGAACAAGACGAATCTTATTGAGAAATGGATCAAAGAGGACAAACTCACGCCGTCAGAAGCGTTGGGGGATGTCTGCCGCCCTGACCCGCGCATTGCAGTTGCCATTTATTTACGTGCTAATGTCTCAGAGAAAGTTGTTGCGACTTTTGCAGAGATGAATGCGTTTGATAAACTTCAAGCCTATTGCCAAAAGATGTCATACACGCCGAACTGGATGCAAATCATTACCATTGTAGCGCGTACAGCGCCAGATAAAGCAGAACCACTTTTAACACATGTTGCGAACAACGGGCAGCCGCTTGTTGACGCGAAACAAGTTGTTAATTTATTAGTTCAATTCCAAATGATTCGTCAAGCGATACGATTTTTAATTGATGTATTACAAACAGATCGCGAAGAAGATTCCGATTTACAAACGATGTTATTTGAGATTGCACTTAAGAACATGCCGAAACTTGCCGAAGAATTATTTGTTAAGAACATTTTCACGTATTATGATCGCCAACGCATTGCAGCACTTTGTGAAAGCGCCGGTAATTTCCAACGTGCGTTAGAACATTACACCGATTTACCATCGATCAAACGCTGCATCGTTAATGTTCAAAACATATCACAAGATTTCTTAGTTCAATACTTCTCTACGATGTCAGCAGAATGGGCCATTGACTGTTTACGTGAATTATTATTAAATAATCCACGAGGTAATGTTCAAGTTGTTGTTCGTATTGCTAGTACATATTGGGAGAAATTGGGTATTGACACATTAATTAATTTATTCCATGAAACGAATTCGAGCGAAGGGATTTACTATTTCTTAGCGCAAGTTGTCAACACGTGCGATGATCCAGACATTCACTTCCGTTACATTGAAGCTGCGACTAAATTAGGCCACTACCAAGAAGTTGAGAACATGTGCAGCGAAAGTCAGCACTTACAACCAGAGCGTGTTCGAGATTTCTTAATTCAACAAGACTTAAGCGACAAAGTTCCAATTATTGTTTTATGCAATCGATTTGGTTTTATTGAAGATTTGACCAAATATTTATATAAGAAAGGCGCATTACGCGAACTCGAGACATATGTTCAAAAGTTCAACACAGATATGGCCGGTCGCGTTATTGGAGCATTAATTGACATTGAAGCGCCTAACGATTACATCACCAAATTACTTAACTCAGTTCAACACACAGCGCCAATTGACGATTTAATTACACAAACGATGAAACGCGATCGCATTAAAATCCTTGAGCCAATTCTTTATGCGCGTGCACAAGCCGGATCAATTGATACTGCCACGAACAATGGGATTGTTTTGTTAGCAGTGTTATCCAATCGTAATGGAGAAAAATTATTACGCGAGAACCAATACTATGATCCTAAATTTGTTGGGGACATATTATCTAAACGCGATGCGCACTTAGCGTGCATTGCATATTCCAAAGGCAAATGCGACAATGAATTAATTGAATTAACTAATACACATCAACTCTACAAAGAGCAAGCGCGTTACTGCGTTGCACGCCAAGATCCAGAGCTGTGGGCGCGTGTATTATCACCAGAGAATGAGCACATGAAACTTGTTGTCGATGCAGTTATATCCACCGCGTTACCAGAGTGCGACGATCCAGACAAAGTGTCACAGACAGTCAAAGCATTCATTGATGCGAATATTCCTACGCAACTTTTAGGATTATTAGAGAAAGTTGTTATGGAGTCACCGCAATTCCAGAACAACACATCATTACAGAACTTATTAATTATCACAGCGATTAAATCAGATACATCACGCGTCATGACATATGTCACTCGCTTAAATGACTACACGTGGGACAAAATCTGCGAACATTTGATCCAATCACAGCTTTACGATGAAGCGATTGCGTCATATAAGAAATTCAATCAAAATGTCGAAGCTGTCAAAGTTATGTTAAATTATAAGAAGTCGATTCAAGCAGCATCAGATTGGGCGCAGCACTGTGACGAACCCGCCGTTTGGGGCGAAGTTGGCCGTGCTCAACTTGCAGAAGGATTAGTTGTAGATGCGATTGATTCATTTGTTAAAGCGCGCGACACCAAAGAGTACAACAAAGTCATCCAATTGTGTGAAGAACAGAACCAATACGGTGCGCTTGTTACATTTTTAGAACTTGCACGTGAAATCCAAAATCGAGATCCGATTATAGAAACAGAATTATGTTTTGCATATGCTAAAACAGACAAATTAGCAGAACTTGAAGAACTTACATCAGGCCCGAACTCAGCGCGCGAGAAAGAAGTTGCAGACCGATGCTTCGAATGCAAATTATACAAAGCAGCGAAAATCATATACACAGCGATCAAAGACTACACGCGACTCACGGAGACATTGTTAGAACTCAACGAATTCAAGTCAGCGATTGAAGCAGCGCGCAAAGCTGGCACATCGTCCGCGTGGAAGGCCGTCAACAAGGCGTGCGTGCTGGCGGGCGAATTCAGTTTGGCGCAGTCAGCAGGTCTTCAAGTTGTTGTTGAAGCAGACTTAATCACAGACGTCATTGAGTTATATGAAAACTTGGGCTACTTCACGCAAATCATCCAATTATTGGAAGCTGCGATGTCATTAGAACGTGCGCACGGCGGCATCTTCACTGAACTTGCCGTTTTGTATGCGAAACATCAACCAGAGAAAGTATTGGAGCACCTTAAGACGTATTATCAAAAGATTGCACTGTTCAAAGTCATCAAACAACTGAATTTGATGCACATGTGGAAGGAGCTTACATTTGCATACGAGAAATACAGCGAATATGACAACGCCGTCCTCGTTATGATGGAACACCCGTCGACATCGTGGGAGCACGGGCACTTCAAAGACTTAATTTCGCAGGTATCGAACGCGGACATATTATATCGCTCACTTACATTTTACTTGAATTATTCGCCGTTAGACTTAAACGAACTTTTAGGCGTAATTGGGCAAAAGATCGACTCTACGCGCGTTGTCGAAATGTTCCGACGAAGTAACAATTTGCAGCTTATCAAAACGTATTTAGCGTCTATCCAGAGCAACAACATCCAGGCAGTCAACGAAGCGCTGAACCAAATGTACATCGAAGACGGTGACTACGAATCACTTCGCCACTCTATTGATTCATTTGATTTGTTTGAGTCAGTCACATTAGCGCGCTCGCTTGAGCACCACGAGTGTTTGGAGTTCCGTCGGATCGCATCGTACATATACCGTAAGTCGAAGCGATGGAACGAAGCGATAACATTATCGAAGAAGGACAAATTGTACGGTGACTGCATCGAAACAGCAGCGCAGTCGCAGAAGTCAGATATTGCCGAATCGCTTTTGCATTACTTTGTTGACGAGAAATTATACGAATGCTTCGCCGCGTGCACATTTGTCTGCTACGACTTAATTACATCGGATGTTGTTTTAGAGTTGGCGTGGCGCAACAACTGCATCGACTTTGCGATGCCGTATCTCATTCAGTCACTTCGCGAACAGAACCAAATCATCAGTAAGTTGACATCGCAGATGGGCGACATGGACGAGAAAATCGACGAAACGAAAGAAGTTGCGCAAATGGCAGTTTCGCTCTCTCAGGCGCCGCCGGGCTTTGCGCCTTCGAATGCGCCGTTCCCCGACAGCAACAGCATTGCGAACTCGACAGGCGGCTTCAACATGGGCAACAACACGTTCGTAGCGAGCGCAGACCCATTCGCAGCAGCAGCGAAGACATCGAATGCACAGAACACATTCAACGGAACGAACTCAGCAGGAAACTTCCCAACGTTCAACGCGCAGTTTCCGCCGTTTTGAGTCAGAAGGTAAAAATTAATAAACAAAAGTTTTTTACCAAATTTCGTTTTCTTTATGTAAAAGAAAAAGAAAAAGAAAACGTTGCGACAGTATCAGAACGCACTCAGTCTGATGAAGTAAAACGGCGTTGTGTGGAAGTGATTTGATGTGCAGCGAAGAAACGTTGCGACAGTATAAGAACGCACTCAGTCTGATGAAGTAAAACGGCGTTGTGTGGAAGTGATTTGATGTGCAGCGAAGAAACGTTGCGACAGTATCAGAACGCACTCAGTCTGATGAAGTAAAACGGCGTTGTGTGGAAGTGATTTGATGTGCAGCGAAAGAAACGTTGCGACAGTATAAGAACGCACTCAGTTCGGTTGTATTACAGTAAAATGCGATGGCAAAAACATTGTGAATGATTTAATACATTTTTACGAAATTTTATTAATAATTTAATTTAATTTGTATTTCGCTTAAATTTTGTGATTATTTATGTTTATAATCTTCAAATATCTGAACGATACTACTAAAATAACCTGCGGAGGCATGATCGGATGCTGTTAAGAATATTTAAAATAATTTCCATAAATGAATTTATAATATTATGTCATTTGAAAAAACATTGAATAAAACAAATAAATATCTTTAGAATTAACATCAATTCCTTCTCGTTGAAGAAACAATTTGACGATTTTAGAACGACCTTCTTTAGATGCATATATTAGTGCTGTTAAGAATATTTAAAATAATTTCCATAAATGAATTTATAATATTATGTCATTAGAAAAAAACATCAAAGAAAACAAATAAAAATCTTTAGAATTAACATCAATTCCTTCTCGTTGAAGAAGCAATTTAACGATTTTAGAACGACCTTCTTTAGATGCAAACATTAGTGCAGTTAAAAATATTTAAAATAATTTCCAAATATTAGTTTATAATATTATGTCATTAGAAAAAAAACATCAAATAAAATAAATAAATATCTTTAGCATTAATATCAATTCCTTCTTGTTGAAGGAGTAATTTAATAACTTCAGTTTGACCTTCTTTAGATGCAGACATAAGAGGTGTAAGAAATCACTAAAATATACACCAATCATTATTTTAAAATATAAAACAATATAAAAAAATTTCAAAAAAAGAAAATATATATATTTTGTATTTATATTAATTGTTTTCTTTTCAAGAAGAAATTGTAATATTTCAATTTTACCTAATCGAGATGCGTACATTAAAGCTTCTTTTTATAATTATAATAAACTTCAAATCATATTTAAAAATATAAAATAAAAAGATTAAATATTTAATCTATATAAAAATCAATTGTTTCATGATTTAACATTTCTTCATGTTCAAAAATAAATTTAATCGTTTCAACATTTCCTGAATTAACTGATTCACATATAATATTATCGGGAAGATTCTTTCCATATAATAAATATTGTAACAAAAAAGCATTTCCTGTTCTTGCTATTTTTAAAATTAATGAATCGAAATCTATTCCTTCCTTTTCTAAAAATGATAAAATTTCATAGTTATTAAAACTAATACAAATCTCCACATATCGTGGTAAATCAAATATATCTGTTAATTTCTTCTCATAAATATATTTAAATATATCATTTCGATGAAATGTGATTGCTGTTTCATATGCATATTTAAATGACGAATGATTTTGTTCACATAAATGAATGATTTCAAGGTTTCCACCTGCAATTGCATATTTGCCTGTGTTTTCTAATTTAGCATTATTCACAAGTAAATATTTAAAACATTTAACTGCCGAAAAAAATGCTGCAAAATCAATTAATGTAACATTCCAATAGTTAATAAATGAACATCTTTCATAAAGTGATTCTTTAATTCTTTGATTAAAATCGAAATTTTCAGATGTTGATATTTCTTGAAGTTTTTCGATTTCATCATTTCGAATTATTTTTGCAATTTCATTTGGATTAACTCCTTCTTTAATCAATTGCTTATGAAGTTCCCAATCATTTTCCATAAGTTCATTATGTATACTTCTAAACTGATTTCGAAATGGATAATACGTCATGGCACCACAATATCTATTAATATATTTTGGAAAAAGTAAACTATTTAATTTTCGCTCTGTTTTATAATGTGCAAAATATAATGAATCTCTTTTTATTCCGAATATTGGTTCAATCATTTTATATTCTATCATTTTTTCAATTAAATAATTTGATTCTTGTGTTTCTAAATTATAAATATATTTAATAAAATATGATATTATTTTATCACATTTCTTAATTTCTTTTTCAATAATCTTTAAAATATTAAAATAAAATTTTTCTTCGTTTCTCATAGAAGCAAAAGCAGAATAAAAAAATCGGCATAGCATAATATTAAATGAAATTGGAAACTTATCATTACATAGAAAATTTAATGATTGAATTGATGTTTCAATATTATTATCATTTAAATTAAAGATAGTTTCTTCCATTATGTTTATTTCATTTTTACCTTTTTCCCATAAATTTTTCCTGAAATTAAGTTTTGGAATTAATTCATCTTCAAATTCTATTGGATCAATTAAAAAAGGCTTTTTCATGTGAACTTTATCAAATTTTCCTGTAATAATTGTTAAATCCAAATAATTTGGAATATTTACAATTGTAAACCCAGTTTTACTCGCCCATTCAATAATTTCCTTCACTTTATTTATATTTTTATCGTGGTTTATCCCTAATATTTCAATTCTTCTTTCAAATGAAGAAATATCTTGAAAATAGATAATTGCCGAATCGATAATAATATGTTTATTTTTTAATGATGTTTTTGATAATGTTGCAATTCTATTTTCATGTATTTCCCATATTAAATATCCATTTTTATCAATAACTATAAATTTAAATTCGAAAGGAAACATTTGTTCGGGAATATAAATATTAACATAATATTGAAATTTATTATGAGATTTTAACTCAATTCCATGTTTTGGATCCCATTGACCTAAAATTGGAATTGATCCCACAACTAAAAGTTTAATTTCCTCGTTAAATATCCAACTTTGTGCTGATAATGTACAGCAAATTAAATTTGGCTTTGAATTATCAATAAACACTGAAGAAAACTGAAAATTATCAATTAAAGAAATTTTAGAAATGAATTTTTGTTGTTTTTGGTTCATTTCAATCCAAGTGTCATTAAATTCAACGAAATTTATTGTTTCATTCGGAAATGTATAATTCCGATTATTACCTTTTTCAACGACTATATTTTTAGATTTCTCAATAACAACATATTTATAACTAATTGATTCTGGTAGATATGATAATGTTAAATCACATTGCCAATTATAATTGTTATCATTAAAAGTTTCATTCATTTCTGAATTAATATTATACATTTGAAGTCCTTTATTCACATCCCAATGACCTAATTCAGGTAATGAACCAACAACAAATAAATTTTGAACACAGTACGTTGGATAATTGATTTTAAATCTCAAAGTTTTTCTTTCGTGATTACTTAAATTTTTTTCAAAATCACTGATTAAAATTGGTTCTTCAATAAAATCTGGTATATTAAATGTTACAATTTCTGTAAGATTATTTTCATTTGATTCATATTGATAATATAATTTTAATTTTGGTTGAATTGCTATCTTTAAATCGATTGAATGAGTTCTTTGAATTTAATACATTCATTTTAATTTTATTAATATCTTTTTTATCTGCGTCATGTTTATCCACCCACCATAATAGATACGTATCTTCATTATGAGAAGTATAAAAGTTAAACATAAATCTTCTTTCCATTTCTGTTGTTCTAACTGAATATTTGGAAACTGCCAATAATTCAAAAACTGAACAAAAAATTGCCATTTTTCACGTCGTGATTTATTCACTCAAAAAATTCATAACGATTATTGAAAATGCCAGAACACAAAAAACGACATAATACTCAAATATCGGTATTGAATTCCAATTGTCAAGAAAAGTTTGCAATGTTTTGTTTTTTGTTTAGCTTTAGTTTCGCAACCGATTACATAGTGGACTCATCTACAAGAGAAGGCGATAATATTACTTGTGGTGATGGTTTTTGTACGGGTCTTTGTGTTACTTACATTAATCATTCCTTAAGTACAGAAAATTTTACACTCTATGAAAATGCTTCTTACTGCTATACAGGCGATTATAATTTATGTTATTTATCCAGATACATCTATTATTTATCTGCTATCATATTTTTAATTCCAGTCTTTCTTGTATTAATTTATTCAACTGTTCATAAATTCTATATACTCAAAAGTCATGATCCAGTTTTATTTGGCATGATGATCTTTAATGTTGTAGTTGGCCCCTCAAGTCTTGGTCTTATTATTTCAACTGTTTATTGTATGGTTCTATATAACAACAAATATGAAACCTTATATGTTGCGTTAATTATTGTTTTTCCAGTTTTCTATTTTTGTTCTTTATTAATTAATTTCATATTTTATCATGCAGGAATCCTCAAGCATTTCATAACGTTAAATCATTTTATTGGGAAAGGATTTTATACTTTATCTGAACTAGCTGATAAAATAGCAGAAGTTCGAAGATCGCCACCAGTATATCAAGTGATTAACATGAATAACAAAGAAGACGTGCAAAACCTCCAATATGTTACATGGGAAGAATATGGAGAATTTGTATCCATTCCAACTGATAAACCAGTTTGCGTATATTTTCTAACGAACATCGATTTAAGTGAAGCAATGCAAAATGATTACAATAACCAAGCTAAGGATAAAAAGATACAATTAGAAAAGTATATTAATGTCAACACAGATCTTTTAATCGCAGGTGATAACATTCCATTTGTTGTTAAGTTTATGACAAAGCCATTCATGAAAGTAATTTATTATATTCTGGAAATTTTCTCTTATTCATATTTATTGGATATGATATTTTACTCAAATTGTAAAGTGCTTGTCGTGAATTCTTCTAAAAGAGCAGAAATTGAACCAATGTATAGAGCTAAAGCAGGCGAAATGGATCTCGAAGCGCCTACATCGATATTTAAAGATGAAAAAGCTGAATCTCCATGAAATATAAGTAAAATTAAATTACCTTTGTGATGATTTGTTTGAATAAATATTAAATATTGTAAAATCTGTAAAATTAAAATATATTTTTTTATAATGTTTTAAGAAAACAATTGCTTTTATATAAAAAGAATATAATTTCATTGATTCTATTCCAAGTATCAAATGCAAACTTAAATATGCAAAAATTAAAACATAATTGATTTGATAATGTTGTAAGAATACAATTGCTTTTTATAAAAAAAGAATATAATTTTATAAAATTTCATTGATTTGATTTCAAGAATCAAATGCAAACTTAAATCTGTAGAATTCACATAAGAAAAAGTGCAATTTTTGTTAATTAAATGGAAGTAAAGTATACAAAATTCTAACCCATACAATATGACGATCAAAAATTGCGGTTACACAGTTGAAAGTCCTCAATTATTTTGTCAAATCATGAGCGATCAGCCTCTCCAATTTAAGTTCATTGTAATCGGTTGCAGTGGAGCAGGAAAAACATCCATAGTTCGACGTCTAGTTGATAATAAATTTGTTAAAGGAACACAAAGTACAGTTGGGATTGAATATTTTCACACTTATTACAACGATTGAAGGTCGCACTGTTAAAATGATGATTTGGGATACAGCCGGTCAAGAGCGTTTCTATACGATTGCTAAAGCATATTTTCGAAGTGCTTTAGGCGTTGTTTTAGTTTTCGACATTACTGATCGTAAAAGTTTCGATCAATTGCCACGTTGGCTTCGAGATGCACGGCTTGAAGCGGATCCACATTGTAGTGTTATATTAGTTGGTAATAAGTGTGATCTTGCAGCAGAACGCGTTGTTTCTAAAGAAGAAGCAGAAGATTTTGCACGCACACATGAACTTTCATATGTTGAAACATCAGCAGCAGATAATATTTGCATTGAAGAAGTTTTTATGCGTACAGGTTCAGATTTACTTCGAAAAGTTGCGAGTGGAGAAATTAATGCCGGAACAGCTACACCATCAGGTGGTGCGCCTACAGTTAATATCAGGCGAAACCAACCAGAAACCTCGAAATGCAGTTGCTAAACATAATTAAGATCCATTTTTCTATTTTTTATTTCTTTGTTTAAATAACATTTTTTTTCATTTTATAGTTTAAAAACATTTGTATATTTTTGTTAATTTTCTATTTAACATTTCTAATTAACAATCTATCATAAAATTCATTATCAAATATTAAAATAAATACACCATTAGCAATCACAAGTTGAGCAAATTTTTTTAAACAAACAAATTTAATATAAAAGATACAACCAAAGCCAATCGCGCAATTCGATATTTTTTATCCAACGTTAAGAGATATTTTTAACGTATGATTTCTGACCGTTTAAATGTTTCATGTAAACTCTTCAAAAAATTGTATCTTTTGACGTTTACAATTTAACTTCTAACAAAATTTTAAAAACAAATCACATTCTTGGATGCATTCAACCTCCCTAAGATTTCTTTCAGGAATTTCATTTCTCATAGGCGTGATATTTCTTTATTCATAAATTATATGTTCAATTGTTAGTTGCATTGGATTTGCTGTTTTATCTGGAATGGAGCAAACTTAGATATGATCATTCAACACACTCAGAAAAATTTTAATCACAGCTTGTATATTCTCTATATTATGAAAACCATTTCATGGATTACGCCTGTTGTTTTTATTTTTTGGTGTGTTATTAATTTTAATGAGTTCTAAAGCAAAGTTTGCTGATAGTTATCTGTTTATCTTGTTTTAATCATTTTGCTGCTAACAGCACTATTAAATTTTTCTTCTGATGTTTGTTGTTATGCTTACTCAACACCAGCGAAATGCCAAGAAATAAATCAGACAATTAATCAAACACAAGATTTGAGATTTAATGAAGAAGTCTACAAAAAATATCATACAAAAACAATTGCATTCTTTGTTATATATATCATTGCATTTTCTTCTCTTGTGCTTTGGATTGTGAATTTTTGTTTATTGAGTTGTTGTCCAAATAACAAGAAAGGTGCTTCACATGGAAGTAAAGCCAAAAAATCCGCATGTAAATATTCTTTATTGCGAATATTTTTATTAATATTTAAATTTATATTTGTGAATATGGTCAATTTGTAATATTAAATTTTTTGTTACTAAAAATGAATAGTTATTAATATTTTTTTAAAATAATGATATCATAATTAGAATATCATTTGTTTATATTTTTTTGTTTGTTAAATAATGAAAGAAATAGAATAGTAATAAAATATCTACTCGATTGTCATATGTTTCAACTTGCCTAAATTAACATTTTTACAGTTTATAGTTTAAAACATTTATTTGACTTTGTTGTTTTTTTATCATCACCGAACAAAGAAGAAAAAAATAAAATAAAATAAACGGCCGCCACATGAAAAGAATGAAAATTGGAAAAGTTTTGGAAGGATTCATTCTTACAATTATTTCATGTACTATTGCAATGATTATCAGGAATTTCAATGTTTTAGACTATAAATATTCTGTTGGAATTTCTTCTGACTTTCTTTATGAAAAAGATAACTTATATGTTGATATTCTTCGAATTTTCTCTGTTTTTCTATGCACACTTTCAAACTATTCAAAAATGGTTTTAAATCCATTATTTATTCTTCACGTTGCAAATAAAGGGAACGACATCTTTTTTGTTTCTTTGCTTTCATTAATTCTTTCTTCATCTTATTCATGTTATGGAACTATCATAATATCATTTCTTCGACATTTATTTATAACACCACAACCAGGTGTTAATCTTCTTTGGCTTTTTGATTCACATTCTCTTGTTGAATTCAGGACAATTATGCGAAATATTGTAATTTCATATCAACTTCTTGGGGTATTTATTCTTCGACATTTCCATAATTCAAGTATGTACATGTTAATATATTTCATTTATGATCCATGCAGCGATTGGACAACGATTTCACTTCTTTTTGAAATGTTTCGACCATATTTAACAAAAAATCGGAAAATTGGAACGTCATTTGCATTGTTTGCGTTTGGTTTTGTCTTTTGTCAGTCTTCGCTTTATTCGTGGTGGACAATCAAAGTCGGAAATGCGAATTTTGCGATGATTGGCGCAATCATTTGTTCTGTCGCGTGCATCATCGCTTTGCTTCAATTAACTGAACTTAAAGAAAAAAGAAAATGTTAAATAATATTTAAATAAATATATTAGAAATGTATAAAAGAAATAATAATTAAAAAATTTTCTTCATTTTACTTATGCTTTGAGTGCATACTTAACTGGTTTAAGATATTTGGCACGACGTGAAGCCTTCTTGGTGAGTTTGTTGGCATATTTGGCTGGAAGAACTTTGCGTTGTGATTTAACTTGCTTCTTGCGGATATCTTTTGGAATTAACTTCTTGCCATTATACTTTTCAAGAAGGGCCTTACGTTGTTGTTCCATAAGAACTGTCTTAACGCGTGCAACATCACGACGAACTGTGAGAATTTCTGAAAGCTTTTGACGTGAGGAAGATGTAGCAATTTGGCCACGAAGTTCAAAAAGCTTCTTCTCAAGTGTGGCAAGTTCTTCAAGAAGATCTGCACGTGATTTTTGGATTAATTCGTGTGCTTTGAGATGACCCATCGCAAAAAAGGCTGGCCAAACCGTTAAATGGGGTATACTAATAACCGTTATCTCGATTGTGAAAAATTTAACATAACACTCAATTAACCAAATAGAAAATACGTTAAATTGAAAAAAAAAATTCATTTTAAATTCTCTCTTAATGGACATTAATCTAAATGATTTAATATTAATTTCAAGATACCCAAGATCAAAAATTTCATTAAAATGTTGTGCTTTTTAAAAGAAATGTTTTATTTAATTTGATTATTAAAATTTTTCTAAATATGAAATCTTCTGATATATCAAATAGAATTATTGCAAATGGGCATTTTTTAAGCCTTTCACTTCTTCTAATGACCAAGGTCTTTGGCCAAAAGTTTCCCTTCTCAAAATTGTCGTTTTACAAAATCTTCTCTCAATTCTTTCATTGAGCAGATTATTTCTTATGAAATGTATTCAAATATTTGAACGAGAACCGTTACATCTTTTTTGATGTCCGCTTAACTTCATTTTTTTGTCTGATGTTCACTGGAATTAAGATTCATGATGACTGCATGCAAGTATTTAATGACTTCAAGATAGGTCACAAATATAGTTATGTCCTTTTCACAATTAGTGATGATGAAAGATTCATTGTTGTTGACAAAACTGCGCCAAAAGGAAAATCTTATGAAGATCTCATTAATGACCTTCCGCAACGCGATATTTGTTTCGCTGTTTATGATTATGATTTTCATGATGAAGAAGGAAACCTTAGAAATCGTCTTATCTTCATATCATGGGTACCAAATACTGCACCTGCAAGAAGGAAAATGATTTCGGCTTCAACAAGAGTAACTTTCAAGAACGCACTCCCGGGCGTTGGCCTCGGAATTCAAGCAAACGATTACTCTGAAATCAAAGAATCTGAGATTCTTGCAAGGTGCATCGCATCCGTGAAGTAAAAAATCACTTAATCAATTGTTTATTTTAATGAAATTGTTGTGCTTCTTTGTTTAAGAGTAACAATTATTGAAGCATGAAGAAAAATAATATTAAACATTAAATTCTTCTTATTATCCACATTCAATATTTGTAATTTCCCTTTCTAAAAAATTGATTATTATTCATTCAATAAAATGATGTAATGTAACAATAATAAATAGTTGAGTATTATCATTACTGAATAAAGTGGTATGAATTAATTCACACGATAGCACATTCGTCAAATCCGAATCAAAATTTAGAAGAACATTTATCAAATGAGTAAAGTTTTTGAATTATTGGGAATAACGGCATGAATTACAGCAGGTTATGTTCAAGGTAAATTAAAGTAAAAAATATGAAAATTGAAATTGACGATAATAAAATTTCTTTATAATTAAAATGGCTTCGTATAAGACTTGGAGTGGTTAAAACAAGATGTAATTCTATTCAAATCCGATTAGGTCAGCAATTTTCTTAATTGTGAATAGGATTCAAGATGAAATATCTTTTTGTTTATAATCAATATCTCCAATTATTCGTAAATCATAATGCTTTAGTGAAATTACAATACGAATGAAATTTGTTATTCTTCTTCTGAAGACTCAGAAACATCTTCCTCGAGAGTTGTTGCAATTGGCTTTGCATAAGTTTCTGTATACCTCTTTGCTTCTTTATCATAAAGCTCTTTTGATTGTTGATATTGTTCTGCAATTTTTGTATCAAGAGGATCTGCAACATTTGGATTTGTCATCAACAAACGTATTTGGGTTAAAACCATTGCCAAATTAATGGATGGTTTCCAAGATCCATTCGGTTCAGGTTTGAGAGAATCTAAACAAATTCTTCCTGAACTATCAATATTTGGATGATAAATTTTTGTCTTGAACTTTATCACTGGTGGTGTATTTGGGTATGTTTCTGGAATTGATATTGAAAGTCTAAATTCACCTCCTTCAAATGGTGAATCTTCAGGTCCTTCGATAAGTGCTTCAAGTTGATCAAGGCGTTCATTTACTGGCCACATTCCAATTCCGTGGGGAGGGTCAACATTCATCCTTTGCAATTCCTTCTGTACGCGCAATAATCCTCTGTTGGTTGTTCCTTGCATTCGTGCTTAAACGGTCACTTGAAGGAAATCCTTTTTTTCTTTGTGTTTTACAGTCTTTAGAGAACCTATAGAATAACAAGGATTATTAAACTTAGAAGTGTCTACAAAGGTTTCTTATTTGTTCGTGAAATAAAGAAGTTATTAAAAATTCAGATCAATATAAAGAAAAAATTTTATTTTTATTACCTTGGGTAGAAACCTACCCATCTATTATGCTAATTTCATAATTATTACAAATAACATAGAAATTCAATTAAGAATTAAACATGTTTGTCATTTCCAACGGTCATATAAATCGTCTTGTTGAAGTGGGTCTTTCATGTCTGAAGTATAGAAAATAGGTGGTATTAATTGTTCAGTTTTAACTTGAGAAGTTAATGTTGGGTCATTTTTTTTATAGCAGCACTTGTAAATAATAAGTATCAAAATTACGAAAACTATGAACCCGCCTCCAATTATGATCCCAATTGTCCATTTCTCCATTTTTTCGAGATACTTTTCTTTTTTAAACGATCTTTGTCTGATTTTTCTCAAAATTTAATTCATTGAAAAAGTAACGCTTTAAGTAAAGTCCGATAATTGCTTTCAAAACCAAAGGGTGTTTTCGATTGAATTAATAGTATGCAAATAAACGGCTCCTTTTTTAACTTCACAGCACTAGAAAAAAATAATTCTTTTGATTATCTACTCGCCATTCTTGATTGTCCAATATCTCAAACAACTTACAGTTTAAATTGTGTATGAAATATTGATTTATTCAGTGTATCATCCATCTAATTGATTTTTTCGAATTATTTATTAATCAAACGGATTGACTTCAAAACTTATATAAACCTCATCCAAAACAAGAATTATGTTATCAAGGTTGAATGAAAATGTGCATCGGATAGCTCTCAAGTGCACCTTGAAATTTTGTTTCGACTTTTTGTGAGAACTTTGTTTGGCCAAATCCCAAAACTGCCACAAATGTCCAACGATTCTCAGCGCAAAATTATAAATTCAAACAAGAAGATATTTCGCACATGGCTTATAATAGCTGCCATTATTTCTGCTATCCCAATATTTGTTATTTTCTATCTAAAGAGAGATAATCCAGAAGCACAAAACACACGTACTTTTTATACAGGACTTATAACTACTGTTGTCGCATTCCTTCTTATACTTAATCGAATTCGTGTCATAGGAAGAGGAAAGAATATGTATACTCGAGGTGATCTTTCAAGAAATGTTTGGGACAAAGCCTTAATTGATTTAGTTGGTATTGGCCTTTTAATCGAAATTTTAGCAATCTGGTGGGAAAAGGCTTCATTTTTGTTGATAATAATTCCTGTTTACTTTATCTATCTTTTAATCAAGAAGATTTTCGGAATGTTTAAAATGTAAATCTCAATAAACAACACCATAGCTATTTGCTAAATTAGTACTCGTTAAATCTTTATCAAACAATTTTTTTTTCTAGAAATTACTTTACTTTTTACTTAAAAAATCATATACAATTCTATTTATTGCGTGTTTTAGATTTGTATGCAAATATACTTTAACTTACAGTATCAAAATGTGATGATTTCATATGCATCATTCTTCAATAATAAAATAAATTTTCATTAATCCATATTTTGTGTATTAATTTATATATTATATAAAAAAATATTTAAAATATTAATCTTTTATAAAATTAAAGAAAAATTATGGAATTAAAATTTTAATCAATAAATATTTAGGAAAAGTTCTTGATTATATGAAATATATTTTTATGATTACGATAGTTGGTCAATCGTATATATGCTTTGATCGAAAGAAATGAATAATAAAACGAATACTGTTGTTGGGTGATAAATAGCTAGAGTTATTAATAAAAATTAAATTTATTTAATGAAAAAATTATCGAGTTTTGATATTCAGAAGAAATGTAAATGATTTTTCCAATATATTCGTTCCGATAAAAAAAATCAATTTTATGTTTTCTATAAAACTATATGAGAAAGTAAGTTATTCATTTGTATTATTGAGATGCAAGAAAAAATAAGAATTTTTGTTCATAGTGAATATTCAAAAATACCAAAAATATTGAATGTAAATAGATATGATCTTATTGGTGAAGTTTTTAAAAATGATAGACCTTTTTTGTTATTATATGATGGGAAAGCTTTATCATTTGGTTTTTCGTTTGCATTTTATGAAATAAGAGAGGGAGCTCATCTTTATAAAATAAATTCTCAATGTAAAGATGATGTATTTGATGATCACTATAAAAGAATGAAAATAAAGCGTGATCTCGAAGAATTTCGTTTAGTTGATACATGTATGATGAAAATTGAATTTAATCCGAAATGTTACTGGAAAGCAATTGCAAGGTTTAATGAATCAGATCCAACAGAAACGAATGATACAAAACGGTACCCATGTACTGATATAGGAGTTTCAACAAAGCAGCCATCCACAAAAGCTCTTCCATCATTTTGGGAAGAGTAAAACCATTTTCACGAATTTTATTAATTATTAAATCATAAGTATTCTTCACATGTAAGAATTCATTATTAAATGTAGCGTAAATCGTTGAATCTTTTCCATGTTCTTTTTGAAAATAAAATGTGTATGCATAAAATAAAATCATTTCTTCCAACAATATTCTTTAAATATCAAAGAATGATTAAGTAAACAGATATAATCATACAACAAAAAATTTAGTATGTAAATTATGAAAATCTTCATATAAGTTTTCCTGTTCTTTGATAGTTTCAAACTTTTTGTCTAATCTTTAAAATTATCTTAATTTTTTAATGAAATGTTTTATCTATAACATGAAAGTTTTTAATGACTTCAAAAGTTGGAATGGGAATATGTTACGTTGGCAAATTAATTCATATCGTGGTGATGATAAAAATCTTAGCGAATATCATGAGCGGATCAATAATAAACTTGATGAGCTTGAAGTTGTTCTCAAAAAAGCTGAAGAACTAAAAATTTGGATTGTAATTGATATGCATTATCCACTAGGTGGTACTCATGGATCAGGTATTTATGATAATACAACATTATATGATTAATATGTTGAATTATGGAAAAGAATTGCAACCAGATTCAAGAATTATTCTATGGTTTGGGCTTATGATCTTATAAATGAACCTAGCAATACTGGTACAAACATTTATAATCTTCAAAGTCAATATGAACTTGTTAAAATAGTTCGAGAAATTGATCCATATACACCAATAATAATCGAATTTTATCCTTGGGCAAATTTTGGAATTGATTATATGAATCGTGCATTACCTTTTAAAGATATTATATATTCTGTTCATGTATATTCACCATCAGAATATACTCACCAAGGAGTTTTATCTAGGAAAAATAATAGCGGAAGTTATCCTGGTTTAATTAATGATGTTTATTATAATAAGACAGTCGTCGAAAAATATTATAAAGATATAATTGACTTTCAAAATGAACATAATGCTAAAATATATATGGGAGAATTTTCTGCTATTTTATGGGCAGAAGGAGCTGAAAAATATATCGAAGATGTAATACAAATAGCAGAAGATCATGAGTGGGATTGGACTTATCATGCATTTAGAGAATGGAATGGTTGGAGTGTAGAACATGAATGGTTAACTGGACCAAGAGTTGAAACAACAGCAAGAAAAGAAGTGTTGTTAAAATATTATAAACTAAATGAAAATGCTACATTCCCTTAGTTTCCACCAAAACTTGAAACATGTTCTATAGCTGGTCTTGTTTTGGTTGTAAATACACTGGCATTTTTCATTGCTATTATTATCAAATAGGTAAGAAATTAATGAATCATTATAATAAACAATAAAATGAGTTGCGTTAAAATATAATTTTTTCCATTTATAATGAGAATCTCTGTGATAATAAAATTTATTATATCTAATTTTATGGATTATATAAAGACATATGTCTTTTTTATAATTTTTTAAATGTGATTTTTGTAGATGTTATTATTTTCGTATAGATTTCAAGTTTTATAGCTAATAATATTAATAATATTGGTATTGATTTAAAGATAAATAAAAAAATAATTTAAAAAAAAAATCGTATAATATTTATTTCATCGATACAAGGCATGTTCTGGTCATTTCTTCATCCTTGCCACATGCTTCAAAAACTTGGATAACCATCATGGTATCAAAACCAAGATTTTCCAAATTATGAATTGATAATTGTTCTTTCTTTGTAAACTTTGAAATTAACATTTCATACTGTGATTTTCTTCCAAATTCAGAAAGATCGAAGTCATTTGGGTTCAATCCAATGCTTGCAAGGAATCCGGCTGGATCATCACGAATGAAACCAGCAATTGCAGGATTATCTTGTGCCGTTTGATCTAAGAAAGATCTTAAACTTGCTGGATTTCTAATAAGTTCATCTCTAAACAATAGAAAGTTCTGTATTGAGTTATCACCATCTTCTTCCTCATCGTCAATTTCGGATGCAGGAATTTCATCACATTCTTCATCATCAAAGTAATCATCATCACCAAATGTGATATTCTTAGGCTCTGACATTGGGACATCAGAAACAGAAATAAGGTTTGGAGCTTCAGGAATATAGCCCGATAATAAAAAGTCTGCTGCACGATCCATATTACCAACTGATGCTCGAAGAGCATTTTCACAATCACATTCTGAGAAACCCATTGCCATAAGTTTTTGGACATTTTCATGGAAGTTTGGTGGATCAGGGTAACGTTTTGCTCTTGTAAATGATGGTAATGGTTCAACTGATGGAAGTTTTTCAACTTTCTTTGGCGATTCTTTAACACTCTTTTCTGACTTTGGAGTTTCAAGTTGTTGTGGGCTTGATTCTTTTTGTTGTGGTTGTTGAGGCTTTGAAACGATTATTTGTTCTTTTGGTTTTACAGGTGACTTCTTTTGTGGAGCTGTATGAAGGACAATGAACCCTTTTCCATCTATCCCGAAAGACTGAAGAGTGTCATTATCTGAAAGAATTTTTGCCTTAAAAATCAATTTCATTTTTTCTGAGTCAAGTGCATACTCTTGTGCAAGCCTTTGCTTTACTGACAGTATAGTATCGGTTGGGTTAAGTTCAAGCTTATAGAGTTTGTTGCTGATGGTTCTGAAGTTAACAATCATATAAAGTGATATGTACAACTAACGTACAGATTTAGTTTTTTCAGAGCAAATGACGTTAACTTTTAACGTCCGGTGTGTTTCAATGTTTTTTTCATGGTCATTTTAATTTGTTATGTAATAAAAATGCCAATAAATATTGAGGCCGTTTAAGAAAAAGATCCTATACAAAATGGAAAGAAAAGCATTATTTCAGTCATTATTTAAATCACTTCAAGGACAATTAGTTATAGTTGAGCTCAAAAATAATGTAGCTATCAAGGGAGAACTACAACTCTGTGATAATTTTTACAATCTTAAATTGGTTTCTGCAGAAGTTTTGAATAAAGCAGCATTTCCGCAACTCCCAAGAATATCATCTGTTTTCATACGTGGTTCATCTATTCGTTATGTGCATTTGCCACCAGAAGAAGTTGATCTAAATAAGTTACATATTGAATCAAAACAATACAATTCTAATCTCAAAAGTAACAGTCTATAAAATACTCTATTTAATAAACATCAATTCTGTCCACTATTCACAGATTCATAGCTATACTCATATGAATAATCTAATGGAGATTTTGACTTTTTTGTTGCTAATACCGCTTCAAGTCTTGCAATTTCTAAGTCAAGCTTTCTAAGTTCTTTAATTTCTGCATCATCATCTTCTATTGTAATTTGTTTAGAAATGTCTTGCTTGTGTTGCATGATTTTCATATTACTCTCTATTTCTGCAAGTGTAGCCAAATCTCTTTCAACTTCTAAAAGATGGTTTAGTTCATCATACAGTTGCTTACCTAATGATGTAGGACTTAAATTTCGATTTATTTTTGTAGTGCTTTTCTCTTTTATTTCGGGGAAATTGTATCTTTCAAAAGAGTATACTCCATCAGAGATTTGGATACAATTTGTTTTTGAAATTTTAATTTCTTTTTTTGGATTATTAATTTCAAAAGAATTTCGTCTCTCTAATGAATCCAGACAAACTTTTTTACCACATAAAATGTCAACAATTGAAGGTCCCGAATTTACAAAAAAATTTGGATTCACAGCACAAAATTTCTTTTTGTTCATTTTGAAATTCGAGTTAACGTATTTTTTACAAACAAAACCGTTTATTAATCAGAATCGGTTATTTTCTGAGAATAAACAACTGAAAATATTTACGATGCGCAAACTCATCCAAAAGGATTATATATATAAAAGGTTTTATTATAAACGTTTATATAGGAAACCAAAGAGATCATGTATCCCTATCATTTAGTTGTGAATTACAATAAAATTAAAAATTAATTTTCCATTCCATAAATCGTGGGGTAATTAAGACATTAATAAATTTGATTGAGTCAATGAATTACTTTGTGCAAAAGTATTTGATTGTGTGAATATTAATGTTGGCATTGGCAAACAACCATCAATTATTTCTTTGGTTATATTTAATTCTCCAAATTTTTCATTTTGATATGTTTCATACACCATAACATATATTTCATTAATTCCATTGAAACAGTTTCCATTAATAGATGGTGAAGTTTCACCATAAAAATATATGCACTTAAGTGAAGAACAATAAGAAAATGCATCCGCTCCAAATGATTTTACATTCTTTCCAATGATTAATGTTTCTAATTCTTTACATGAATAAAAAGCCATTGATTGAATTTCTGTAACAGTGTTTGATATGATGACATTTGTAATTAAACAATTATTGAATGCAGAATCTTTGATTATATTTACATTAGCTCCAAAAGAAATTGACAATAAATTTTTACATGAATCAAATGCATTCGATTCAATTGAAGTTACTGAATCTGGAATTTTGAATGTTTCGCTGTTATTTCCATTTGGATAACTAATAAGTTTCGTAATTTCTTTATCATATAAAACCCCATCATTTTCATAATTTGAATAATATGAATTTTCTTTACGAATTTTGATGAATTGAAGACTATAACAGCGAAGAAATGGATTTGTGGATATTGAAGAAACTGTACTTGGAATTGTAACATATGTAAGATTATAACAATTTTTGAAACATTGTTGATCCAATTGTTTTTTTAAATGTTACATTTTTTAATGCAGTACAATATCTAAATGCATAAACCCCAATATTTGTTATACTTTCTCCAAATGACATTTTCTAAATTAAAGCAACTTTGAAATGCATTTCCTCCAATTGAAGTAACTGAATTACCAATTTCAACAGTAATCAATGATTTCCAATCAGAGAAAGCTTCATTTGGAATTTCGGTTATTTCATTCGTAATGATGACATGCATCGTATAGTTTTGATATTCACTTGTAAATTCACTTGAATTAGTGATTGTTAATGTTCCTGTTTCATTACTAAACGTTTGTAACGAATGAGAAAAAAAGAAAATAAATATTGTTAAAATAAATTTGTAATTTATTTTTTCTTCTATTTGAATAATATTTAGGTTAAGCTTGAAAGGAAAACAGTTTGTTTTTATATATAATACAAGAAATATTAAAATCAATAAGTTTACCAAAAAATAATATTTTGAATTTTTATATAAAGAATCAAAAGAAACAAAGAAAGATGATACAAAAGAAGAGGAGCATTTATATTTTTGCTGGTAATGTTATAAAATTTTTTGATCATATATTGAACTTATAATAAAATTAAAGACATTTGAAGTATTACATGAAACTGAGTCATTTCCAATCTTTGGAGAGATTATAAATTTTTTTGAGAAAAATAAATTACTTTGGCAATTTTTTTGAAAATTGATTTTTTTATTAATGATGTAAAGAACAAACTGTATTAATGTTATAATTAAATTCAGGAAAAGCTTAGAAAAATTGTTCTTAAAAGAAACCATTTGATGGAAGCGCAACTTGAAAGCTTGTGCAAAAGTTGCGCTTAAAAACCCAAAAACCTGAAACGATTGACCAGGAATTAATTATTGTTAGGTTTATTATATCTGGTTTGAATTCAAAACGTTGAATTTGAGCTCATAGAGTTACTTTTGATCCGGTCAAGTTTCAAGATTGACTAAGGGAGGACTTTAACCGCCTAAAAAAGTCCCTTAACGTGCATTAACGTACAAAAAACCCAATAAAATTTCCAAAAATTTTAGTCATTGAGTGAAACATGATTTAAGCAATCTGCGTGAAAATGCACAACGAATAATGAAACAACTACAGAGTTTAGAGGATGAAGAACTCGAATTTGACAAAAGATGTCAACTTGTACTGGAATAAGCGCCGAAGAAAATCAAAAAATGAAAAATAATGTGACGAAAGTGATGAATCAGACGTAGTGAGTGGGGTAGCAGAAGATATTAAGAAGAGAAAATTGAAACAAAAAGAACAACAAAAGAAAAGTAAAAAAGTGCATTCGTTTTGTTTGGGATAACCCATCCACACATTCCACAAAATAAATAATTATTCAACATAATGAATTAAATATTTACATTATTAAACTTAATAAAGCAAAAATTGTCATTTATTAAACAATTTCTTTTCACAATATTTTTTATTTTGATTTAAAACGTGTTAAGCATAATTTTAAAATTTCCTTTATTAAGAATTATTTTAAACAAATGTGAACCCATTAATTTTTTCCAAATTTGATTTTTATGGGAAAAGAAATAAAAAAAAACTCCACATCTCAAAATGGATTTATTTCTTTTCCTTTTCTAAAAGTAATTTGACTATATTAGTATAAGCAATTTCAGATGCATACATAAGTGCTGTTCTAAAAAATTTGAATAATTTCCAAATATTATTTGTGAAATATAAAATTATTAAAATAAATATTAAATAAAACAAATAAATATCTTTAGCATTAACATCAATTCCTTTATGTTCAAGAAGTAATTTTGCTATTTCGGTATAACTTTTCTGTGATGCATATATAAGCGGTGTAATAAAAAATTGTAATATATTAAAAATATTGTTTCAAAATAAAAAATTAGGAAAAACTTGAAAAACATTAATAAAACAAAACCACTATTTACGTTAATATTTTCTTGATTAAGAAGAAGTTTAGTAATTTCATAATTTTGATTGAAAACTGCACAAAAAAGAGCTGTTTTATATGATTATAATATAGTTCGAATATTAATATGAAACATCAAAATTTAAAAATATATTTTTTTAGAGATAAAAAAACGTTCTTTTCATTGATATCTATCCCATTTTGTTGTAATAGTAATTCAACCATTTCATAATGATTACATATAGTTGCATCAATAAGTGCTGTTCGAAATATTTATAAAAAATTCCGAATTTGATATTAAAATATCAAATAATTAGAAGAAACATTTTATAAACATAATAAAAATCTTTAGCATTGATATTAACTCCACTTTTATGAAGGATAAATTTAGTAACATTAATACAATTGTTTTCAGCTGCATATATTAATGGTGTTTTAAATAAAATAAATAAATTCCAAATATTATATTCGATCTAAAAATAATATGAAATAACATTATACAAAGCAAAATAATATCTCTCATATTAATATCAAATCCTTTTTGATTAAGTAAAAAATCTATGAACTCAATATTTTGAGCTTTTATCATTAAAAACAAATAATCTTGAGGATATTGTTTTCCTTCAAGGAAATACATCACTAACAATGCATTACCATTTCTTACAGCTTCATTAATAATCATATTATTTACTTCCATTCCTTCTTTTTCTAAAAATAAAAGGTATTCATAATTATCATATGTTACACATTTTATTCCCAAATAAGTTAAGTTGTTAACTTCTTCTAACTTATTTTCGGATATATAATAAATAACATCATTTTTATGATACTCTATTGCTGTTTCAAATAATCCTTCAGACGATGATTGATTTTGTACACATAAATGAATGATTTCAATGTTTCCACCAACTATTGCATATTTAATTGCATTATTTAATTTGGAACCATTCATAAGTAAATATTTAAAACATTTAATTGATCCAAAAAATGATGCATATTCAATTAATGTAACATTTTCTTTATTAATAAAGGAACATATTTCATAAAGTGATGGCGTAATATATTGATTATAATCGAATTCTTCTTGTGAAGATATTTCTTGAAGTTCTTCCAAATTATCATTACGAATTACTTTCGCAATTCTATTTGGATTAATTCCTTCATCAATTAATTTCTTATGAAGTTCAAAATCATTCTTTGAAAGTTCTTCATAATTTTCTATAAAATTATTTTCTATTATCGAATTTTTAGTATATTTTGTTTTATTTTCTTCTTCTGTTTTATATTGTGCAAAATATTTTGATTTGATATTTTTGGTAATATTTATATTAGCTAAATTTCGTTCAATCATCTTTTCAAGAATATAATATGATTCTTGTAAATCTTTTGTAAGAATAAAATCAGTAAATACTTTGATTAACCTATTATAAAGTTTAATACCAATTTCTTCTTCTTTCTGTTCAATTGATTTTATAAATTCTAAATATAAATTAATATCCTTCTTTTGGGAAATAAAAGAAATCAAAATTATTCTACTGATTGCATAGTTAAATGAATATGGAAAATTTGTATTACATATTTTCATGGTTGATTCAATTGATTCGGCAAAATTATCTTCATTTAGAGTGAAAATTATATAATCAAGTGATTGCAATATTTCAACGCATTCATCTTTTGGGATTGGATTGATTTGACTTGATGCTAAACCCATATTGGTGTTTGTCTTGGTGAAACAAAAAACCGCAAAAAAAATTGAAGTGTAAACCATTCCAAAAGTTATTCAACTAGTCAATTGTTTCATTGCTGTACAATTGACCAAAATTTATATGATTAACTAAATTAAAAATAAATAGAACCCAAAAACTTACAACAAATGTATAATATAAAATTTATATTAGGATTAAATCAAATGCTTATATTACATAATAAAATATATATACTTTAATTAAGCAAATACACCTAATTAAAATATTTATGTAGATTGTTTAGGCCAACTGCTCAACATTTGCAATCTTTATATTTCAAGAAGAACTTTTATACAGCATTCTAAGTTAATTATTTTTAAATATTGAAAATACAAAAGGAATATTAAAGTTTTTGATAAACCACATTTATAGATATTATTGTGAATCATTACTCCCAAAATGTGTGATTTTAATCTTATTAATATATCTATATTTTATTCAAAACAATTATTAAAAGTATAAATTGCAATTTTATCATTTAAAAATGTTTTGTGAATTTTTCAGATTCAAAGTGAATGAGGTGTTTAATTAGCCTCAAATATATAACATGTTAATGTATCGCAGGATAAATCAAATTCTCCATTACCGCAATATTCTTGACCAGAAATAAGATCTTTAGTTGATGAATATCCTTTTTCAATTGGCGTCTGAAATACATTTGTAAGTGCACTAACTCCATAACCACCAGCACTTCTTCTAGTGCAATTACTCTAACTAGAAAACAACGAGATGGGAAATCAAATGCTGATTTAAGACTATCTTGTGAAAATGTTTGTGATTGAATATCACTACTTCAATGCTCACCATATAAACAAGTTTACTTCTTTCTTTTCCTTAATTCTTATGCTCATTACAAACACTTTGTTTAACTACTAAACCAAACCTAACACATAAATCTGAAATCAAATAATACTTTTTTGGTGTTTCATTATCTTTTGAACCTAGGAGGGGTTCGTTTTATAAGTCTTCAATTAAAAAATGAAGTCATGTTAAAGGTGATCACCTTATGTATGTATGTATGTATGTATGTATGTATGTATGTATGTATGTATGTATGTATGTATGTATGTATGTATGTATGTATGTATGTATGTATGTATGTATGTATGTATGTATGTATGTATGTATGTATGTATGTATGTATGTATGTATGTATGTATGTATGTATGTATGTATGTATGTATGTATGTATGTATGTATGTATGTATGTATGTATGTATGTATGTATGTATGTATGTATGTATGTATGTATGTATGTATGTATGTATGTATGTATGTATGTATGTATGTATGTATGTATGTATGTATGTATGTATGTATGTATGTATGTATGTATGTATGTATGTATGTATGTATGTATGTATGTATGTATGTATGTATGTATGTATGTATGTATGTATGTATGTATGTATGTATGTATGTATGTATGTATGTATGTATGTATGTATGTATGTATGTATGTATGTATGTATGTATGTATGTATGTATGTATGTATGTATGTATGTATGTATGTATGTATATATGTATGTATGTATGTATGTATATATGTATGTATGTATGTATGTATGTATGTATGTATGTATGTATGTATGTATGTATGTATGTATGTATGTATGTATGTATGTATGTATGTATGTATGTATGTATGTATGTATGTATGTATGTATGTATGTATGTGTGTGTGTGTGTATGTATGTATGTATGTATGTATGTATGTATGTATGTATGTATGTATGTATGTATGTATGTATGTATGTATGTATGTATGTATGTATGTATGTATGTATGTATGTATGTATGTATGTATGTATGTATGTATGTATGTATGTATGTGTGTATGTATGTATGTATGTATGTATGTATGTATGTATGTATGTATGTATGTATGTATGTATGTATGTATGTATGTATGTATGTATGTATGTATGTATGTATGTATGTATGTATGTATGTATGTATGTATGTATGTATGTATGTATGTATGTATGTATGTATGTATGTATGTATGTATGTATGTATGTATGTATGTATGTATGTATGTATGTATGTATGTATGTATGTATGTATGTATGTATGTATGTATGTATCCTGAAATTGAATATATCGGTGTTAATCTATCAAAAATCGAAATAATCTCAATCATATATTGTATAGGCGAATTCAATTTATACAAATGCCATAAATCATAGAGAAATTATTACACGTAATCCTACTTTGTCCAATTTTTTCTGGTGGTTTTAAAGTTTATCAAAAATAAAAAGCAATGATCAAATTATTTTGAACTACTTTCCAAAAAGAACTATTTTGAGTATTAATAGGATTTTGTCTGGTTCTTAAATAGAATATTTAATTATCTCTAATACAATAAAAAAATTATTTGTTAAATAGTAATTCCAATCAATATGCCCATTTGAATATTAAATAATTTTTGTATAAATTAAAAAAATTTTAATAATATTTTTAAACTTTATATTAGTATAACATTTTAAAATATGAACAACTGTTTAAATATTAAAAATAATATATATTTTATTACAAAAATTGTTCAGGAACGAAACAATAAAAAGCTGTCGCATTTTCAACAAATTCATTTTCTTGATCGCTTATAGCTAAAGGCATTTCACATATGAAATTATCAATTTCTTCTTTTCCTTCCAAGTCCAATGTTCTAAAGAAAGGGAAATTATTTGTTTTTATGTTATCGGCGACGTTTTCAACGATTTTTATTATAATTCCATCAATTTTTACATAAGGCAATAAATCATTACCTATAGTTGTTAACAAATTATTATCATTACATTTACCACATTGAAGTATCAAATTTTTGATAATAATTTCATTATAATTTTTTTCTTTTTTTTCTTTATTTAAGATCTCAAATTTATATTTATATGAATTAATATTAATCTTTGATGAATATTCATAAAGATTTATATCTAAAAACGTTTTCAAATTATATATTAATTTACAATCAAATTCTTTAGGTGCGCCTTCTTTAATCCATTTTAATAAAAACTCATTTTTCTCAATTAATCTATTCACAAGTGTATTCACATTATTCGTTATGAACAAAGAAATCAAATTTTTATAATTTTGTGGTACATTTCCTTGAGATAAATTAATAATATTTTCATTTATAATTCCTTTTTTAACTTTTTCGATTCCATTTTTTAATTTATTCTTAAAGAAATTTAATCCATTATTAAACATTTCTATTTCTTGCAGTAAAAGTTTTCCTATTAAACCTTCGAATCTTGAGGAATCATTAGTTTTAATTCGATCAGGTAATAACATTGTAATATTATCAAGTTTTGTTATTATAATTTTGAAATCGATTTTTTTCTTTTCATTTAAATATTCTTTAAATGGAATTATCAAATAACGAGAAAGATTCCAAAAACGAATTGGTTCTGAACATAACAAATTCATATTTAATATTAATGATGTTGGAAATTGTGGAATAGTTTGAATATAACTTGAAATTGTTGAATCATTTGGAATAATCCAATTATAATTATTTTCATTAGTTAAAGAGAATTCTTCATTTAAAATTTTGGAGTTTATTAATTTATTTATATATTTTCGTATGATTTTTTTATCAAAATAATTTGTTGTATTCGAAAATATTATTTCTTTTATATGTTTACGTATGTTTTGGAATTGAATTTCTTCCAAATTTGTTGATAATTCAATCAAAACATTTAAAAAATATTTAAATTCATAACAATTTATATAAAAGTTTTTATTATCGAAATAATTCAAAGGTTTAATAATATTACGATAATTTAATATCGTGAATAAAAGCATTAAAGAATAAGAAATTCTTTTTATAGAATTTGAATATTTAATACTTTTTATTAAGAAATTATGATTATGATATAATTGTAACATATTATTTTTGAATAAAGGAAATGTATTTATATAAATAATTTTACTATTATAAAACAATGATTTAGAAATATATTGAATCGAATTACATAAAATAATAAGTCGAAAATTAATATTAACATTCGAATTTAATATTTGATGATAAATTTCAGATAATAAATTCGCCGTAATTAATGAAGGTTTCGTATAATGCAATAAAACCCAATTTCCTTTATTTAAAGATGAATTTATATTTTTTTGTAATTTTTGGATGTTATCTAAATTATTACATAAAGAATATGAATCGAAATTATCAATTCGACAACGATGAATAATAAATTGATGAATTAATTGTGTTGGATTCGAATTCTGATTTGAAATTATAATTGTTGGAATTGTAGATGAATTCGATAATATTGAATCATATTGGAAATATTGGAAATTTGTTATAAATTCATTACCGAATTTTTCGATTATAAATTGAAATATAAAATGTGAAATGTTTTTGATGTTTGTAAATTTCAAATGTTCAAATGGATTAGATAAAAGATCATCCAAATCTTCTGTTTGTTTAAAATCACATGCAGAATTAAACTCTTCTTTCATATGAGTCAAAACAGATATTAATTCGTTATCACTAATTTTATTTTCAGAATTTTGTATTAAATATGCGGAAATGAACATGAAAAATATAATTTCATTTATTGGTAATGATTGAAATGTAAATTGACAAATAGAATTTATTATTAATGTTGTAGCAATAGTTTGTTGTTCATTATTTGTTGTATTTCTCTTAAATATTTCATTAGAAAAAATGGAATTTATTAATTTATAATAATTCTTAAATGAAAAATATGAATTTTTGGAGACTTTCGGTAAAACTCGTGATAAAACTTCCCAAAAAACATATAAAAGTTGGATTTGATCTTGATATAAATTTAATGATTTATCTTTTTCTTCAATTAATTCCTTGAAATTTTTATTTTGATTAAATGAATCGAAATAATTTTCCTTTGATATATTTAAATCATTTAATGCGTCATCATCAATTAAATAATTATTTTGATTTTGATTCTGTTTTTGTGTTGTTATTATTTCAATAAATGTATCTAATATATCTCTTTCATATTTTATTAGTTCGATTCGTTGAAAGATTTCGATTTTTCTCATGTTTAAAAGATTTGGTATTATTTCAGGATTAATGTTCTTTAAAAATGAGTTTTGTATAAAACCAAATTCTGTTTCAAGTGAAGAAGAATTTGTATTAATTATATTAACTCTTGAATATAAATTCATTGGAATTAATTTAATATTATTAATTTGTGATACTAATATTAACTTAAAATTAGGATTCCAATGAATTATTTTTGTTCCAATTTTCACATCTTTCGAATTATTCGTATCAAATGTTACTAAACTTAAAGGTAAAAATGATGATATTAATGGATGTAAATAATCAACATCTAAAAGTATTAATATTTTACCTCCTGTTATTGCATTTAAAAATATTTTATCAAAATCGATTACATTTTGTGATGTAATAATTAATCGTTTAGGTTGAAATGATGAAATTAAATAATTTAATAATATTCCATCAGTATCAATTAACAAAGGTGTTCTAATTGATGATAATAAATGATAAAAATCTATAACAGTATATAATGAATAAATTTCATCATTAGGTATAACATAATCATCAAAATTATATGAAATTAATTTATCCGAAATATATTGTAAAGGATCTTCAAATTCACATTTAATATTATTTTCATTAAACTCATTTATAATTGTATCTAAACAAATACATCTGTTTTTAATTGACATAGAACCACAAAAATTCAAATAAAAAGCAAATAAAAATGAGTTAATAATCACCTTATCAAGTTTGGATTGGATTTCCTTAGAAAAAGTTTGCCACTTTTCAATAAATGTCCCAAGTCCTTTAAATAATGAATCAATAGTTCTTTTACATGAATCTATTTCTTTAAACTCATTTTCCATTTGTTCTTTAGAAGATATTGAATTATCGACTGCTTTTTTCTCAACTTCTAATTCAGATTTAATTTGTTCGATTGATGATTTTTCAATATTCATCTCTTCAATAAAATCATTTAAATATGATTGTTTATCTTTAAGTTCCAATTTCTTTTCTTCTAATTGTTGTAAAACGCTTTCTTTTAAACATGTGTTATAAATCCAATCATAAAAATATTTTAATGAAGGAGAAATAGAATTAAGTTCATTTAAATCTAATTCATTAGTTTGAAATATTGGTAAAATAATTTTTGTTATATTTGGTTTTAATCTTTTTGATAATTTTTCATTTAATAATTGTATTAAATTTGGATCCATTATTAGTCTTTTACCAGACTTTTCATAATCTATAGGTCTTTCTAATATAATACAAAATATTTTTATTAACAAACGTAATGAATCTAATGGATCTACAGCAGTAATACGAATAGCTTCGATATCATTTATTTCTTCAATGTTTTTATGTGCTTGATTAATTTTTGGTATATAAGTTTCAACTTCTTGTTCAAGTTGAGTTATTAATTCTTTTATTTCATTAATTTCATTTGTTTTCGATTTATAAGTTTCTTCAAGTGTTGATAATCTTAATTCGATTGTTTCTTTCCTAGAGTTATAAGATGTTAATAATGTTTCTGTATCAGTAGTAATTCTTTGTAATGCAGGTGCTAAAGAATCCAATTTATTATCAATTTGATGTGATTCCACTTCAATTTTCTTAATAAATTTTAGTGCGACTTTAATATCTTTATTAAATGATGTAATTTCTTCGATTTCATTATTAATAAAATGTATAAAAGTTTCAATAAAATCATAAAAATAATTAATATGGAAAATTGGTGAATATTGTTTAACTATATCAATCGATTTAATTAAAAGACTTGGTAAACATTTATATTTATCACTATTAATTTTATTATTAGTAACAATTTCATTAAATGTTTTATTAGATAAAGAAGTAATTATTTGTTTATCAATATTATTAAAGTAAATTCTTTCGAATTTTGTTGATGAAATTAAATCGTCATTAAATTCAATATCATCAATTGATATTATTAAATGTATATTTAATCGTAACATATTTGTAATTTGATTATAAGTGTTTAATCTTTCATCATATGTTAATTTAGTTAAGCCCGAAAATTTCATATATAAATCTTCTAAATCTATTGGATCGAAATATATAGTAAAATCATTATTTATTGAAAGATTTATAAGTTGTTCAGTTTCAACTTTTGTAGATTTATTATATCGTATAAAAATAATTGACTTCTTTTGATGTATTAATGCATTAATGATTACGTCATGAATAATTTTAAAGAAATTTGATATTCTTTCATCAAAACTTGAGATTTCTTCAGGTGTAGGCTTATCAATATAAACAAAATCACGTTCAAGAATATAACAAATTAATCGACTCATCGTATATTTACCACTTCCTGAAGGACCTAATAATATTAAATTACTTTGAGGAAATGTTATCGTTGTACATATAAAAGAAAATTGTTGTAAAACATTTAAAGGTAAATGTAATGTAATTTTTTCTTGTAAATTCATATTAAAATTATATATTTTTTCTTGAATAAATTCTCGAATTTCATTTTCATTCTTTTGTTTATAATGAATATTAAATGATTTGAAATCCTTTGAAAACTCAAATTGTGGAAATGGTATACTTTGTAATAATAAATAATCATTAATAATATTCTTTTCTTCATCTTCATTAAACATTGATTTCCATAAAAAGTTTAATTTTTCATTACAATCAGAAATATTTAACTTTTGTAATGAACGAAAATATAATTCATAAAATATTATCCGAAGATTTAATAATTTATCATTCTTCTGACTTAATCTACAAAACATATCAACTGATTTAATTAAATCAATCGATGGATTTAATGGTTGAAATTGATTATATAAAACTTTTAATGTTTTAATAATTTCTTTTGAGTTTTGTAGATCATTTCCATAATATAATAATTTTTGTAACGAAATGTAATTTGCTGATGCTTGTGTAATTTTACCTAATGATACTGGTATTAAATTAGATAAAAATCGATTCGGTAAATTTTGATAATTTCGAGTTGTAATAATGATAATGAAATTATTAATTGTATGTATTTCACATACTTTTTGATCAGCTTTAGAGAAAGTGATAATTTGATGTGTAGTGATAATCATTCGAATGAATTCTAATAATTCGCTATGTTTTTCATTAACATTTTCAAATATTAAAGCAAATTTATTATTATTTTTTACTTTTGACATTAAATTTGTATGAGATAAAAGAAATGAATAAATTTTTTCCGTTGATTTAAACTTATTAGAAGGTATAAAAATAGGAATAAAATTCTTATTCATATTAAACAAAACCTTTAAAAACGTTGTTTTACCACTTTCTATAGAACCATGAACAATAAAATGTGTTAAATTACCTAGAAGTAAATTACATAAATTAAGTGTTGGTAACATTTGTGCAGTAATAACTAATAAATCTTCTTGTAAAAGTGGAAATTGTTGATCATTAATTGGATTTATATTTATTGGATTATTATCCAAAAGTTTAAAATTAAGTGGAATAAGTTTATCATCAGAAATATACATTGATAAAAGTGATGGAAATGAAAACGTTTCCCAAAATTGATCATTCACAGATAATCCAACCCAATCACAAGGAACTTGAATTTTATAAGTTTTTCTTAACCATATTTCAAAATTAGATATTTCAGATTGATCTAAAATACCTATAATTACATCGAAAAATGATTTTACGACAATTAAAGTTGCAGTTTCTTTGTTTACTTCAGTTGTTATAGTTTGAAGTGTTTCTAAACATATAATAGCTGAAAATGTTGTAATATTTTCTGTTATCATTATATGGCCATTTTTCATTATTTTATTTGATTCAGAATAATTTATTATATTATTAGAATGATAAAGTCTTTTAATAATTGTTGGTGAAATTTCACAAAATATTTTTTTACATAATTCTAATGATGAAGAATTTTGCGAATTTTTAATATTCACTAAATTAATTGCATTAGTAAAAGGTATTAATGGATTTATTAATTCACAAATTGGGTTTTGTATAGGTATAGTATTAATATATTGAGCATTTTCCATTATTAAAATTCCACATCTTGATAATAAATAAGGAGAAATATTTGCAAGTGAATCAGTTTCAAAAATTATCTTAAAATCATTATGATTATATGAAGATAATGATATTAATTGTGATCTTTTAATACTTAATGATCCAATAAATTCCGATAAAAAATTATCAAAATATTTTGTAATTGGCGAATCAAATATTAATAAATTTGTTTGATGAGAACTTTTAGTAAAAAGTTCATATAAAATTGATTGGATTTGTCCATTTGATGTAATTAAACCAACAGATGAATCATTATTTAAAGATCCATAAATTATAGGATATTTATCAGATGACGGAAATATTTTCCTAATGAAAAATGGTAAAAGTTGGAATTTAATTTCTGGTTTTTGTAAAACTTTATTTAATACTTCAACAATTAATGATTTTCCTGATTTAGATGGACCACAAATAATTACACAATGGTATTTTAATAACATATTATATAAAGAATAAACTTTTTCAGTAAAATATTTTGTAGGTAATTCATAAGATAAAGAATTTATTTCTTCTTTAATTGCATTTATTAATATTTCATCTTCAATTTTATTTAATTTTGTTTTTAGTTCTTCAATTGAAGTTTCAGATATTTTAAATGATGAAAACAATAAAATTATTAATGAATTCTTTCGTTCATTATTAATAAAATCTTTAAAATATAAATATGAAGCTTTACATAATATATCATCATTTAAATTTTTATTATCATTTTTAATTATTTCAGAAATTAAATCACAAATTTTTAATAAATAAAATAAAGTTAATTCTTTTCTTAAATATTCGAAAAATATTTTTATTGCAGAATTTACAAAGTTTATAAGTTTAGTTGCATTTTCATTTGATTTATTATCAAAACCATTTGAAATTAATTTGTTTTGAATTATTTGATTATAATTATAATTTATTATATTTATTGGTCTTAAAAATGTTTTTAATTGTGAAGGAAAATTCTCTTTTTCTTTGTCATTATAATTATTAAAAGATTTTGAAGTAAATAATATTTGACAACCTTTTTGTAGCTCAACTAATTTAGATGATATCATAATTCGAGGATTACCTGAATTTTGTGCGTTTGATAAATTTCTTAAATTATCATAAATGAAACATAAGTTTTGATGTGATAAATTATTAATATCATTAAATATTAACCATGAACCAGATGTAACAGTTCCAATCAAAATCCTTTGAATAAAATATTCAGATGTATTCATAAATGATCTAAAATTAAATACAAATTTACCAAATAATGAACTTAAATATCGTAAAAATGTTTGTTTACCAATAGATATATCACCTAATAAAATTGGTGCAATTTGATTATGAAAAGAATTTGTGATTTCATTTATTAAATTAGTTTGTTTAATGGTTGGAATATAATTAGGAATTGATCCCCAATATTCATAACCATATTCAAAAACACTATTATTATATTCAATTAAAATTTGATTTGTTTCAGTATTAATTTTAAATTTAATTGTATTATACCATTCAGTTTCTATCGAATAATCTTTTTTCTTTTTGTTTATTATATTTAATCTATCTCTTAATGAAATAAAAGTCATTAAAATTGTTGATAATTTTTGAGATATTTCATTTTTATTATTTAAAATTATATTAATTCTTTTGTTTAACGTTTTTTCATAATCATTAAAAACATTTTGTTTTATATTACAATTCTTAAAACATTCATCAATTTCTTTTGTAAATATTATTTGTAATGTTATAAATAATATATACGGAGGATATTTATTTAACCAATCCATAAAATTATAATCACTAAAACCTCTAACACAAGAGAAAATTGTTGTATAAGTTGAATTTTTCATTACATTTATTATTTGATTAATAATATCAAATTTACCAAATGAAGTAATTAATTTAGAAAAATGAAAATTATATCCATCTTCACCAATCATTCCAATAATTTTTTTGTTATGAAACTCAAAATTTTCTTCACTTTTACCTAATTCAAATGAAGAAATATTCATGAAAATTTTTATGATAATTTTTTCGAAAGTTTCAAAATTTTCAGTAATTATTAAATTTAAAATATCATCATTCGATAAAAAATAAAGTCGAGGAACTTCATTCCGTTTAACATCGAAATATTTATTAAATGTAATAAAGATATTTTCGATTGAAGAAATATTATTATTTAACATTTCGAATAAAGAAGGAAATGAACAAACATTAAATAATCGAGTATCTTTAAATCCATATCTTGAAAATGTTAACCATTTTCTTTTAATAGTAGAAAATCTATTTGATTGATGAGGTAAAATTGATTTAACTTCTTCGGAGTTAAAAAGTGATGGAAGTATCACCCAATTATCTTGAAATCTTTTCCAAGATATTAAAATTAATGAAATATTTTCTAATGTTGTGGATAATGTAATAACAGATTCTTGAATACTTCTAACATAAGGCAAAGATAACATATTTTGTAATTTTGTAAGTGTATCATAAATTTCATTTAATAATGGTTCAATTGAACCTAAATAAATATATTTTTCATCATTATTTTGTTGTTTAAGTTTAGTTTCATTTATCGGTAATTGAACTTTATTCCAATAACTTGTTATATTTTGGAAATCTTTTTCAAGTTCATATTCTCCTTTTGAGATCATTGTTATCTTAGATATACTATCTTTCATATTTAATATTCCTAAATCAATTAATCCTTCAATAGTAATGTTTTGATTATAAGTTGTAGGCTGTTCACAATCTTGAAATAATGCATTCCAATGACGATTTTGTAATTTACCATTAGAAAGTAATTCTAACTCAGATAGATATGGAACAATAGCATTAACTTTATTAGATAACTCAGTAAGTATTGGATAATTTGTATGTGTAGAGTTTTGTAATTCAATTATATTATTATTAATTTTCTCCATATCTGATTTAAAGGTTTCAATATCAATGTTATTAAATGGATTCGAAGTTATTTGTTTTAAAATTATATTCCATTGATTAATAGTGTTAAATAATTTATGCATAAATTTTGTTGCGGTATAAACATCATCAAATATATTAAAGTTTCTAATATCAATTCCGATAACTTTTTGATATTTTTTAATTGCTTCGATTTTAGGTACTAATTTTTCTACTTTTACAATAAGTTTATTAGCTAATGATAATAATGAATTATCAAAATCTTTTAATGATGCAGGAATTGTTATAGCTCTTTCATAATAATATTCGATTTTCCTTTGAACTTTATATACTAAAGTCTTTAATGATTGAATAAACATTCCACTTGTAGATTCTTTAACTTGTAAAGCGGATTTTTGATCAGCCTTAAATATCTCAAATGAATTAATTAATGGATTTAAATTATGTTGTATTTTAAACTTATCAAAAAGATCAAACATTTTATTAACGAATTTTATTTCTTCTTCAATTTTATTTGATACATCGAAAGTTCTTTGTAATAATTCGCAAAAATTCACATAATTTTCTAATAAAAAAGATTTTTGTCTTAAATTACTTGTATAATATTGTAAAACATTACTTATTAATTCTATTTTCATATTAACCAATTTTTGAAGCATTTCTTTAAGTTCATTTATACATTTTGTAGGTATTGGTACAAGTATTGATCTTAAATTACGTGAATCAATATGAATTGCACCTCGAATTGTACCTAATCTAATTCCAGAAACTTTAAGTTCATCATCTTTAAGTTTTTCAAAGATATTTTCAACAACATCAAAATCTATAATTGGTTCTTCATCATTATTTATTAAAAATGAATCAATTTCTTCATTTCTTTCAGATGTAATTTTTCCTTTAAATTTTTCTCCTTTTCGATTAATAATATAATCATTAACATCCCAATTCATTCCAAGTTTATAAATCGGATAAAATATCGTAAAAAATTGGGAATTAGATAATGCCATTTCATAAGATTTTGATATTATTTCACAAATATTTTTCTTAATATTATTTAAATTAGGAAATGATTTAATAATATCAATAAATTTAGGCCCAACTTTCATTAACTCATCAATATCAATTTCATTTTCTTTTAAAAGAGGTCTAACAATAGGTGTTAATAAAATTCGAGGTAAAGAATTTAAAATATTTTCAGAATCAACAAAATTATTTTCAAATGTTTCAAGTAACTCATTTAAAACTGGAGTTAATTTAACTTCTCCATTTTCAGTATAAGAAACATCAACTTGAAAAATAGAAGACATTTCTTGTGATATATTTTCATAAGCATTTTCCCAACATTCCACAAAAGATTTGGAATTTTTTTCTAAAATGGAATAATCAATCATTCTAATAAAAGAGCCAATAGAAATAATTTGTCGATTTAATTCTTTTGTTTTCTCTATACGTGCAAAAGCTTTTTTTCTTTCGAGATTCATTAATTGATCTAAATTTGGGTTTCTTCTTGTTGCACCAGGAAAATCAGAATCATTAACTTGTACAAGTTTCGGATCAGAAATTGATTTATATAATTCTAAAACATTATTTTGTACTTCTTCAATAAATTTATAATATTCACTTCTTAATGTTAAATTATTTTGTTTGTTTTGTTCTTCGAAATCTTTTAATGTATATTTTCGTTGTGGTATAAATGCTAATAAATATTGTTTTAAAAGAATATCAGTGTTATTAATAAGGCGATTTAATTCAATCGAATGTTTATAAAAATTAGGATTCTCATAAAACGAATGTGCTGTTATTGCCTTTTCAAGTTGTTGATGTCTTTGGCTTGTAACAAATCGTCGCCATTGTCTAAATGGTTTCCAATATAAAAACTTTGATATCACTGGTAATTTGCGTAATGTCGAAAAAATGGTTTTTTCTTTTGACCATTGATCAAGAGTAATGTTCTCCGAATTACCATCACTACTTACAAATGTAATACCTTTTGCTGACATAGTGAAATGTTCGCCTTTAACTTCAGCAAATGGAACTTTTTTAAGTTCATATGGTGAAAAAAATGGATCGTTCTTATCTTGTGAATAAATTAAATAGATAAAACAATGACCGCGACCATCTCTTCGTTTGGAAAAATAGGAAAGAACATCTTCATGAAAATCAAGTGCTGATGCTTCTTCTTCTACTTCTTTCATGGCGGTTTTCAAAGCTGGGATATCATGTGGATCACGAAGCTTGCCAAGAGGCTTACGTCCAATGATTGTGGGAATATGGGGATGTGGGTTTTTTGAATGTCGTGGTGAAATGGGTGTTGTTGTTCGATTTCGTAGGGTAATTAAAGCAGGTTGAGAATATCCAATTAATTTTGAATTGCTTTTTTCTGGTGTTGGAATAATATCGAAGTTTGATGTTTGCGCTTCAAGTTCCCTAGATTTGAATAAAGAAGAATTTGGATTAGAAAAATTATTTTTGAAACAATGTTTAATTTTTGGTTTTTCATTTGAAATTTGATTTTCTTCTACTTTTTCTATTTTTTGGACCTGTATATTTCCTTTTTTATTTTTCATGAAGAACACTTAATAACGTATGCGTATGACTTTTTGTGTATTTTACAAATTTCATATCAAAAATTCCATTGCATATTGTGTTGCATCACGCCTCCAAAAATTGTAGCTTCCCTTACTTCTTGTTAGAACATTAATTCAGGAGCATCAAGCAGTAGTTCAATTCATCAAGCTTTAAATCAAAAGAAAAAAGCTTTTTTGATGAGTAATTCAATGATTTATTTTGACTTTTTAATGAGTTTACTTGGTTGACGTTAAATGTAAATAAACTATTGAATTTCTTTCAAATCAAAGAAGAACCATTTAATTCGAATTTTTTGTTCAATGGAAATAAAAAGTTCATCTAAAAATAAACCAATTAGTATTTTATTCAATTGTATCACAAAAGTGAGACTTTGATTCTGTTATAAGATTTTTGAAAATCTTCAAGAAAAAATGAAACACATATTATAATCAATTATACAAAAAATAGATTATTTTTAATGTTAAATTTTTCATATAAACCACAAGAATCATATTATATCATAGAAAAAATGATAGAACATCGAAGGCGTATAAATAACTGCCGAAATGATTCTTTTGAATATACGACTAAATAAAGAACATATTATAATCTAAATTAAAACATTATACAACTCAATTTCTCAAATCATATAAATCCAAACAATAATATATATTATAACAAATTGTGATTGGATGTTGTTACAATGTGCAAAACGATTAGATTTGTCAAACAAGAAGTTGGAGAAATTATTATCGGATTCCGTATTGAATTATTCAATTTGTCGGTTTGGCTTTTGACAGTAATTTTCTCCAAATGCTTTTCATCTTTTCATGGTGCTTATTAAGAAATCCAGTACAAAGCAAATATGGCACAATACCAAACAGTGCCAGCAAAAAATCAGTCCCAAATACTTGTATTTGTACTGAAAAATATTGCGTATATGGAGAAAATTATCTAGATGCCATCATTAAATACATCCAAATGCAAATTTCTAATGCTAATGACAAAAGTGAAGAGCGTATTGTCAAAGATTTCATTGATGTATACACAAAAATTCTAATGCTGAAAAACGAATTACCCAATAGCAATTCTCTTGCGATTTTAACACCTATAAATACTGGCAAAATAATTGAAATAATTAAGTCTTACATTTTTAACTCACCAGAAAATCTTAATCAACACAATGAAGAACCAACAACTTCAGACGTTGAAGATACGAGCGGCAAGAATCACAGGATAAAATTGGATTTGAGTAAAATTCCAAAATTTTATCGCCGTGTAATTGACATCATCACACAAGAAGATAATTCAGTTTCCCACAAACACACTCCAAAATTTAAAAAGGGAGCTATCCGCACTGAAAAAAAATTGATTATCTATCCAATATATGATAAAATCCTCGGTCAAGAGTCTCACAAAGTTGATATTGTCAAGAAAATCGCTCCCTTGAAGTCATATGGAGAAATATTAAAGAAAGCAACAAATGCCAATGAAGAACATGAAGATCGAATTGTCAAAGATTTCATATATGTTTACACAAGTCTTCTGAATCTCAAAAACAATTTAGAAACTTCGAATACCGTCTTTCATACCATAACAATTCTATCGACTGATAAAATTATGGGTGTTATTAAGAAGTACTTCAATAAAAATGAAAACTCACCAGAAGAAACAAACGACACCAACAGCGCGGTGAAGTTGGACTTAAGTAAAATCTCAAAATTTTACCGCCGCGTCGTTGACGTCATCACCAAAGTTAAGGAACAAGAAGAAAATTCAGATATCATCGAATGGGGAAAGATAATAACTGATTGGTATGAATATAAATACCAAGCTACACGTATTGAACATGACACAGAAGTAATTTGTTCAATAGATGAACTCTTGGACCCAAAATTGCGCGAAAAATGTTCCGGCATTAATCGTTCCGACAACTCAAAAGGAAACACAATCGTAAAAAGCATTAAAAAGAAAGAAACTGTGCGAGGATACTCTGGCTTTTTAACTCCCAGGAACAACGAAATGAGCGAAGAAGCAAATAGAGTAGTTATCGCCGTCATCTGAAGTCATGTAACAGTCGTAAACAATAAGTGATTTGCAATGATTTTTTGTGGAAATAATTCATTACAACATCGAAGAAGTGAAATAGGTGAAAACCTGAGTTGAAATGAATGGAATGAATTCGAATCAGAAAAACATTCTGTCGCTTGAATATGTATTTGAGTCTTGACGAATTTGTTGGTACTATTTACCATAAAATCGACTTATTTTCGAAAGTCTTTAAATGTTCTTTTTAGGATTAATTTTATGATCTTATTTCTTCAGCATAAATTGAATTTATTCCAGTGAATATTTAATTTGCTTAAATCAATAAGCGTTCTATGAAATATAACATCAAAAATGTGTGGAGTCCTTATCAAATTAGTTGAATAATGAATTATCGATTTTTTTCTTTGAAACTGTATCAATAATGTATTTCAATTTAAATTTGGTGTTAATAGATTTTTTAGGAAATGCATTATGTGTTTATGGATTTTCTGAATTTAATTATTATGAATCATGCCCAATACAAATTTTCAATAAAGGATAGATCGATATAGTTTTTTGGAGTAAAAAGGAATGAAAATAAATGATGCCCTTATTAATAAATCAGCAAAAATTGGAAATATATATTTCGTGAAACATTTCATAGAAACATATGTCAGATTTCCAACGAATATTTTATATTGTTCCATTACATTAGAAAACATTGAACATGTAAAACACATTGTTGAAGAAAAAAAATTTGAAATATATACCAAAAGTATTTAATTTCATTTTTTTTACTGTTTATATCATTCAAAATATTTTTCATTTTTATTATGGTTTCGGAGAAGCAATTATTACGGCTTATATGAATAATAGTGTTGAAATATCTGAGAATAATAAATTTAATCAATATGAATGTAAAATATATTTTATTGGTTTGATTAATATTCATCTAGATGTTTTAATACAGGCGTTGTTTAATTAGTTTTTGAAATGAGGACAAATTGATCTAAATGCAAAAGATATTTTTTTGTATAATTCAATGATCAATTCATTAATATGATGATATAAAAATATATTTGAAAATTATTCGAATTATCTAATACAGTACTTATTTATGCATAAATCTGTAAATGGTTACATATTTACATTTGAAATCGTGGAATAATTTTCTGATGAATAAAAACTTATTAATACAATAAATGTTGATTTGTTTCGTTCGAAGTTAATTTTGATGATTTTACGATTAAAATATCACAAATTTGCTTTGAATGAGTTGTGGAGAAATAACCGTGTGATATTATTTGAATGAATTGACAAACTCACGAATTTATGCTTTGAATGTATTTTTAATTAGCAAATAATTGAACACAGAATTAACGTATTTTTTATGACGGTTTTTGCTCAGAAAATAACTGTTGTGTTTTCGGGAAAATATTCATATATTAATGTGTTGTTATTTATGGATTATAACAATGCAAGTGACAACTAAAAATTGTTGTTTTATTGTAAATTCGAATTTTAACCATTTTTTGCAAAATAAAAACAATAAATTTCATATAAGCAAAAAATGCAATTTCTTCTTCGATTTTCAAAATAAAACTTCTGTAAATTATATTAATATTATTAATAAATCTATCAAACAAATTGTTTTGAAGAAAAACAATGAAAACATTTGAATATAATTAATTCTATATCAAATTTTAATTTTTCATTTCTTTTTCATAATTTAAATAATTTTACTCATTTTTTATATTTTAGTTCCATCAAATTTTTAATCAATTTCAGACAAATTAATAAATATTTATTCTTTCTTTTTGATTCATTCCAAATAATTTCAAAAATCTATTATTATTTAATTTTATTAATTTTTATTTATTCTTTAATAAAACATAACTTAATTCACATTCGAATCAAAGAAAAAATAAATTACAAATTTATTTTAACAATATTTGTTTTCTTTTTTTCTCATTCGTTACAAACATTTAGTGATGAAACAGGTACATTAATAATAACTAATTCAAGTGAATTTACAAGTGAATATCAAAACTATACGATGCATGTCATCATTACGAATGAAATAACCGAAATTCCAAATGAAGCTTTCTCTGATTGGAAATCATTGATTACTGTTGAAATTGGTAATTCAGTTACTTCAATTGGAGGAAATGCATTTCAAAGTTGCTTTAATTTAGAAAATGTCATTTGGAGAAAGTATAACAAATATTGGGGTTTATGCATTTAGGTATTGTATTGCATTAAAAAATGTAACATTTAAAAGTAATCTTACAACAATTGGGGAAAATGTCTTCAATGGATGCGAAGGACTTGAAACAGTGTTTTTTAATGAAGGTGTAAAAACAATTGGATCAACAATGTTTCAAAATTGTTATAATCTTACATATGTTACAATTCCAAGTACAGTTTCTTCAATATCCACAAATCCATTTCTTCGCTGTTATAGTCTTCAATTCATCAAAATTCGTAAAGAAAATTCATATTATTCAAATTATGAAAATGATGGGGTTTTATATGATAAAGAAATTACGAAACTTATTAGTTATCCAAATGGAAATAACAGCGAAACATTCAAAATTCCAGATTCAGTAACTTCAATTGAATCGAATGCATTTGATTCATGTAAAAATTTATTGTCAATTTCTTTTGGAGCTAATGTAAATATAATCAAAGATTCTGCATTCTATAATTGTTTAATTACAAATGTCATCATACCAAACACTGTTACAGAAATTTATTCAATGGCTTTTTATTCATGTAAAGAATTAGAAACATTAATCATTGGAAAGAATGTAAAATCATTTGGAGCTGATGCATTTTCTTATTGTTCTTCACTTAAGTGAATATATTTTTATGGTGAAACTTCACCATCTATTAATGGAAACTGTTTCAATGGAATTAATGAAATATATGTTATGGTGTATGAAACATATCAAAATGAAAAATTTGGAGAATTAAATATAACCAAAGAAATAATTGATGGATGTTTGCCAATGCCAACATTAATATTCACACAATCGAATTTTTTTGCACAAATTAATACATATACTAAATCAAATACATATACACAAAGTAATTCATTTTCTCAATCAAAAACATATATTAAATCGAATACATTCACAGAATCATTTTCATCTGATGTCACTTTCTCACATTCTTTTGTTTTATCATATATTTTATCATATTCTAAATCATTAAGTATTTATAGTTCTTATTTAAATTCATTTATTATTACTAAAATAAATTCATCATTAAAATATATTCAAACATTCATTGTATATTATGATTATACAGTTATTATTTATTCTAAATATTTCACATATTATTCCAATTTTTATGTTATTTATGAAAACAAAGAAACAAATAATAATAATGAAGATAAGACATATATTTATATTATTATTGGAGTTTTAATTGGAGTCATTGTTATTGTTTCGATACTTGTTATTATAATAATTCGTATTCGAAATCACAAAGGAAAAAGTTATGAAGAATCAAACGAAAGTAGTGAAATAGAAATAGAAACAAATAACATTTCAACTGAATATTTACAAAATAATATTAATGAAGAAGATCCATTTGCGAAAGATTTTAAAGAAGATAATTTTAATGTTCACATTTAATTCGAATAGCACAAAATCAATAAAATATATTTTACTTCATTAATAACATTTTATTGGTTACAAATATTTATATATATATACTTATTAAAACACATTACTTTGGTAATTCCATTAATTTCTCCACCAAATTACATATGTAATTTAACATATTTCTTTGGTATGTTGTACAGTTATTAATTTTTATATTTACAATTTTTTCATTCCATTTTATGATCCCATCGATCATTGCCTTCGCAACAATTAAGCATTCATATACTGATATCATTTTTATTGCACATAACTTATCGAATATATTCATCAATAAAATTCCATCACTCATTCTATACACAACAATTATATTCCATAATCCATCATTAGTGAATTGGATTTTTTTATCTTTTAATTTTTGATATCTAAAAATTATTGAATTTGCAGTTGTTATTACATCGTTAAAAAATTTCGACAACGGAATGTTATTTAAATCATATGAAAGAATTGGCTCTTGTTCAATTCCTTCATCCACCAACAAAAAATATTTTTCATTTTTATTATTATTATTATTATCATTAATTATATTTAATTTATATAATGATTTAAATTTTTATTTATATTTTCATTTGTTATATTTTGTTCATTTTTATTCACATTCATTAATTCTTTAAATTTCTCATTACCAATTAAATTAATTAAATTTATTATTGTTGTTAATTATTTGGAATATATTCCAAATATTGGCAATTTACTTATTCGAATTTCTTGCTTCGAAAATAAATCAAATTTATGATGCATTTATTTTCCTGTTTCTCTTGTTAAATGGTATAGCATTTAGACTTTAAAAGAAGATATTTTAATGTGTTATTTCAAGCTAAGTATTCACCTTGCTGATGTTTTTACATAGTTTTTCAGATCTAAAATGTTTAGCAAATTTGATATTAAAAAAAAATAAAAATAAAATCTGTAGTTGCATTTATAAGATAATCAACAATATCATAAATGACACTCTACCCATTGATATATTTAAAATATTTTAAAGTCTATTAAAAAATTTAAATTACCTTTAAATTGTGATTCTTGTGCGAATATGTGGAACAAATATTTGTTCAATGTTTTTTATCAAGATAAAATTTTTATGAGTCACTTTTTGAATGGAAAATAGCAGCGGTTTTGCCCTGTGGTGTTTGAGTAAACGATACAGAACTTTTGAAAACATTATTCAGTGATTGAAATGAGTCAAAAACATTTTTTGAATGTTGGAATACATATGTTTAATCAAATAATTCCAAATCACTTTCGAGTATCCTGTTTATGCAATTATGCAGCCACCACCATTTTTGCTAAGAACTGCTGCGATGGCTAAATCAAATACGTTTCCAACATTTGTGTTTGTCTTTGCTGAGCAATTAATGGTCTTGAATGCTTTGATTTGTTTCGCAACTTCATCAATTTCGGCTTGAGTTATTGCACCTTCGGCGTTTTGATTCCAAAGATCAGCTTTTGTGCCTACAAGAATTACTGCTGCTTTTGGACAATATTCTACGAGCTCAAGCTTCCACTTGTCAGTAACATTCTTTAATGTTTCTCTATTGTCAAGAGAGAAACAAACAAGTACAACATCGCATTTGGCATAGCTCATTGGGCGCAACCGATCATATTCTTCTTGACCTGCCGTATCCCAAAGATGAAGGCAATATGTTTTACCTTGGAAATTTCTCATTTCGTGATGATTTTCGAAGATTGAGGGTTCATAATCTTCAGGAAAAGGTTCACCTTTGAAAACAAGTAGCATACTTGTTTTGCCAACAGCGCCATCTCCAACGGCAACTATTCTGATTGGGATTGCGTTTTTGGACATCGGGTCTTTTTTGGAACTTTTTGTCAGTTGATTGAATTTTTGAATAGCGACAGGCCTATCGCAGGTTAATGAGTGTCACATTGAATTCTGAGTCTCCTTTCAAAAAGCAGTAAACTTTTTGAAAAAATAATTGTCTGATTTCTGCAAGTTAGATAAAAACAAAAATGACTTTGTTTTATAAATAGTTTAATATTTTTTGTTATTATAATCTCAAAAAAATGAGACTTCTTTTTTCGAGCTTCAAGTTTACTATAGAAAATCAAAAAATATAATTGCATGAATAGAAATCTGATTATGCTTTTCTTTTATTTAACAAATAAAATTTAAAAAAGAAAATGATTTAATTTCACAGTATTTTATTTTGCATTAATATAACGATCATGAATTTGTTTTGACAACCCATTCCTTGTTGCAAACAGGACAGTTACTATTGTTCGATTGTATCCACTTTGAGATACAATGAAGATGGAATACATGACTGCATTGACCTTCTTGAAGTGGACATGGTTCTGTCTTAGATTCTGCTTCACAAATGTAACATGGTGCAATGAGGTTAGAGTGGCAAATAGAGCAAGTATCTTGATTTCCTTCCCATGACACTAAGTAGACTGGTAAAAACTTGCTTATATGATATTGGATTTTTTGTTCTCCAGCTGGAGCTCCAGAAGCCCCTGGCCTTGAAACTGGAGGGCGTTGCCCTGGCGCGCCTGCTGGTCTTGCACCTGGTGCTGGTGGCCTTGCACCAGGAGCAAGTGGTCTAGCTCCAGGAGTAGGTCTTGCACCAGGAGCAGGTGGCCTTGCGCCTGGAACAGTTCTTTGTGGTGGATGAGGTGCAGGCTTTGGAGGCTGTTGTTGTTCTTGGTTTTGATTTGGTGGCTGCTCCATTTTGTGTCACTTTTTTGGGAAAGGAAGACACCTCGAACAAAATGTTCAAAGGAAATGAACAACTTAAAAAAAGGAAAACCATTATTTTTTTTTGAAAAAATATCAACTATGGGTATTATCATGGTCAATGTCCTTCTTTTTGTTATGTTTTTTTGTTTTTCCATATTTTTATTATTTATTTCCAAGAGAAATGTTATCCATAAGATTGAATCAAACATGACACGTGTTAAAAGTAATGGTTTCCTACTTGCTATATCAAATGTATTTCCGAATTACCAAATATCTATTAAAGGCGATGCAATAATCACATTCAGTACTTTGAATGAAAGCAATTTAAGTGAATCATTTGCATACTTCTCTTTTACTGCAGCAAATAAATATTATTCATTATACAAAGTCAAACTCAATAATGATCATATTCAGATTTTTAATTGGATAGATTTTAAAAACATGCAAACAATTAATATAACTTTCTTTAGCACAGGATGTAATTATGAAATTCAGAATATAAAAATTATTTTGTATTATCATGGATCAAATTCTAGAAGTTTCCAAATTTATTTCCAGTTTTTCAGCGTTATATTTTTATTCATTGTTTTTATAATTTTCATGATAAAAGTAATAAAAGAAGCAGAGTTCAAAAGGCATCAAATTGTTTCATCGTTAATGAGTTTATTTTATATTATTTCGAATTTTCCAATAAAATTTTTTTTACAAAATGATAAAATCGAATTAACGCAAACAATTATGAACATTTTACTCGAAGGATTTTATTATTTTTCACATATAATAACATTCTATTTATTGAGAAAATCATTTGGGTTTTTATTAACATTACTATTTAGTTATATTTCGATTTTTTCCATTGTGAATGATTTGATTCCATATGTCTTATTAATAGTTAAAAGGTTTTCATACAAATTTGCGGACGAAAATTATGTTCTTTCATTTTTTATGAGAGTTTCGGCTATATTTGAGTGTTCATTTATTATATTTCAAATTATAATTTTTATGAAATTATTTTTTGATGTTATTTTAAATAGCAAAAACATGAATAAAAAAATGGAAACAACTTATAAAATTAATATAATGTTTTGTTTGGCACAATTAATTATTTCGAATATGTTAAAAAAGTATAATTTTAGTGTATTTATTCAGAAAATCGCTTTAATGATATTTATAACAATGCAATTAATAATAAATTTCCCAGTAATTAAAACAGAATCTGATAAAGATACCGATTTTTTAATTAGCGATAAATCGAGTGATTCATCTGATCAATACTAAAATCAACAAGAAGCAGATTTGTAAACTTCAGAAATTATATGCATTATTCAAAATTGTGATGTTTACTCAACACGAAAATGGAGTGAATGCCAATCAAGAAAAACAATAATTTTGGTTATCGCATATAATTTATCTTTTTTTCATGAATAACATTCTTTTATAAAGTGATGTTTCTATTCTATGATTAATATTAAAATTTGTAATATCATTTTTTGAAGATTTACCATTTCATCTTTTCGAATTTTTTTGGATTTTCATTCTGACCAATTTTTTTTAGTATGTTTCTTATGGAACTCTTAAGATATTTTTGAAAGTTTTTATATTTTTAAGAAATATTCATGTAGATGAATTTCAAATTGATAGCCGGGCTCAAAAAGTTATTTCGGTTAACGGCTGATATCAGCTTCGTTAACTCCTGTTTTCTGTATTTTGTAACACGTGACCAATAGAAAATCTAATTAATCACTTTTTGATATACAATGCTTAATATTTTGTCATTTCACCTCATGTTTGACAGGAACGGTTCCTCTGAAATTTAAATCAGATAATTCAGGAGTTTACAACACATCACTTTTTCATCGTTTTCCAAATAATAAACTTTATCTTAATGTATAATTTAGATATATCAAAACCAATGTTATTTTTCTTTGGCAATATAATATTGATGATATTGTAGCATTTTTAACATGAAATATTTTACTCTTCCGTGGATCACTTCATATTTATGCGATCAAACCCATTTACCAATTGATGTTGTCTTCTCACATTGTTTTTTGCTTCATTCTGACACTTTTTAATTGTAAAAAGGTTTAAAAAAGACGATACAATGCGTTCCACGCGTTCCATTTAAGTTTTACAAGCCATATTCAAGCAAATGGACATTAGCGCAAGCGGTTAGAAAGTGCGCTTCCTTTTTAAGTGATTTATTTAAAACTTTTCCACAAGTTTTTCGACCAAATGCTTCGTTTCATGTTGATTTATACAATTTATTTCGTTAACACATTCCAAATTTTTAGCAGTGACGTTAGTTCAAACTTTTTTGAAGATCAATTATTAATTGTTCAAACACACAAAAATAAAAACTTACTTACATTTTCATTAAAAATTACTTCTACAACTCATCAACTTGGCAAAACAGTTGTATACCACAAAATTCTAATCAATTTTTTTTTACTTTTTCAATTTTTTTCCAACAGAATTTTTTCACCTCAAAATAATTCAATATATTCTAATTATGAAGAAGATGGTATTGTTTATGATAAAGATATCAGACAATTATAATATATCCGCCAGGTAAAATAAATAAATCATATTCATTACCAAAATCAATTTGTAATATTTCAGGATATTCATTTTCAAGATGTAATCAAATCGAAAATATTATACTTGATGAAAATGTTCGATATATATTTAATTATTCGATTATTAATTGTTATAATATAAAATGTCTTTATTATTTAGGAGAATTTTCACCTAATATTGAAATTAAATCATTTATTGATGTTTCTACTAATTTTATTATTGTTCCATTAATATATTTAAAGGATTCAATGAAGAATGTCAATTCTTAAAAATATTCACATTTTCATCATCGAATACATATACAAAATCAAAATCATTTTCTAATTCGAATACATTTACGAAATCATATTTAATTAATTCATCATTAACATTAATGAGTACTTTAACATATTTATATTCGATTACACAAACAATTTCATTTTATAATACACAAATAAATTCATTTACATTTTCTTTATTTAATTTAACACACACATTCATCGAAACACAATTTTTTTATTACGATTATACTATCATTGGTTATTCGACAAATTACAGTATTTATTCATACTTTTTCACATTTTTTTATACAAATGAAATTCAAAGAAACGAAAATCAAAATGTTGTTATCATTACTTTTTGCTCAATAATTGCTGCTATTATTGTTATATCTTTGCTTGTCATTTTACTCATTAAGATCAAGAATAAGAAACATCTAAGTGACGAATAAGAAGAAGAAAATTATGAGCAAAGTAATTACGAAGTACAAAGCTCATTTCAGGATAATAATTTATCATTAATTAATATGCAAGAAGATCCATTCGTTGATGATTTTAAAGAAGAGAAATTTATAAATAAATTTAGGATATTAGTTAAATATTTTTTTTTATCTGCAATAACAGCATTGTTATAAATTTAGATCTAATGAATATGATGAATGTGTCTAAGAATAAAATTTAAGTGAATGAAAATATTGTTGGAATTTTATTTAAATTATTTTTCGCCTTTATAAAAAAAAACACTTTTAACTTATTCAATAAGAACTTTTGGAATCCTTTAGATGGTACTTTAAAAAATTAGTTTTGATTGATAATGATGTATTTAAATACAAACAATGTTATAGTTTCTGTGTAATGATGTTGTTTTAAATGTTTAATTTTTTTCTCCGAATTTGACTGAGTTTGTCGTCATTTATAACTTCACAAACTATCGTCCTGTTTTTTCTTTAGAAAATCCAAAAGTGACAATGTCATACTCACAGAAATGTCACTTTTATAGAAAAGTTGGAATGAAAAAAATCGTAAATATAATCCACCAGAAAGAATTCAATGAATACTTCATTCCTGTAATAAAGTATTACTTATTACCTTATGAATTTCATGAATCGAAAATCAAGCATTTAGATCCTATTATTCAGGCTTCATTAACTTTAATGAAGTTTCCTAAACTTGATGCCAAGGAAGTCATTTCAATTTTAAACAAATGTACTTCAAATGAAAGTGTTTCAAACTCGTTATCAGTTTATTTCCAATTCAACAAAATCGATTTTGTTAATGCTTTTGTTTTAGCTAAAAGTGCGTCTGAATATCCTGGTAAAAATGCTAATGAAAATCTTGTTACAATTTCATTATTCCGATGTTTTATTGCGTTTTCATTCCGACTTAAATCACTTATAACATCCACTTTAAACAACGAAGAAATTCCAGATTTTCCACGTCAATGTTGGGAAATATCGCATTTTATCATTGCCTATCTTATGAATCTTCGCGGTGAATATTTTAATGATTTTATTCAAATTTCTGAACTTTTTATCTCATCCATTTCCAATGTCAAAACCATTCTTAACCTCGAAAAAGACAATCCCTTACGACAATTTTTGCTTACTGTTATTTTTGCTGTCATACCACATTGTCAATATCAAGTTTATCTTGATTTTGCGATTCGAGCTTTTACTGCATGGTCTGACCCACGAGATGGAGATGAGTTTTTAGTTTATTCGCATATGTTTGTCAAAAGTTTAATTCCTATAATTGAAACACTTGATCAAAAACATTTTTATCAAATATGTATATTAATTATATCATTTTTATCCAAAATCACCAAATATTCGCCCACTTTTTCCGATCGATTCTTTCAATTTGGTATTGATTGTTTTGAGCTAATGATTAATCATATGAATGAAATTGAAGAAAAAGTATTTATACCATTTTCATTAAATTTTGTTGTGTTTACTGTTTGGTTAATGAAGACTATTAATTTAGAAGAATGTATTCCACCATTACCTAAGTTAAATGAGTTAGAAATCAATTTACATTTTTGTACTAAAGAAGAATATTTTGAGAATTCTCCGAAAATGCCAATAATCAAATCATTATTATTTGATAATTCATATGTTGAATCATTTGTTACACAGTTTAAGTTATTTTTAACTGTTAACACGCAATATCATTGTACTATATTTGAACAATTTTTAAATATGTCAAATCATACTGAGAAAGAACAAATTTTAATCATTTGTATGTTATTTAATTCATTATTATTAATCCCGAAAATTGAAATATGTCCACAATTAAAACAATTATTATCATTACATTATGATAATTCTGAATTACAACCTTATTTCTATTGTTTAATGATGAGATTATTTTATAATTTATTGACGGATTCATTACAATATGCGAATTTTATATGTGAAAGTGTTTTTGATCAAATCCAAACTACAAAAGATTTATATTATTTCTTACCATTTTTACGTAATGGTATTTCTGATAATAAAACATCAGAATATATCATTGATTATATCATTAAGAATGAGATCTATAATAAAATACAAAAATATAATGAAGTTTATGATGATCATTCTATCCAATTTTATCAAATCATTTGTATTATATCACCACGGAAAATGTTTTCATCAAGTTTCTTACCTTATTTAACAAATTTAACATTAAGAGAACGATATCATAAAACATTTATTCGATGTTATGAAATTGGGTTAAATTCATTAGAAAAATATCCACTTAAATTAGTACCATTAATTAAGAACATGTTAAATATTATGAATCATTCTAAAGATTGTGAATATTTAAGAGAACCATCGACTGATTTAATATTTTATTTATTATGTCAAACACCTAATTTAACTAAAGAAGTCATTGAAAATTTACCATCCGATTTTGATAAAATTGGTTTAATTCCTTATTATACTAATGATTATTTAACTTATATATATTTAACACAATTTCTTTCCAATTTATATCAAAGTTTTCCAATCGAAATGAAACGATTTTCAAATTCAAACTTATTCCAAAACCTAAAGGAATCATTTTTATTCCCTGATAATGAAGCAGTTGTTGAATCGATTATTAACTTTGTCTTAAATAAAAGTTCTGATAATGATTACGCTACTGATGGTACAATCCAAAATCGACAAGCATTAATATTATTACTTGATATTAAAGTCGAAGATCATATTCAAAAACATATAATTAAATGTTTATGTAATTTATGTAATCAATGTTCAATTAATTCATTCGAATGTTATATGGCTGATGCAATTGGATTTCTTTTGAAGTTAATTTCAAATGATTTGTTTTTCGAAGATTGTTTAAAGTTATATAAAACTATTTCGAGTGAGTTCTTTTCGAATTATTCATTACAACAAACTTTTCGGATATTAAAACCAGATGAAAAAGGTTTAATTTATTTATATAATATAAAAATTATTGAAACGTTAAATGAATTAATTGAAAATAAAACATCAAATATTAAAATTAATTCATATTTCCATTTTAATGGTGATGATTCAGGTATTAAAGGTATTAATGTTGATAATCAAACATTTCATAATTCAAGTGCATTCTTTTATTTTCGGAAAGAGAAATTAGGAAATAATATTTCCCCAATTATGGAAATTAAAGTTAATGAAACTATTTTCCAAATATTTTTAGTTAATGATGAATTATATTTTGGGTTATCAACTAAAAATAAAAAATTAATAAAGAAAATTAAACAAAATGAATGGACACCATTAACATTAAATATTAAACATTCGAAGATTTATTTTGATAATAATACTGAAGAATTTGCTTCAATTAAATTAGAATATTTAAGTTCAGTTAAGTTATCATTTGGTTGTTCTTCAAATAATTCATTTAATGGTGACATTAGTTGTATTTCATTATATAAAGGTATTGATATTAAGAAAAGTAATTCATTATATATGCAAATATCTCCTTCGACAATTGATCAATTTGAATTTAAAGGGAAAACAGTACCAATATATAATGTTATACAAAATGTCATGAAAAATGAAGGTATATATAATTATGTATTACCATTATTCTTATTATTAAATCATACAAAAGAAAATCATGAATTATTATTTAATTCATTATTAAAATTACTGAAAAATTTGTTTAAACTTTCGGAAAATTTACAAATTTTATTCGATAAAAGTGGATGTGTACAATTAATCATTGATTTCTTTTATCATATTAAATCAAATTGTTTTAATAAATCAGTGTTAAGTTCACTTAAAGAATTATTCGATACAATACAATATCAAGAATTAAAGAAACAATTTGTTCAATATATTTGGTTAAACTTTGATTTATTTCATCAATTTCCAATTGACACGCAAATTTATTATTTCAAATCGATATTAACAAATATTATTAAAGAAAATCAAAATTTCTTTAAATTAGATTCATTAGATCAATTATTATATCAAGTTCAAAACAATGAAATTATTACTGAACCATTAATGAGTTTTCCTAATTCGATATTAAATGAAACCGAAAACAAAATTGAAGTTAATGATAATGAAGATAAACGAAAAGAATTAAATTATGTTCAATGGTCCATTTTAAGACAAATAAGTGAAAGTTGTACACAAACATCAATATTAATTACATTAATGAATATAATTTGTAATCATTCAGATAATGAAATACGAATTTTAGCAGCACAATTATTTGAACATATATGTGAAACTAATAAAACTACAGTATCTGCATTTTTATCAATCCATAAATTATCAGATATAATCAACATGTTAGAAACTAATAATCAATCGATTCAAATCCATTGTTTAATTATTCTTTATTTATTAAGTAAGTTCCAACGTAATGGTTTAATCGAAGCAATTCTTGAATATATACATTATATTAAAGAAGCACCTTCATTAAATTTAATATATACAACATATTCAATTATGTATGATTCATTAAATAAATATACAGAAAAAATAGAAAATGTACAATATCCCGAATTCTTACCATTGTTTTCTTATATGTCTTATTTGTTTGGCCTTAATGATGAACAAGTAATTCAATATTCGAAACGAATCGAATTTGATTTCATCGAATTTACTGGGAATTATGATAAATTCTTTCATATTTCTTCATGGCCTTATTTTATATTATTGTTCTTTAGTTGTCAAGCACAAAGTTTAACAACAGAAACTTATGTTCATGAATTAACACGAATTATTTTTTATTTTGATGAAAAAAATGATGAGAAAAACATTTTACATTTGATTAATTTCATGCAAAGTTTATTCTTAGTTAGTCCTTATAATTATCAACAATTAATTGATGATATCTTTTTAAATATTATTGAGTTAAAGCCTACTCCATTAATAATGCGTTTATATTTACAAAACTTATTTTATCAAATTGATTCTGATAATATTAATTGTACTTCATTATTAACACCGAAAATGATATTTGAATATAAAGATCAAAATATACTTGAAACTGAATTAAAGTTTAAAAATAGGAATATATCATTAACGATATTACCAGGTGCATTATTAAACTTATTAATGAATAATAATGTTATTAGTATTAATCAAGATCAAGAAATCAAAATAACGAATGGAATCAAAAGTAATATTTCACGGATTAATCAAATGTTAATGAATAATGACATTGATTTATTAAATGAAATTATTGGATATGTAAATACATATCAAAATGAAATGTTACCAATATATATAGAAAACATTGAAAACATTTCGAATTATTTCACAATGAAAACTAATAAATCAAGTCTTCCAACATTAAATGGATTAGAAATGTTTACAAATGTCGCAAGATTACAAAATAATTTGTCGAAAAAACATAACCATAAATTATCTATTTCATTCTTAAGAGATTTATCAGTGAATGGAGGATTTTGGTGGAATCAAAATGAATCAATTAAATGGAAGGCTTCTACAAGAATTGATTCTTATGGTCATAACTTTATCATGAAAATTAATCGTAACTTCGATCAACATCTTAAAGCTTCTGCATTACGTGATTCAACTGATTTTTCAAATACAAATGAAACAGAACAAATTATTTCATTCAAACGTTTACTCGATAAAAATCAATTAAATGTTTCGACAATTAATAATTTACCTAAATCTAAATCAGGGATTTCATTCCGTTGCGTTTATCGAACTTTAACTTTCCAATATGAAGGTTCGATTAGAGTTACTTCCGATTTAATCATTTTCGATGGTGTTAAATCAGCTGATAGCTTTTGTACGCCTATAAATAATGATCGAAAAGAAACAAAATATTTCGAATTAAAAACAAATCAAATAGATTTTGTTTTTATTCGAAATTATCTTCATGAAGATGTTGCATGTGAAATATTTACTTATACAAATCAATCATATTTATTTAACTTTGTTTCTGCGTCTAAAAGAATTGAATTCTTTAATTCAATCAAACAAACTAAGTCAAAAACAAAATCTAAGAACTTTTTCATGAGGTCCTTACAAAAAGCTTGTAATGGCATAGTTCAAACTTTACCTTCTTCAGAACTCATCAAGAAAATCAAGTTGACTGAAATTTGGAAGACAGGAAAAATTAGTAACTTCTCTTATTTGTTTTGTTTAAATACTTTAGCAGGTAGAAGCTTACATGATGTTAGTCAATACCCTGTTTATCCTTGGATAATCAAAGATTATTTGTCAGAAAAAGTGGACTTAAATAACCCAGAAATTTACAGAGATTTATCCAAGCCGATAGGAACGTTAAACAAACCAAGACTTGAAGGAATCATTGAAAATTTGAAAGAATTGGATGACCCCAGTGAACGATGCCTCTATCGTACCCACTTTTCAAGCGCGGCGACCGTTATCGGCTATTTAATAAGACTTGAACCGTTTTCTACAATGCATATTAAATTACAAGATGGTAAATATGATGCAGCTGATCGAATCTTTCATTCGATTTATTCGGCTTGGGATTCAGTCACCTCTGAAATTCCTGACTTTAGAGAGTTAATTCCCGAATTCTTTTGTCAACCTCATTTTTTATCTAATGAAAATCAATTTGATCTTGGCTCGAGACATAATGGTAGACGTGTATCAGATGTAGAATTACCAAATTGGAGTAAAACGCCACACACATTCATACAAATACATCGGCAAGCATTAGAAAGTGAATATGTTAAATCGCATTTACATTTATGGATCGACTTAATTTTCGGTTATGCACAAAATTCATTTGAACATAAGAACGTATTCCATCCATTCTCTTATTCTAGTTGTATTACCCCCGAATTATTAAATGATCCAGCCAAATATATTTTAGCGAAACATTATTGCTTAAACTTTGGGGTCACCCCGTTTCAGTTATTTGGGGCACCCCATCCTCAACATGACCCGCCCCAGTCTATCGTTTCACATTTCAATTATAATTCAATTGTCATTCCTAATTGTAATATATTATATTTTTCAAATCAAATATTAATCAATGATTCATCAAGTGTCTATAACTTAATTCAAAAGTATGAACCACCAATACAATTAACAATACATTTAACAAATGGGATGAAAGTACATGTCGGAAATAATCGGTTAATAATGTTACAAAAAGATGGGGCAACAGCGACAATATATAACATTCTAAACTCTATCATTGTTGGCGAAATATTCATTGAAGCAATGATCTTTTGTTTGGAGCTATTTAACGACATGATATTTATTGGCGGGAGCGACTGCATGATCTATGTGTACTCATTAAATGATGTTAAACTTATTGAGAAAATTGTATATCATTCTTCGCCAATCATATCATTAAGTTATAATCCTTCTTTAGATTTAATGGTATCAATTGATGATCATCATAATGTGTTTATGAGTTCGATAATTGCGCATAAGTTTATATATTCATTTAACTTGAATTGTAATGTGAAAGATAACCATTACATTAATATAATGGAAATCGGTATTATTATAATTTCGTCTGGTTCGACAATTAAATTCTTCGATTTGTGCGGAGAAGAATTGAAAACTTTCGACTTCAAGTCAAAAATTCATTGCGTCAAATCTTTGGTTAATAAAAATAATAAGGGATTCTGCGTGGTGACGGCGGAGGACGAAATCGGTGCAAAACTTTCAGTAATCGATTGTACTGACTTCGAAATGACATTGGAATATAAGGATAAGTTCTTGGTCGATTTCGTCGATTTGTTGCCAAAGCCACAATGCGCTGTGGTGATCGAGAAAAATGAGGATAACATTGCGTTCAAAATGATAGAGTTTTGATATGTTTTTGATGGTAAATAAAGGATTTTGTTTATAATTTTGATACTTTTTTTAAATATTTACTTTTAGAGGGATTATTGAATTTGTAATAATTTGATTGATTTTATGATGATATATATATAGCGAAAAATTAAATAAAAAGTTATGATGATTTATTAAAACTCAAAATTATGCAATATTTGTTCAACAATAATTTTAGGTTAAGGATAGCAATGGTAGGAGATTACAAAAATACCCTAGTTTCCAAATTTCGACTGTATAATCTTTCGAAATTCGATCTGATTTCGACCATACTTTTTCTGGAATTTTGGATTATTTCCTATATAGTAATGTTGCATATTAGATGTGTTTATTTTCTGGACTATTATCCTTTATCATTTTTATTAAAAATTTTGAGAAAAAGTGAAAATATATGAAAAAATCAACTTATTCAATAATAAATCGAGTGCAACTTTTTATATGAAGTGGCGGTGGTCTTTATGAATAAAAATATATGATTTGTTATTTAAAAAAATGTGGGTGTTTAATGAAAATATTTTTTGCATAAATTTTTATGAATGATTGAAATTTTAGTGAAGTGAAAAATATAATGTGAAGTGATTTTTTCTTAATGAATTTTTGAGTGTCTATTTCATGGTTGAAATTTCTTAAGTTAACTGATATCACCGCTATTGTTTCCTTAATATTATCATAATATTCATGCATACATTAGAGCATATTTTGCTTTGTTTTTGTATCACTTTTGGAAAATGGAATTTGGTGGTATTCAGAACAATTTACAAGAATATTTTTTGAAGTACTACATTATAACTTATTTTCAAATAAATTCTTTATATCAAATATTGTTTCTTCATTAATTAAGGGATATTTCCTATTTATCTTTAATCTTTGAGAATCTTCGATAAAACATATCTTATCCATTTATACTTTGGATTGTTGCTTTCCTCTGGGGTGATGGAGAAAAATGAATTTTTGAGCATATATGATCTGGGTTTATAGGTTGAATGTAATGAACAAAGGCATAATTTTCTATTTGATTTTAATTTATCATACAAAAATTCATCCATTGTTGTGCATTTTTGCAGAAATATTGATAAAAATTTTCAATATTTTGTGAGACTTCTTTTTTAAATCCAATAATTTCATAATCTTTTTAAATCAATATCTTCATTTCTCACTATATTTGGAACACATTCGACACTTTTAGCTTCATAAAGTCGTCAAAAAAAATGTGCTTGTCTTTCTGCTTTGATACGATTTTGTCTTTCTCTCTCTAAATTCAAGGCTTGTCTTGATTTTTCATTATAAAAAATATAAATTATGTAAACGATAAATTTTCTTAGAATTTCAATGGCATCTAATGAAATACAACTAAATGCATTCGAATCAGTGATGTTCTGTGAAGTATTCAATTTATTTTTTTAAAGAAACATTAAAAAAAAATTGCACATAAAAAAAATTTACTCCAAATTATCAGCCAGGCCTGATTAAATATAAATTAATTTTAAACTTTATAGTTAGTCGGGTCCCATTATAAAATTATTGCAGAATTTTTTATTATCATCAAAAAAATGAGACAAAAGTATCCATTTCTTTTTAAAAAAATTCAAAAAATATCATCTTCGATCAAAAATGTATATAATTAAAAAACCATATATGTGGAAAGAAAGCAAATTGATCATAAATTATTTTACACATATAAAATTCACGATGTTTTTATTTCTGACATTATTTTCAAATTATTATTTTGAATAATTAAGGTTAATTTTCTACAAGCGATACATTCGTGAAACAAAATGAAACATTTTTAATTAAAAAAATTTTTATTTAAAATCATCATCACATAAGGAAAAAAAATAAACTGATTTTTTAAAACTTTTTGATATTCAAAATATAAATATTTTAATAAATAATTATAAATATATATATATATATATATATATATATATACCCTGATGTCTTTCCAATTCGCGATTTTTACGACCGTTTATAGTATTCAAAAAATAGTAAACGGCCTAGTGTGGCCACTATGCACAGCAATATATTCCCATGAAAACCCCATAAAGACTACACGAATTACAAAAAAAGGCCAATGCTCGAATGTGTTATAACTCAAATATCAAGAGGATACCCAAGAATTTCTAAGATTGCACAAACAAGTAAAATTCCTGATTCCACACTAAGATCCTGGAAAGATAAATTAAAGCATAATCCTGCTTGGAGACCATGGAATAATGATCATGGAAGTGGTCATAGGATATTTACAAACATAGAAGAACAATCAATTGAGGATTTTATTGTCAGTTGTTCTTTACAACCAGGTTTTGTATTTACCAATGAAGACTTTATAATAATCGCTATGAATGCATATCTAACAAAATATCAAGATATTACTAATTTTAAAGGAACGAAAGATTTTTTAGTTTCACACCAATTAATCGCAAATTTTTAGAAGAGAATATTCTTTCTTCTTATAGAGTTTTACATCCTAAAAGGAGACCAAATGTGACTGATAAAGAAAAATCTAATTGGATCGATACAATACAAAACCTTCTTATATCTGTTGATCATAGTAGAATTGTCAATGTGAATGAAACATGCTGGAAGTGTTTTCCAAATGGTATGGTAACTTGGGCAGAAAAAGGATCTGATGGAATATCGATCAACTTAAATTCTTCACCGAAGGCATCGATAACTGTCCTGGCGAGCATACGTTCAGATGGAACCAAAATTCCCCTTTACTTTATAGCAAAAGGAAAGACTGATCTTGTAGAAACAACACAAATTGGTGATGTTTCACCTCACATGTCCACCCACTCAGAAAACAGATGGACCACTGAGGAAACGTTTTATGAGTATTTACTGTTCCTCCGGCAACACTTCAATGACGAAGATCCTATACATTTGTTACTTGACTCATATAAAGCCCACAAATGTCAATCAATTAACACACACACACACAGCGCTATGTGAGCTTCGTGCTACGCACTCGCTCCCACTCGCGCTACATAAACTAAAGGATGAACGGCTAAAATCGATTGAATTCTCATAAATCGGTTGGTTTTGATTGAAAGTAATAAAATATATTTAAATTCATGATGACATTTATATTTAAAATGTGTGAGGCATTAATCCGGCTGAGTTGTTGTTAATCCTATGTGGATTTTAGTGTTTTGTTGTTAATCCTATGCTACCTGATAACTTGATATACCAGGTAGTTACCAGGTAATATTACGATTAGCTAAAGGAAATTTAATATTGTTATGTGAGTTTCTCAAATCTTGTGAAATGACGTGAAAATCGTGAGTTTACGGGAGCTGCTAACTATAACGGATGAGTTGTAAATTCTATGTCGAATGTTGTGTTTTGATGTTAATCCTATGTGGATTTTAGTGTTTTGTTGTTAATCCTATGCTACCTGATAACTTGATATACCAGGTAGTTACCAGGTAATATTGCGATTAGCTAAAGGAAATTTAATATTGTTATGTGAGTTTCTCAAATCTTGTGAAATGACGTGAAAATCGTGAGTTTACGGGAGCTGCTAACTATAACGGATGAGTTGTAAATTCTATGTCGAATGTTGTGTTTTGATGTTAATCCTATGTGGATTTTAGTATTTTGATGTTAATTCTATGCTACCTGATAACTTGATATACCAGGTAGTTACCAGGTAATATTGCGATTAGCTAAAGGAAATTTAATATTGTTATGTGAGTTTCTCAAATCTTGTGAAATGACGTGAAAATCGTGAGTTTACGGGAGTAAATGACAAAAATAAACTTTAATAAAAGCCTTAAATCTTCTGATAATATGTAGTTTTCTTATTTCTTGATACAGTAATAATTTTTTTTAAATTATCTTTTACATTTTTCAATTTTCCAAATCCTATTGTTGAAACGTTAGTGTTAAAATAATTATTATACATTGAGCATAATTCTTTTACTTCAATTTTATTTTCCGGAAGAGTTTTTAAGAAATTCTCAAACGTTGGTTTTGAATCTTGAATTACAATTACTGAATTATTATCTATATCTTCCTCAACCTCTTCAACTAATGGATCCGTTGGTTTTTGTTTATCTTCATAATTTAATGCTCCGGCAAATGATTTAGTTGCTATTAAATCTTCTTTGAGATAATTAACTCTTTCCTTAAATTCTTCGTTCAAAAGTTCAGGAAGATTTTCTGTGAGTGATTCATTTAAACGAAACATTAAAGTTTCAGCATATGTTTTTACTAATTTTGAATTCGACATTTCATGAGCGTCAGGAATAATGTCTATTTGTTTTTTGATGTAATTTGATATAAACATATACATAATATCAATTAATCTATTGAATTTATTTTTCAGTACTGTTTCAATTAGCATAAATTCAGAAGTTTTATTATTTTTTACCGTAAATGTAATTGTAGTTAAAGCATTAATTAATTTTTGTGAAAATTTATCAAGAATTTGCATCGCTCGCTTTCCATTCTTGTTTATATAAACGCTTTCAATTGTTTTGGAATAATCTTTATCCTTCGGACAAATGTTTTTGACTTTATTTACGAACAATTCGAAATACTCATCAATTAAATCTTGATGGTAATAATTAACGGTTTGGTTTATGTATTCTGTCAAATTGTCAATGACGTTTTGATTACAACGAGGATATTTTTCTAATTTCTTTCTTTCTTGAATTAAAAATTTCTGGAAGTTTTCAGCTTTTTTCATGTCATTTAAAACAAGTTGATATTCTTCTTGAGCTTGTTTTTTATATTGTTCTTTGATCATATCTTCAGTTATAAATTCGTTTTCAGGCTTTAGCCATTTCTCCGGGATGTGATGCATATTATATTCTATCTCATCTAAAATCTTATCATAATCTTCCTTCGTGTGTTCTTTCTTTAAATAATAAGTTCTTTTTACTTCTTCTTTATGCTCAGCAACATATTTATTAATTTTGCCGTCAATGTATTTTTGAATTTGTTCTTCGGTTTTATAAGTAACAATACATGTTTTTGGATCTTTTGTGCATGTAAAATTAACAATGCTCATGTTCGCTTCTTTTTATACTTGTTAAAAAAATAAAAAACTACTTTAAAATTAATCTTAATTTCATTTTGGCATTTACTGCTGCAAACTCTTGATTTTCAAGTGATTTCGCATGAACGGAGAAACTCACAAAACAATTTTGAATTTCCTTTAGCTAATCGCAATATTACCTGGTAACTACCTGGTATATCAAGTTATCAGGTAGCATTAGAAAATTCTTCGGTCAATTAATCGTTAGCAGCAGCAGTAAACATGCAAAATTCAGCTCAAATCGCTAAGTTGAAAATTGATGATTGCCAGAAACTGCCATTTATGAAAACTCTTTCTCCAAAATTATTTTGTTAGGTTAGTTAGTTAGTTAGTTTGTCATGTATAAAAATAAATATTAATATCATTTATGTTTAGCAAAAAATTCTTTTTCAATTTCTGATTGTTTATGAGGAGTATTGCCTCGGAGAAATGAAGCAGGAATTTCATCTTGATATGAACGTTGCCCAGGAACGGTAAAAAGTACTTTATACTTATTTGTTTTAGGATTAAATGATAAAATTTTCTCAACAGAACCAACCCATTTACCAGGAATAGTTGACGCCCATTTAATATTATTTGGTTTATTCTTACCAATCGGTATTAGTTTGTATCTTGGTTTAGTAATTACTGTTCCGTCTTGAGCAATTAAAACGTATATGTTTCCTTTCCGTTCATCAATTTTATAACATTCACGGCTGATTTGAAATCTTTTTTTAGTTATGCCATTATGACGCGGTAATATATAGCGTACAAAAGAGCCAACAGGAAGAATTAAATTCTTAATACATTTTTGTTTTTCAGAAGATTCTAAACATTTAAATATATATTCTTTTTCTAAATCTTTATTATCAAACATTTCTTTTGGAGAACAACCGATGGCTGAATGGTAAGTATTATTATAAATATTCAGAAACTTTTTTCATTCTTTCTGGAGTAATGAACGTATATTTTTCATCATGTGATTGATGTTTAGATTTTTCCGTTGGAGTATTCATATCTCTTATTGTTCGCATGAATCTATCAATAATGCCTAAAGACGAATGGTTTTTGTCTGATATAGTATGAACGGCAACTTTATTTTTAGAAAGAAGTTTTAAATTATTTTTTTCAATAAATGCTGGTTCTTCATCTGACGTTAATTTTACAGGATGGAATTTGACAATGAATTGTTTTAATGTTTCATGAACAGCAGACGCTGATTTTGACATCAACGGTAAACAGTAAACGTATCTATTATTTGTGCCAATAAACACGTGCCAATAACGAGGATTTTTATTTTTTCCATTATCATATAAATCATGAAACCAACAATTTGGAACAGTTGAAAATATTTTTATCATATAAGGTTTTATATCTTTTGTTTTAATAAATTTATCCTTCAATCTCCTTGATATTACTTTTTTAATTATCTTTTCACTAACATTTGGAAATTTATTTTGCACGTGTTTTTTAACGTGACTGTAAGTTTTAAAATGTGTTTTGTCAATTTCTTTATTGATGTTTTGACTCATTTAAGAGTTATTAAAACGTTTTTTTAATTATATTAAATGGGATTAGGTCGTATATTCGGTGGAATAAGAAAATTTATTCAAAATGCAGGACGACTTGTAAGAAAAGTTATTGATAAAGGAAAGAGAATTTACGGTAAGGTCTCGCCAATAATCAGTCGAGGAATTGAATTTGGCAAAAAGATTCCAGGAATAATTGATACAGTAAGAAAGCGTAAAGGAGATATAACAGATAAAATAGATAAAATAGTTGATGCCGTACCTGACGGTAAGATTAAAGACAAAATAAGACAAGCAGTTGAAAAAGGCAAAGAAGTAGCCGATAGAGTAATCGATACAGGTCAAAAGATTTCGGATAAAACTCAACCTTGGATTCAAGCAGGAGGAAAAATTTATGGTCAGTTAACAAAACCAAAATATACCGGTGATGTGATACTTGGAGGAAGAAGATATGGTGCCGGTCAACCTCGACCCGCAGTGATGCCTTATGCTCCGGGAGATACTAAGTTTGCATCTTAAAATGAAATGAATTTTTCATTTTTTTATATTTAATAAATGACTGATACAGAGAATGAAGTTTTGAGTCACGAAACTGAAACAGAAATTGTTTTGGATGATGAAAACGAAAATGTTGATGAAGAAAAAACATCTGATGTTAAGATAACAAAGAAAGCAGTCTCGCCGAGGCTCGATCCTTCCAAAAGGTCGGTAAAAGATTTAACACAAGAAGAAAAAGAAATTATAATTGCTAATGCTAAAAAAGGAATTGAAAATGAATTCTTTGACGTCAAATTTTTCAAGAACGGTAACGCTAGAGTTATAGCAAAGAAATCAAAAACTCCAACGGTAAGTCAAAAAGTAATTAAAAACAACAACGACGGTAAAGTTTATTTATCAAACGATCAATTATTAATGGAGCATATAATTGAATTAAATTCAAGATTAGATAAATTAACAGGTAAGCATAAAAAGCTTAAGAAGAAATACAGAAGTTTAAAGAATGACATTTATATTGACTCAGAAGAAATTCCAACAGTTGAACAAACAAAGAATGAAGAACAAAATGAAGAACAAGAACAAAAGGAAGTTATATTTTCGTCCGAAGCTCAAGTTTCTGAACCTCAAGAACAAATTTATAACGTGCCGGTACAACGCGGATGGAGAGCAAGAGTTCAATATTTATAAATCAATATTTTTATTTTTATAAAATGACAAAGAAAGCAGTCAAACGTAGAATTAGAAAAACAAAGAAAAATGTTAAACGTGGATTAAGGCATTTGCTATCGCAAAGTTCGCACGCGAATCGACTAATTACTCAAGCACCAACAATTAACCCAAACGCTAGTGTTAGATCAAATATTCTTCCCTTACCGCAAAATCAAAATAGTAGTTCTGCTAGGTCACAAATGATGGCAAATTTACAAAATCCATTTCTTCCTGTTGCTTTATCACAAACTCCACAAAATATTAATCTTGACGCAATACATAATATGAGAAATCAAAACGATGTTCGTCAACAACAAATTAATGATACGCGAAGAGAGAAACAAGATGAATTAGCAAGAAAAAAGAATTTGGATGAACAAGAAAGAAATATGAAAAAAAGCAACAAAAGCTGCTGAGGCAAAGTATAACGAAGAAAAGCAAAAACGTGAAATGGCAGAAAGAGAGATTGAACGTCAGCATGAATTAGCAAACAAAGCTCAACAAGAAACTGAACGTTACGCAAAAGCTTTGGCAGAACTTAAAAAAACTCAGTATAGAGGCGACATTGATTTATTAAAAGATCAAAACGCAACAATTCAAGCTCAATTAGCTGAAGCAAAAATGCTTACTATTGAACGCCAACATGAAATAGAAGCTAATGAACAAATGCGAATTAAAAGTAGCTTGCAACGTGAGTTAGAAAAAGTAAAGAATGAAAATGAAACTTTACAGAAAGTTTTAAAATCAGAAGATTATAAGAATGCAAATGAAATGCGAGCACAGACACAATATGAATTAGAAAGAGCACGTTATGAAAATGAACTATTAAAAGCTCAAAATGAAGCTAAAATAAAATTTGAACAAGAAAGAATTAAAAGAATAACAGCATTAACTCCGAGCAATATCAGGCGTTAGATAATCAATACATGGAAAGCATTAATGGTTTATATCAACAACAACTTGCTGAAGAAGAAAAACAACGACCTGGATTAAGAGCAAGAGCAAGATTTGAAAGATTGAAAGAAGCGGAAATTGAGCAACAACGAAAAACAGTTGATGAAGAAATTAAAGCTCAAGAATTAGGAGCATATCAAACAGCCGTAGGACCAAAACCAGAAATAAGCAAGACGCATAAAGAATCGATTGTTAAGAACGCTAAGAAAAAAGTTCAAACGAAGGAACGTGAAAAAGAAATCAAAAGAAGAGAGGAATTACAAGCAACCGAAGAAAATAAAATAGCTCTTGATGCTGAATTAGAATATTTAAATTCTGCCGAACATAAAGCACAAATACAGAAAAATACAAATTTGAAAATAGCAACGTTACAAAATCAAAGAAGAGCTCAAGATGTTGAGTTAGCGAATGAGTATACAAAAAAGCAATGGAAAGTCAAGCACAAATTGAAATACAACAACAAATGTTTAGCGGTAATCTATCACCGACAAGAAAATTAGCAATAACAAATCAATTACAATCAGATATTGCACAACAAGTCGTAAATCAAAATAATCAAAGAATACAACTTGAATATAATATTGATGCTTTGATTAATTCAATTGGAGATGATAGATTTAATCAATTTTTAGCAGAAAATCAACATAAATATGCTGGATTTACTAGAACAAATAAGAGTCAATTAGCACCTGATTTACTACTTCAATTTTATAATGATTTAAGAACTTTTTCTAATAGAAGATTGTTACCATTAACAAATACAGTAACGATTGAAGACTTAGATTCTAATTGATGTTTTGATTTTTTTATCACTATAAAATGTTTGCACCACAAAATCAACAACCAAATGTTATTGATGCAATGACTGGAAACCTTCAAGATTGGTATAATGAAGTTGATGAAGCAGTTAAAGCTTCTGAAATCATTCCAGGCAATTATGAATACACGACAGCTACTTCTTACGGCAATGTTGGAGATATAAACGAAGGAGATACAACATACGTTGACATTTTCACGGATAGATTTAAGATTATTGGTTTAGATAATTCATATATTACTTTAGAACAAGAAGTACCAATTACCGTTCCGTCACAATCAAATCTTTTGTTTAAAGAATATTATGTCGGTTATAAATGTTCATGCGATGCTATAGATCAATACAGAATTTATTCAAACACAGATAAAATTCAAGACGTTCATAACGCAAGGTATGAATGGTTCATGCTTTCTAATTCTCTGTCGGATGAAGCTAAAGCCGGTAATGATTGTTTCGCAACTATTGATAAAATCAGAGCTCATGATTCAATGGTTCCTGGCGTTTACTGTGACTTTAGCGCTATTACCTCAGCAAAAGAAGTTATAGTTAAGATTCCATTAAGAATTCCAATAAGTTATTTCTTAATGTTATTTAATATGCGATATTATCCTAACTGGAGCGGCAAGCTTTCAATCGAACTGATGCCTTCATATCAAAATATTGTTATTGCTCCTGTATGCGATCATGAATCATTAGTTGCTGCAAAAGCTGTAGTTGAAGGAGATTATTTATGCGACCTTGGATTTAGAAATGTTAATGAATCAGTAAAGAGCAACATTAAAGCAACAGCAGGAAGCGGTTCAACAACTTACGCAACAATGGATGCTCCTCAAAAATTTGTTTGCAATAGCCAAGTAACAAAAGATGTTAAAATTAAGCTTGCAACATATCTTTTGAAAATGGATGTGTTTAATGCTCTTGCTGCAAAATATATTCAAGTTCCGATGCTATTTCCAATTCACGTTTGTCAAGTAAGAGATTTCACACAACCACTCGGAAGTAATTCAACAAGTGCTCCAACATCATTTAACACAGCAGCAACAATAGGACTTAAACATTGTGATACTATGTTTACTGTATTCAGACAAAGTCAATATTCACGTACATGCTTCTTGAATCCACAAATAAGATATAGTTTTAATATTGACGGTAAAAATCTATCCGAGAGAAGCATATGAAACCGTTGATGACCCAAGAAATCTTAATATGTTACTTGATGCTGTGAATCTTAATGGAAGTCTTTTGAGTTCATTAGCAAAAGATATTAAAACGTCAGTTCAACCGTATTATTACAAGAACACATATAATGCTTCAGGCGTTAATACTCAAACAAGAGCTTGGCATGGTAAAGATAATTCTAATTTCTTCATAGGATTACCGTTCGCTGAGGGAGAAGATTTTATGGGTGGAATATCAACAACTGGGACGGTACAGATTGAATTATTTGGCGATCGTTTGGCAAATACCGCAATGAAAAATGTAAACTTTATCGCACCGACTGGAATTTATTTTGAAGATGCACTGTTGAAAGTTCGAGCAATGAAGCCTGACGGTAGAAGTCAAATTGAAATTACCAACGCATCAATCGAGCAGATAATTGCCGGAGGAGCAAGATAAAAATATTATTGATTTATAAAATATTGTTTCGCTCCGAAGGAGCTCAGGCTCAGAGAGCCGTTCCGAATCTTAAGATTTTTTTATTTTTGTCAAAATTATTTGGTAATTCGTCTTCACCTTCAGCAACTGTAATTTCACAATTGCCTGGATTCCACATTAATATGAATCTTCCTTTTGCTGTATTTGGCATTGGCTCGTAAATCTTAACATTAATTCCACAATAGACATTATATAATGATTCCAAACCGAAACGTTTCGCTCTTTTAAACATTTCAGGACGTACAGCAATTACATATTTATATATTACGCAATCATTAATGTAGAAATAAATATTTTCTATAAACGGTAATTGTTTTGTTGTTATCTTTTTTGTAAGTTTTAGATGTTTGATGTAATCGAAAATATTTAATGGAATCAGAGATTCTTCCATTTAATAACAGTAAAAATAAATTTTTATCACTTATAAAAAATGTCAGTTCCTAAAAGTAGTGTTTTATCCTGCAATCGAGGATTTCTTGCAAGAGTTGGAACTAATATAAATTCTCCGAAACAAAGTCAAAGTCAAAACGTTAATGTTGTGGTAAAAGGAGTATCAAATCCTTATGAAAATGTAGCGGTTTATCCTAATGTTAATGCAACAGAAAATAATCCTGATGTCAAAGAACGCTCAGTTGAAACCGCTAATGAAACTTTAACTAATCTTGAGCAAATAATTCACGACAAAGATTTATTAATCCAAGCGTTAGTGTTATGTTTAGATATTGTAGAAAATAATCCTTTAATAGTTAATAAATATGTAATTGCCGAGGAAGAAGAGTTAGTTAAACTTGTTCAATTATTATGTGATACTCAAGAAGTTGAGTTAGTGAAGGCGGACACCGACGCCGGATGTTGCAAAAGCTCAACGTTAGATTATGTATCAAAAATATATGTAAAGAAAGACGGTAATACTTATAATTTGAAATATAATTACTCTGACGTCTGTGAATTCTTAAGCGAAAGAAAAATATCAACAAAATTTGTTAAGTCATCAGGAAAAATAAGTTATAAATAAATTCAGTCGAAACCATAAATTCTTTTTAATTTTTGCATAATAAATCTGAACTTGTTTATTATTAATATCGCGTGCATAAACTAAAGCATAACCGCGCTTATCATAGCAAATGTTCAATTTTCTGAACTGCAAACCGTTCCAAAAGTAAAACGAATCTGTTTCATTGTCATAGTAATAATCCTCAAATAGATAATTGTTATACTCTCTAACTTCAATTGAATCTTCGTTAATTTCATCAAAATATTCATAATCTTTCCCAAGGTATGATGATTTATTTGAATTATTTTCTGATGAAGAAACCCAGCGGAGATTATTAATGCGAAAATCTGTTCTGTCATGATTAATATGATCTATAAAAGGTTTATTTTCAGGATTTGGTATAAATTGTTCTGCTATTATTCTATGTTTAAGATATTTTCTGCCGTTTAAGCGACATTGAACGTATCCGCCTCGTGTTTCATCGACATGTTCGCTAATGATTCTTTTATTTGATTTTCTTCTTATTTGAAACGGAAATTCTGTGAATATTTGATAATCAGCATCTGCAACACAATCAATCCAACTCATTCTATTTTATAGAAAATAAAAAAATAAATTTTTTTAAAATTAGCTTTAATTTTTTATTTTTGCAAAATCAGCCGAAAAATAAATTTTTTTTAGTTCATACTTATCAATTTCTTTATTGGATCACTTGAATTTTCACAGTATTGTTTTATTTTTGGCGTGCAGTGATAGTAATAACTTCCGTCTTCATGCTTACCGATAAAATTTTCGGGAGATTTAAAATACACTTCAGTGAAAAACGTGCTCAATCTTGAACTTACCGAGTTCATTACCAATAAATCCTTTATCTTTTAGTAATTTAAAATCTTCCTCCGACACTAACGCAGAATCAACCTTTGAGTAATAAACTTTCACAAGATCTTTTATAAGATTCATTTTTTCATTAAAATTATCTAATACACTTTTTGCAAATTGTGGATAAGTGAAACATTCGACATAAGGATTAATTGTATCAACAAACCCTGAAATTCCATCTGCATTATAAGTGTATTTTAATACATAAGGTGCGAATTCATCAATATACTTATTAACGTTATTTACAAATTTATGTTTTATAATTTTTGGTTTTTGAATCGAAAATCCCCAGCAGCTATTCATCAAAAATTTAAGTGTTGTTGATAATTTATCTTTTCCCAATAATTTGGCTTTCATTCTTGCATCATATAATTTTTCTATTAACCCATTTATTTTTGTGTTTTCTTCTTTAAAGTTTCCGTTAGCATCAGGTAATCCAGCAGGAATTGATTGAACACTTGACATATACGCTCCGCATTGATCAATATAATAAAGTTTTTGTTTTAAATAAATCTTATTCCAAATAATTTTTGGAAAATGAATTTCAGATCTTATTTTATCTGCAATCTCTCCAGAAAATGAATATACATTATCAAAACATCCGAACTCAAACATTATCTTTTGCATTAATTCAGAAAATTTATAATATCTTGATACATTAATTCTTTTTCTTAATTTCAACGAATCAATAACTTCTTGAAGTTCTTTTAATCTCTCCGGGATTTCATTTTCTTCTGGAATGTATCCAAAGAAACTTTTTGTTTGATTAACTTTTTTAGAATAAATCGATAAAGGTTTTTTATCAGTAACAAATATTTTTCTATAAGAGTTAAAAGATTTATTTTTTGATTTCTTATAACTCCATGAAAGTTTATTTATTGTTTGTTGATTCATTGGCATTAAAAGTTTATGTTGTATCATTAAATAAATCAAACTTCTTATACCCAAACATTTTTTAGAAAATGAATATCTTTTGTCGTCAAACTTTAATAACATCATTTTTCTGTTATGATTTTTAAATCTTGAATCAGCATTTATTTTATCATAATTCTTTATATAACATTCTGAAACATTAACTTTAGAATTTAGCATATAATGGTCTTCGATAATTATTAATTTTATTTCTCTGTTGTAATTCTCACCAAAAACCTTTACGCGTGTATGTTTGGTTTCTGGATAAAATATTTTGACTTCAATTTTGATTTTCAATAAATCAGAAATTCTCTTTAACTCACTTCTTGGAACAGTTCGCGTTTGAATAAAGCTCTTCAGTAATTCTAACTCATCTTCTTTCAATACTTCTGAAGCAATAAATGCTTGAATTAAACATGATTCATTTATATTAGAATCATTAACGTCTGTAAATATTCCAAATCTTCTTAAATCAATATCTGATGTGTTGATGTAAGGAAAGAATCCTGGATTTATTCTCTTTCCTTTCTTGAAATCTCTAAATTCAAAATGAATGGTTTTAATAAATAACATATGTTCAAATACAACATCATTTGTATCACCAATGATTCTTTCATTACTTAATCCAGCACGTAAAAATTCAACGGTATTTTTATTTGCATGCAAATATTGTTCTCTTCCGTCTTCATCAATTAAAGTCATTTTAATATCTTTATTAATTTTAGTACCACATGTTTCAATCGCATACATCAAAGCAGAAAGAAATGTATCAATACTTGATTTGTTTTCAAATGTAAAATCTTTTTGCTTCATTAAATTTTTGGTTATTTTATTTGTTAAATTATATACTTCACGTTTAAAATCTTCTGATTCATTTTTGAAAAATCCATCTTTCTTTTTACTGAAACGTTCGAATGAATCTTTATTTTTTCGGTTCATTATCACTTAAAGGAAGATTCATTAAATTATTAATTTCTTCCGGAATATATTCAGATCTTCCTCTTGATATTTTATATCTTAATTGATTAACACTCAATCTTTTATAACTTTGATGTTGTTCGTCATAAACTTCAAGCGGTGTTGAAGTATTTCTATAATCAAAATTTTTCGGTAAAGTGTATCCGTATTTTTCAAATAAATTTATAACTTCTTTTTTGCTCAATCTTTTTGGCATTTTATCAAAAATAAAAAAATAATTTTTTTTAAAACTAAGTTTAATTTTTTTCTGAAATTAATTCTTTATACTGCTCTTTAGTAAGAAATATATGGTTATTTTGTAAAGCAAAAATCATTCCTTGATTTATTGCATCAGCTATATCATCTTGCTTTTTATATTTTTCAAAATTATATGGCATCTGAAATGAACTCCAAGCATTAAAATAATTTTCTTCAACATTCTTTAAAAAGTTTCTTGCAATATTAACGCTTAGTTTCTTATGAGCTTTATTTTTGATGTTATATTCTAAACCTAAATATAAAAATTTTTCTTTCGGATCAAATAAATGAACATTAACATTAAAGGTTAATGAAAGAGTAATGATACTATACATTAATTCCATGGCAACAGTATTTCCCGGGAATTGTTTTTCAATTACTACTATATCAATATTATTATTTCTTATTATATTTCCAATATTTCGATTTATTAATCTGCATCTTTCGATGGCATTTTTGGTTTTTGATATATCGATAACATCAAAAGTAATAGCAGGAAAAGTAATGATGGCGTAAGCAAGATTTTTAACTCCAATATCGATTGATAGTATCGGCATTTAAGAGGAATAAAAAAAATTATTTTTTTATTTTATTTTTGTAGCATAAAGTGTATTATGAACGTTTGTTATTTTCCAATTTCCTGTTTCTTCAAGCATTCCTTTAATCTCATCTTTTCGAATCATGCACTTTTTAACTGCTTTCCACATTTTAACGATTGACATAACAGGAATTCTTTCTTTATTTGGAAAATACTCTTCAACGAAATCATTAATATCTTCTATTTCTTCAACTTCTTCTTGAATTCTTTTAATTTCATCTTTTAATCTTTCTTCTTCTTCTTTTCTTCTTTCCTCTATATCTTCAACTGAATATTCATATTCTTTCATCAATTTTTCACATTTATCACATTTCAGTGAATGATACTTAGCGTTGAAATTATAAACTTCAGCCGAAAAATTCATTGAAGCTTCAATAACTTTATCAACATCATACATTTCAATATTAAACTCATTAAATTCCTTTCCTCTTAAATCTTTATTTTTAATTCGCCAGCAATACTCAGCTAATAATTTATAAAAATCATCAATTATCTTTAATTCAGACCTTTTACGTAATTTTAAGGCATCAGCATTATATGTTAATGCTTTACGTTCGAGTGCTGAGTGATTACAAGAAAAAGGTTTGAGTTTTTCTGTTAATTTTTCTAATTAACGCTTTTATTTCTGTTGAATCACTTTTTTTTTTTTTTTTTTTTGGAAAACTTTTGACTGAAACATCAAGTGTTAATTCAGGAATACTTACAGCAGGAATTGATTTTGCAAATTCTAAAATTTGTTCTAAATATTGTTGATTTCTTTCTAATTTAACTTCAACGGGAAGTTGATGGTTTAAGATTTTTTTTTTTATATTCTTTAATAGTATTTGAATAATCATTTACTGAATCATTAATTTTATTTTCAATCTTTATATTATTTAATTTAGTTAAGCATAAAGCAGACGTTTGATTTTCCGAAACAAGAGCAGAACAAGAATTTTTCATTTTATTTTTTTTATTTTTTTTATTTTTTTATTTTATATAAAATGGAAAGATTTTTTGATATAAAGAAAATAAATGAAAATATTGACGAAGAAATAGAAACTGCAAAAATTCATTTAAATGAATTATATATTCAGTTACTGATTACTTTTATTGTAGAAAATGATTTAATAGAAAAATCACCATTAGAAATTTGTAAACAATATTTAGAAATTAACGAACCGAAGGATAAAAGAAGTAAAAAGAGTAAGAATATCATTGCAGAACAACATAAAAAAATAAATGAAGTGTTAATTTATGTGAATGAATCATTAAAAAGAATTCGCGATATTATTGCCGAAACGGCATAAAATGCCTTGAGGCTCTAAGAGCTGAATACAGCTAACAGAGAATCAGATATAATAGCGGTGACTTTTCCAATAATCATATTATTTATTTTTGCCGTTAATGGTGTTTCGTCATCTAATATAGTTTCATCATAAAGCACTGTATCGCCAATATTATATTTTGATGAATCAGTAACTTTAAAATAATAATCTCCGTGAGTTGCAAAATCAATTGTATCTTGATTAATCGATATGTCTTGTTTAATTGTGTCTCCTATTTGAAAAAATTTCACCAGAGTTATGTTTTGATGTACAAATTCCGATAAATTCTTTATAAGTTCCTGATGATTTAACACTAGGAATACAATTAGTAGAATCAGTAACTGAAGTATAATTATTATTATTTAATTTATATACGTTACCTGTTATAAATACAGGAGAGCCAATATCAAAATCATTTAATGTTAATGTTTCGTCTATCGGCGCATTATGCACAATAGTTTTATTAATCTGACCTCCACCACTACTTGATATAATAGCTTTTCTGTATGTACCATCTGATATATGCCAAAATCCTAATTCATTTTCATATGATGCTATTCTCCAAGTATAAATACCTGGTGCTTCTGTTGAATTATTATGAAAAACGAAATCTAAAAATCTTCCTGTTTTTAATACAGAATTTTGATAAGGAACAATATCAGCAGGTTGATGAGTATGAGATGATGGAGTAAATGTTGATGGTTTATCAGTAATATCATTATAACTATGAGTATGTGTATTTAAAGAAAAATTATTAACAGGTATATCATTAATAGAAATACAATTTATATTATCATCAATTCCATTGAAACTAATAACACCATCATTATTATCAAGTTTACCGAAATACATAACATTGCCGGCAGTTCTTATTCTCCAAGAATAATCACTATTTAAATCATTATTATCATGAAAGTCAATATATTGTCCAACTTCCATTACACCATCTGATTTAATAGTCGCGATTGATGGAATATTTACTGTTGAATTAGAACCTCCTCCAATACTGTGTGAAATATAATATCCGTTAATGGAATTTGCGACAAGACTACCATTAATAGCTAAATCATTATTAATAATTTCATGTGTATGATTTAACGAAGAGTATTTATCGTCATGATTATGTGTTGTTAATGAGTATTCATTATGAGTATGATTTAACGAAGAGTATTTATCATCATGATTATGTGTTGTTAATGAATATTCATTATGTGTATGATTTAACGAAGAGTATTTATCATCATGATTATGTGTTGTTAAAGAATATCTTTCGTCATGATTATGATATTTTAATGAGAATTCTTCAGGTATTTTTCCATTAATTGTTTCACAATATAAATTACCATTAACATTTAAATCATTATCAATAGTATCATGAGTATGATTTTTTAATGAGAAATTATCAACAGAAATATTATTAATAGAAATACAATTTATATTACCATCAATAAATATATCACTATTTACAATAAGTTCACCATTAATAGTAATAGCATTATTAAATTCTGTATGATTATGATTTAATAAAGAATATTTATCATCATGATTATGTGTTGTTAATGAAATATTATTAGTATCAATTCCATTAATACTATTACAACTAATATTACCGTTTCTAAATATACTTACATAATTGCCATCACAAACTTTGAATCTTAGACAAGTATCAATATTATCATCAGAACCTACGTAATGTTCTATTACGCTACAATCATCTCCATTAGGCAATACACCTATATCCATTCTAATAGAATCACCCGGCATTGCATTAGTTCTATGAATAAACAATCCTTTATAAATATTTGTATCATCTGAATATTTACTACAATCAATATTAATATTACGACTTGCTGTCAATATTCTACATGAAATATCATTACCTACTAATAAATCTTGTTCAATCTTAGTCCAATCGCCATATTCATTATATGATATTCCCTGTTAAAGCCTTATTTATATCAGTTAAATTATCATTAGTTAAATATTGATTGTGAGTATGATTTGTTAAAGAAAAGTTATTAGTATCAATACCATTAATAGTTGTACATTCTATATTACCATTTATTTTTTTATCTTGATTCATTGCCGTGTAAATTTCATAAATATCTTCTTCTTCATTTGTTTTGACATAATCTTTATTAAAAGTAATACCTGTTAATTTATTGTTAATATTAAATATATCATTACTGATAACAGATAATTCATCTAAATCAATACCATTAATTGTTGTACATTCAACATTACCGCGACAGCTAAAGCTATCGGAGATCAGCGATCCATTAACCTTTAAATCTTGATTAATTGACGTGTAGATTTCATATATTTCTTCCTCCTCTTCATTAGTTTCTAATAAATCTTTATGATAAGTTATTCCTGTATAATTATTTAAATCAGCAGCTATTAAATAATTATCATGTTTATGATTAACGAAACGTTTATATATCTGACAATCGACTAATAAAAGACCTAATTCATTTGTTCTTTGACCTTTAGAGACGTCTTTATAATAATACTTCAAATTTTTAAATATAATATTCATTTCTGGGAAATAGATTTATTAAATAATTATATTCATTAAATTCTTGGTCAATATCTTCAGCGTTTGGAACTTCTAAATCTTCCAACATTCCACCTGTCGATATATCATATTCATCAAAAACTACTGATTTCAATGATGGTAACGGTAAATAACCTTTTGACTTCATAACATTAATCCCAAAACTATTATATAAAAAATCCTGCCCACCCAAAATTTTTTATTTGACTTACAATTTGAGCTATAGTATATGCTGTATCAGCAGCTGTAAAAAATGTATCTATTATATCAAATATACTATCAACAAAACTTTCTTTATATGTGGATTCACCGTCTTCTCCTGGAGGTCCCATTAAAATTTCTTGTATGTCTTCATCATCAATGATCATTTGTTTTGTTAAATAGTATTCTGTTTTTTAATTCTCCATCATTATTAATTATACCATAAGTATGTCCGCTATCCTCTAACATGATACTATTACCATTAGGAAAATTTATTAATAAATTATTTTCAGTAATTCCTTCATCAGTAGTATTATCATAAGTTGATATACTGACTCCGTTTTCGAATGATATAACGTCTCCGGTAGATAAAATTCCGTCTCGAACTAAAGCTATTTCTTCTGTGTTAATATCATTAATCGTACCATTAACTATAAGATCTTGATTTATTAAAGTATATTTTTCAGTAATATCCTCTTCTTCTTCCTCATTAGTAATCGTTTCTTCATTATAATATATTCCTGTTAATTTATGATTAATACTTTCTAAGTTAGCATTAGTTAGATAATCACTATGAATATGATTTAACGGAGAGTATTTGTCGTCGTGATTATGCGTCGTTAGTGATATATCATTTGTAGAAATACCATTAATACTATTTACTGTTATATTACCGTTATTATTAAAACTAATTGTACTTCCACCTTTGCTTAAAAACTTAATGTATCGGTTATTGCTCTAATTCTCCACGTATTATCTTTATTATAATCATCTCTATAATGAAAATCAATATACTCACCGACTTCCATGACTCCATCTGATTTAATAGTCGCGATTGATGGAATATTTACTGTTGAATTAGAACCTCCTCCAATACTGTTTGAAATATAATATCCGTTAATGGTGTTTGCAACTAAACTTCCATTAATAGCTAAATCATTATTAATAATTTCATGTGTATGATTTTTTTAATGCAAAATCATCTGTTGAATAACCATTAATGGTATCAATAATTAAATTTGTAATTGAAACATTATTACTATCTTCATTGATTTTTACGAATTGTTTATATAAATCCAATACTTTATTTATATTACCGAACATTTCAATTATATATGCATTTTTCATTATATTTTTTCCAGTAAGTATATCATCAACTTTAATATTATTATTGATATACTTTTAAATTTTTTATACTATTATCTAACGGTGATATTACAACATGATTTCTTCCGTAAGTGAAAACAAATGATTTGTCATAACTATTTATCTGTAATGTACATATACCATTTGATAATGTATCAGATGTTTTTTGATTATTACTGTATACAACACTGTTTTTATTCATTAATGCTCTAACTATATTTTCAATTTTTTTCAAACTTTGAATTTGACATTTTTAATAAGATAAAAATGTATAAAACTGAAAATCAATTTACAACAACTGCGTCTCAGTTACCGATTGAAGAAAATTATACAAATCTTGATTTAGATAAGTATGAAGTATTAAATCCTCAAAATGGTTATACTTTCCGTTATCCTCAACGTTGGTTAGAGTCTCCGTCACAGAATAAAGCTATTGGCATAAGAAGATTAGATATAACGCCGACCGCTCACGTTTTCTCATTACAGTTTGAAGTAACTAAACCTGAAAGCGTCAGTGGTTCTTCACCTAATCCACGTATCATTAAAATTCAAGTTATGGCGCAAAATACTTTATTTGAAATTTTAACGTCAATTTGTAATAGTTTTAATAATTCATTTGCGAGTTATAGATTATCTTATGAATACGAAGACTCAGGCAATTTATATTTTGCTTGTACTTATGTAGGCTCGGATGAAAGCCAAAATCTTGTCGCAAAATTCGCGATTGTTGATTCAGGAAGTACTACATCTAATTTAGAAAGTTTTTTGAAATTCTTAAATCAAGATGTAACGTCAGAAAGTATAAGTTATTTGTCAACTCAAACGGAAGTAATGACTTTTAATAATGTTTGGAACAGAGAGTATTTAGAATTTCATGCTTCATTTAGTGATTCGAAGAGACGATTCATTGGCATCAAAGGTGATTTTTATGAAAAACCTACTGTATTATATAACGCGCCAACTGATGGCTCAACATTTAACATTAGATTTACAACAAACGGTAAAAATAATATTTATCCGAAATATTGCAGGTTTATTATTCAATTAGTATTTCTTTATAATTACAGAAAAACTGTTGTACTTTAAGAGTAAAGTGACCTTTTAATATCTTCAGGGATTTCTTTTTTATCTCCTTCCTCTTCGTTAAATACAACATATATTTTTATCATTGTATTTACGATTGAATTTAAAACGTAAATGGTTCCAATAACACACATCCAAACACCAATAAAAAACATTTTACATAAATTAAAATGTTAAAAAAGTATCATTAAATTTTTGAGGGTTAACTTTAACCAAAAAGTGAACCCTCAACGAATACGAGTCACGCCAGGGCTCGAATCCGAGTAAATTAGCGTTTTTCGAATGATTTGACATGAATATTGCATGTTTGCTCGAGTTACTGAAAGGTTAACTTTTTGTGATTTTTTAACCCTTGAATTTTTTATATATGTTATTCATAAATTTTTACAATATATAAAATGTATAATGCAGTAATTGATTATACAATTTCTTCCTACGACGCTGAACATTACAATAGAATTGACGTAAACTTACCGTCACCGCCAACACGTCAAGCAAAAATGATTGTAACATCGTTAACGACTAAATGTTCTATTGTTGTTATTGAGAAAGATGATTTTATACAGATTAACGGTAAAAAATACTATTTCAATAATGATTACACTGACTTAAACTCTCAAACGTTTATATTACTGTTGAATTCTTTAATTCAAGAATCAGGCGTTACGTCTGAAGTCGACGAAGCCGGTAGAATTGTATTTACTTCTTCAAATGCCTTTACAATAAATAATGCTTCATATAATATAATTCAAATATCAGGATTATACTCACAAATTCTTCCTATACCATCAACATGGTGCCCTGCACCCGGCTCTGAGAGCCTTAATGGTACAGATACATGGCGCTCTGGCGCCGGGGATCCCAAAGGATCCTTTGAAATATTCGCTGAATCAGTCGGAAATACTTTATCAACTCCAGTATTATATCTTTTGTCGAATGTTGGAAAAAGTTCTTATAGAAATTTAAACGAAACCATTAACATTTCAAAAATCGTTCTTAGAATCAATAACTCTTTTTTCGGCAAATTTTCCGATTATTGTATCAAACGCTGATTTTGAAATTGACATAAATTCTAATGATTTGTCACATATACAGTTGACACTCGTTGACGCAAACCTTCACGAAGTACATTTACTGAATCCAATGTATATAACAATTTCTGTTCAAGGCATACAGGATGAAGATTTATTTGTCGGTGAGATTCAAAATCAAAAATGAATTTTTATGAAACATTGTTTCGCTCCGAAGGAGCTCAGGCTCAGAGAGCCGTTCCGAATCTTAAGATTCTTTTATTTTTTGATTTATAATAACTCTTCGTGCTTTAATGTGAATACTAAACGTTGCGTGTGGACTTTGAAGCTTAGAATAAACGGACCATAAATTATTAACATCAAATATTGATGCAGGACTTTCTTTTATTAAGTCATAAAAATCATCTTTTGAAATTCCATTAAATAATACAATATCTGATAAAGTTCTTTTTATATCTTTTGGTATACTTTTTGTTGTTTGCACACAAATGATAACGTTAATATTAAAGTGTCTGAGTTTTTTAAGTAATCTTGACATCTCCGTTTCTTTACTTCTCAGCAAAGGATGATTAGCAAAATCATCTAATATCAACAAACATCTATGCGGATAAGTTTTCCATTGATACTTCGCTAACTTCTCGGAAATGTATTTTAATTTCTTCTTTGAGTTATTCAAATTATATTTCATAAATAATCTTTCTACTTCTTCATCCGTTTTCTTAAAATCAGAATTGATATATTTGATGATAGAATTATATTTTAAAATTCTCCGAATATATTTATTAATCCAGTCTAACAAATCAGTATCTTTTATCGCAACAAGTTTCGTTTTCTTTATTGCTTCTTTATAAGTATTTACTGTTTCATCAAATTTTGAGGATGTACTACAAATAGTTATTAGTTCGAAAAACGGTTCGTTAAATAATACTTCTTGTTTCGCTCCAAGTTTAACGTAAAGATATGATTTCCCTGAACCCATCGGCGCTATAAAAGCAGTTATTCCGTTTTGAGCAAATAAAAATTTTTCATGAATGGGTTTTATCTTAGCATTTTCTAAAATTTCTTTGTTCTGTTTTTCTAATTTATCAAACAATTCTTCTATCTCATCAAATTTTTTTATCATACTTCTCTTTAAAGTAAATTTTTTCGCATTATTTTTTTATTTATAAAAATAAATTTTTTACCGTTAATAAATGGATTCATTCCAAGATTATTTAATATCAGAATATAAAATTAAGTCGCAAGACAAGTCTTGCTCCGGCAAGACGCCTTACGCCGCTGTTGATTTTAAATATAATCATAATACAACAGTGAAGATAGACAAACCAACAAATAAACCTATACTTCATAATAATATTCTTGTCGGCGTTAAATTTTATGATAAGAATTTAAAACTTCTTGAATCAGTAAATTTAAAGTTTACCGATAACATTCTTACTAAAACAAATGAAAAGAAACTTGTAAATATTGCTCCTGCAGAATTAAATAATAAATTTATGAAAGCCAGAAATGATATTGTCAAGAAGATCACAAACGAACTTGTTGAGAAACGTGAAGAAATCGATAATAGAATTATATCATTAAATGCATATATTGGTAATCAAAATATAGCAATTTCAAAAGAGTTTGAAGGAGAAAAAATAACTTTTCCGGAAAATACAAACAATAAGAAATCGTTTGATATGTAAATCATGTGAAAATGACTATCATATAACGAGATAAATTTATTTTAAAATTTCAATGTCAGTTTTTCACTTTTTCAATGAACGCCTTACGTTCGATTCCCGTACAGTGCGTTTTTTGTTAATGTCTTACGTTCGATTCCCAAACCTATTGAATTTTATTTTTGAACTTTTTTTACTCGTTCTACCTTAACGTTCAACTCTAACGTTCTTCCTTAACGTTCGACTCTAACGTTCTTCCTTAACGTTCACTTTATCCTTCGTCATAAACACCGTCATAAAATTCGTCATCAAATATTTTTTACATTTGCCACTAAATTCAATGACAATTCAAAAAATTTTACGTTTGACACTAATTGATAGCATCATTCAAATTTACATTTTCAGTACTCATTCAAATCTCATTACTGCCCGCCAATTTCTAATCCTTAACGTTCAATTACCACCAAAATTTTTTTCATTGTAAAATAATTCAATACTTTACTTTTTACAACATTGAAAAAAAAATGCTCCTGTGTCGAGAAACGCGTGTCAGATTTTTTTTTTAAGATTTCAATACTTTTAAAAACTTTTTCAGAACTCATTCAAATTCATTTCCCGCCAATATTTTCAGTACCTATTCAATTATTAATCGTTTTGCCACCAAATTAAATGACAATTCAAAAAATTTTACATTTGCCACTAAATTAAATGATAATTCAAAATATTTTTTACAACAACTTCAACCGTCAGTTTCGCGTTCTCTCAAAATTGAATGCTCATTCAAATTTTCTATCGAATTAGCTGGCTCACAAAAATCATTTTGATTGTTGTTGCGAGCGGAGCGAGCACACTCAGGGGATTGAAGGGGGCTGAGACCTCCGAGAGGTCCGAAGGGCACCTCCGGGGTCGAAGACCCCGAAATCCCCCCCAGTGATAAAGGTCGGGAATGATCACGGGATCCCCTAGGGCCTGCGCTGGCAGGGGGCCCCTAGGGACCTCGGGATCAGTCCCGACCGCATTATATACCTACCGGAAATGTTATGAAAAGACATGTTATTTGAAATTGTAAAAAAGTGGTTCCATAAAAAATTCAATAGTGCTGTATCTCGAACCAACGACCTTTACAAAAAAGTGACACTCGAAAAGTGACACAAAATTTCTGAGGGTTAAAAAAATAAAAAAGTGAACCCTTTTTTGAACCCTCAACGAAGTAAAATAAGCGTTTTTCGGATGATTTCACAAAATCAAAAATTAAAGCTAATTTTTAAATAATTTATTTTTTTATTTTTAATAAAATATGAGTTGGAAAACTTGCGTTGTAAACCGAAATTATGAGATTAACACAGAATACCCTTATGCCATTAGAAGAAAAAAAAAAAAAAAAATCATTAAAGAATTTTCAATTAAAACTACCGGTTATATTGCATGTAAATTAAACAGAAAATTATATCTTAAACATCGTATTGTTGCATTACAATTTATTCCAAATCCTGATGACAAACCTTTTATAGATCATATAGATCACAATCGTTCAAACAATCACGTTTCAAATCTCCGTTGGGTTTATCAGTCAGAAAATCTAAAAAATACTTCTTCATATAGCGATAGAGCTTTTGAATTCTTCGACGAAATCAATGAAGATTCAATTGAAATTTTAGAATACGGTAACCATAAATTTAAAGATTATTATTATGATCCTGAGCTTGATTCTTTCTTCTTCTGGAACGACATTAAATTTAGAAAATTAACAATCTGTTATGATAAGCGCGGTTTGGCATTTGTTAGAGCGTATGACGTGAATCATAAAAAAGTACAAGTACGTTATAAAAAATTCATGAAACTTTACGGATTATTATAAAACTTAGTTTAAATAATTTATTTTTTTTGTCATATTCTTTTTGCGTGATTTTTAAAAGGTACTTTTTTGATAAAAACCTTCAGTTAATAACAGCTTTAAGCTCCAAACACAACTTTCCACATAGGATTAACATCAAAACACTAAATTCTTACAGATATATCAACTTTCAACTTTTGCGTTAAATCCTTCAAAAAATGCTTATTTTCTCCGTTTCGTTGAGGGTTCAAAAAAAGGGTTAAAAAATCACCTTTGAAAATTAAAAGGTACTTTTTTGATAAAAACCTTCAGTTAATAACAACTTTGAGCTCCAAACACAACTTTCCACATAGGATTAACATCAAAACCTCAGTTAATAACAACCTTCCACATAGTATTAACAACAACTCAGCCGGATTAATGCCTCACACATTTTAAATATAAATGTCATCATGAATTTAAATATATTTTATTACTTTCAATCAAAACCAACCGATTTATGATAATTCAATCGATTTTAGCCGTTCATCCTTTAGTTTATGTAGCGCGGCTTGAAGCGAGCGTATCACGCGAAGCTTCAATAGCGCTGTGTGTGTGTGTGTCCGAACGCTAGAAAGAAGTAGTTAAGAACGATGGTGATTACACAATTAATAATTATTAATAAACGAATTATAGTCACTTTTGCAGGAAGGTTTCCCAACGGTAGGAAGGTTTTAAATATGAATTCGATTATTTTCCCTTCATTCGACTCTATCGTTGGGAAACCTTTCTGGGTCCACTTTATTTGGTCGAATCTATTATTTTTTTGGTTTAATCGGACGATATTCAGAAATATGATGAAAAATCTAATAGATAATATCCTAAACCTTTCAGTTTTGATTCATTATTATTATCATTAGAAATGTGTTTTGGTTGATTTTTATTATTTTTTATTGTTAAAGAAAAAACTTTTTAAATACATTCCACTTTTGAATACTTTACATGCTGTTTGAATTAATAACTGAATTTGAGGGAGTTTCACTTTTTGAATACTTCACATATTCGTCAAAAAGAATAATAATGTTTCACAAATGCACTTATCTTCTTAATTTTTCACAAAGTCATAAATTTTGATGAACGCTCCACCGATGAACCAACCTATTTAGTTGGAGGATCAACTTCGTCAAGAAATTCCAAATCTTGGAGTCGAAGGTATGATGCAAAAGTACCATGTAGGGAGAAAAATGGTATATAATCTTTGCATCGAATTAGGAATAGAAATTCCTAGAAGAGGTCAACGGCTCCATGACATTCCAACTGAATTTGTGGCTTATATTCAAAGATTCTAATTTTTATTCAATCTTTTTTCTTTTGTATGGAGCTTTCGCCCAGCTTGTTAGTCGAAGCCTGGAGTCCGATGTTAGAGATTGATCACTATAATGGAAGGGTACCCTTCTTGCATTTTTTGTATCGATGCGCATTTTTTTTAGTTTTTTCGTTGTTTTTGTTGTACCACAACCGTCAGTTCAATCAAAACAGCCCAGCAATGCGTAGCTTTTTCAATATATACCGATCATAACCGTCGACAGTACCCATATTCCCACTAACTTGACGATATTGGTATAAACTACTCAATTAATTTTTTGAGGCTATCAAAGTTATCAAAAAGTTCGAATTTCCTCTTGCTATATTTTTTATTGTTAGCAGATAAAAAGTGACAAAAAATAAATTGAGTAGTTTATTCGAATGGGTCCCTTTAATCGTTTCCCAACCCCCTCTCCATAAAATACAATAATAAAAGCACAATAACTATTTAAAAAAAAAAGCTTGTTATATAAAATTCATCATTTTCTTTTTACATTTATGACAAGTAGAATTATTTTCTATATCTTCAAATTAACTAAACTTTAAAATTACATCAGTGAGAAGCTGATCAATTTGCTTCTCAAGCAACTGATATTTCTCGTTAGTTACAGAGAACGTTGCTCCTTTTACTGACGAGTTCGAATCAGATATACTGAATGTTTCTGATTGTTTTTGGTTTGAAAATGATCCGGACCTTGCAGAAAAAGAAGTTTCGCTTTCACTTCTTGGAACCACAAGGCTTTGGAATTGCTGACTTTCAGAGCTTTCTTCAGCTGGTGGAGATTCATCTGGAAATAGTAATAAACAAGAAAAGCAAGTATTATAAGAACAATGATCAAGGAGAACGTGGAGGTACTTTTTGTTCTCCTTGAAGCATTGAACAACATCAATTTCAACAATTCCATAACGTGTATATCCTGAACCTGTTGCTGTTTCGAAACGAAATGAAAGACGTAATGGTCTTACAAGCTTCCCACTGAAGTGAGAAGATACATCATATAAAAAGCATATTGGTTCTGGAAAAATCACTTGATTTTGGACAATGGCATAAGCTTTTGTTTTAATGTGTTTTGATCCTTGTTTAGCTTTGAAAAAGATTCGATACTGATTTGGAGGCATGTCTATTAATTTCATATCTGTGAGAATAACCTTGATTTTTTTCTTTTTAAACATTAAAATGATTTAGAAATGAACGTTTAAATTACGTTGACTATTTTCACACAATAGTGAAAAATTGACTATTTTGAGAAATGACAACTGTCAAACGTCACAAAAAAACCAATTTTCCCTGTGATTTTAAGTATCTCTCTCCAAGCTATTCCAAAGCAATATCTCTTTTCACATTCATCTAATCAAAAATATGAGAAAAACAGAGGATATACCCACAACGAAGACAACTGTCAAAACAATTTTTTGAATACATATTTGGCTGTCTAAAATTCGGCCTATGGTTTTTATGGGACTTCTTTGAAAAATTCAATACCAATAACCACCTAATGTTGGTGATTTCAATTGTATCACATGTGAAAGCATGCTTTTAAATAGTTTATTTAATTGAAAAAATGAGATCTATCGGTTTCGAAACCATTTTTAATAAAAAAATACAAACATTGTTTCAAATTGATTTTAAAATAAAAAGATTATTTATAAGGAAATTAGAATCTGTTATATATCAAGTAAACTATTCATCATACCCTTGAATTGTTCATTTTGTTTTATGGAAAAATATCCATCTGAAGAATCGCAGCAAATTTTTTATTCTGATTTATCGAAAAAAATCTAGCAGAAGTTACTGTGGGATATCCCACTTAAATATTTCGCATGCAAATAATAATTCATATTATTCTATTTTGAAGCATAAACCAAAATATCATTTGGAATTTGAAGAAAATATTTAACGAGATATAAATTTCTCTTTCATGTTGATTTATTTCTAATATCATTATTAATTTTTGTACCCTTTTCTTCAAAAAATAGTAAAATTCCAAAATCATCGTCATTAATACTTTATACAAATACTAAATCATTAATTTTCTCAAATTCTAATTTACAACAAAATGACAAATTTCAAAATATTTTTTACACCTTCAAATGAACAAGAAAATACAAATAAAACTTTATTTCCTATTTAAATTCGTTAAATGCGACTTGCGCCAATTCCTTCACCAATTTTTCCTTACACAATTCCTCGATTAGCTTCAATCTCTTTCTTGGCACGTTATCCAACTTGAATCCTGTTTCACTTACTCCGAATATTTCCATGCACAACGAGATGTAATTACCCAATGCCTTTGCGGACAACGTCTGTAATTTATTAAATGGTGTCAATCTTCCATCGAATGAACTATAATGCCAAACAGTGTATAAACCTTTCAAAGTTGGCTTAACGATCAAAACGATTTGTTTCTGTTTTATATATTTTGTAATTTTTATATCGAAATCCGATTCATTAAATATTATTTTAATTAATGAATTATTCGACATTTCATTAATTCTTTTTGCGCCTTCGATATCTTTAGCCATTTCAGGACATAAAAATGCGGCAATAGAAAACGTCGAAGGTATTATAGGGACAGAAGTTCTTAACAATGGTAAATTCCTTTTTCGATTTGATTCATCATCGAATAACATTTGTTGTCCAATTTCTTCCAAGAATTCCTTTAAACGTGGCGACATTCGATTATAATGTTCATCTTTAAATTCGAATGATATGTCATCATTTAATACATGTAAAATTGGTATTATATTTATCTTTAAGTTTTCTAACTCGTCGAATTTATGAATAATTTCATTAATTAACGTTTGGTCATTTTGAGGTTTAATTTCTAACATATTATAATTATCAAGTAAACCAAACATCGAAAGGAAATCGATGACACGAGGACGTTGATATTGTGATAATTCATTAAATTTGGTATAAAAACCATAGCGAACCCAATCGAGCCATTTAACATAATCATCTTCATAATGACTTCGTAATGTTTCATCTTGTTCAGCTAATTCATCCATTGTAACATTCGAGAAACCATTAATAGAATTACCTAAAAGATTTATATATGGAATCGTCGATATCTTTGGCTTATCTAATTCAACAGGTGTTACTTCATCAGATAATTTCGGTGTCGATTCATTATGATTTATATATTCATCATTAATTGACCAAAATGTTTTACCAAATATTCCACGCATAAACATTATTAATGGTTTTGATCCGTCGATTTTCTCGATGAATGATATTAATACTTTATTTTTAACTGTGAAATAATAAATTTTTGCGTCTTCGATTTCTAATTCTTTAATTATTAATTCTTCATTTATCAAATTAGATGAATCTAATTTATGTGAATAGAAATCATTACATTGTAAATGGATATTACATCGTGATGATACTATATCATATAATGATTGTATTAATTCTGCTTTATCTTGATTCCAATTTCGATAATTTTCCTTAAGTTGGAAATCAACATATTTAATTAACTCAATAAATGGTACTCCTATTACATCAACTTGTATTAACTTATCACCAAATTCGATCAATGATAAAAACATTGATAACGTTGCTACAAGTATCGAAGGGTTTGAATGATTTTGTATTATTTGTGATACAATTAATTGTACAGTATTATAATTAACTAATGTATCACTTAATGAAGGATTATTACGTATTGCAGAACTAATTAATGTAATACAACTTGAAATGAATTTAATTCCATTCTCATTAGTAATATATGGAGTAATGTTCTTAAAGATATCATTAATCTTCTCAAACATTATCGATAAATTATTGGAATAACTTAATAATGTAAACTTCGTCGGATAATATTTGTCATTTAACATGTTCCAGATACAATTAAAACCTTTGATAATCGTCGGCTTTAATTCTTCAAATTCTTTTATGTTCGTTTTAACTATTTCAACAGAACTAACAAATAATGATGTAATGTTACTAAATAAACTTGGATGCGATGACTCAAATGTACTCGTTAATTCAAACTGTGGTATCATTTCAAGTGCTAATTTAGAACAATAATATGTACCAATGGTATTAAAGCCAAGTAAAAAAATCCCGCGATCTAAAAATGCTAATAAATTAAGTTGACTTTGTGGTCTAACTTGACTACAGACAAAAGATAACAATTTGGCAATGGTGGACTCGATGCCTGTGCAGTCAAAACTTGAAATTAGTTTCAATATATTTGATATGTTATTACTAATGGAATCATTACAAAGTGATAAATCGGGTGGATATAACATAAGAAATCGCCCAAAGAGTTTAAGGAAGTTTTGGGCAGGATATCGATTTATCAAAAAATCAGATGTCGATTCTGCACAATCTACGGCTTTCGCTAGGAGCTTACTACAGATAACAGATACCTTACGGAGTAGAACTGGCGATTTGATAACTTTTTTGCAATCAATACAATTAATGGTTCGATCAAAAAAGAATACATAAAGCTGTGGAGTAACAGGTTTGTCTCTGTTAAGTGCACTGCCAATGTTGAAATCATCATTTATGGAGATGTTGAAGATGCACGAACATATGTATGAATATAATTGAATAAGACGATCGCCCCAGACATCAATATAACTCTCGCGATTACTCCACTTGTGAGAAAAAGAGGTAAAACGATCCCATAATGAAGGGTCTTGAACTCCAGAAATATATAATGAGCGAAATAGAACATCAGTGGATTTGGTTTGAATTTCGGCAAACAATGGTTTCATGAATTCAACTTTGTTGTAAATGTTGGATTGTAACGAGTCACAGATTCCAATTAATGTATTGAATAAAATCAGCCAAGTGTCTTTTTCAAGGTCATGAGCACGTAACGTGAATATAAGTTTGTAGTTATTGAGTATTTTAAGGAGCAAAGGTCTATATGTGCGAGTAAAAAATTCTCCATCAATTATTAGATTACATTGAAATGGAGTTGAAAGTTGCTTAATTATGCGCCTGAGAATAACATTCTGATGTTGTATGTCTCCAAGAGATGATGGATCTTCAATCCATTTTTTATAAAAATCAACAGCAACATCAATTAAATCAGCATCCCCTGTTGGAAGGCAAAGAGTTACTCCCATTAATTCCATCAAAAACTCAATTCGCTTTTCTGTTGTTAAAGGAATTTTGTTGATGTTTTGCTTAATGCTTTGAATTATTTGTCGACAAGAAGAAATTGCAACTTCTTTTGGATATGAAGTAAGTATATACTCCTCTGAATCATCATCAATTAAGTCGTTGTCTAGAAGACTTGGAAGAAATAAATAAAGTGGCTTTTGCTCATCACTTTGAGACATTGGCAAATCTCAAGTTGATATTCATCGGTTAACCGATTAGTTTTTGAAGATTATTGTGCCACTTTTCATTGAAAACCTGAGATTCAGGGCGCCCTAAAAATTGGGTTACAGTGCCCAGATATCATTTCAATTTTACGAAATACTTGTATTGAATTTTCTTTCGATTTTTAATTCAATTTTTTTTTTATGATATGAACATCAATTTTTTTTTACTTTTTTCCTGAAATTTGAAATTTAAATTTTTTAATCACCATTTTTTGATGTTCTTCAATAACAACTCATTTTGAATTCGAATAAATATCAAAAATTTGAAATCTTTAAAAATTAAATATTTTGACTTTTTGGGAGATTTCCATTATCATGCTTTTCATAAATAGATGTAGCTTAATGTAGTGGCATTTTTAATATCATTTCTGGCATTTTTTGAAATAATTTCATCAATTTTTGATAACAATTATTTTCACCTCACTTTTTGTTTTATGTCTTTTAAAGATAAACTTAATATGTTTCGGAATTTGACTAACTCAAATCCACAAGCTCCTTATAAAGAACCTCAACCTCGTAAAATCATTTCAATTAATAAGCCTACGAATGATGTTAGAACTAACACACAACAAAATTCTTCGACACATTCTGAAGCAGACTATTCAGAAGAAATTAAGGATATTATGTTCAAGGATAAAAAAAGAGAATTCAAGGTTATTGAGCCTGATTTTAACCAGGGTAAACTTGATTCTGTTTCAGTTCAAAAGATAATAAATGAATGTTCAAAAGGAAAAGATATCAAAAAAATATATGCCCAGAATATAAAGAAAAACCAAATAATGAGGGAGCCAGTACAAGTTGCTTCTATGAAAGAAGGCTGCAAGACCCCCATTTTTATGTTCGATAAATTACAAAAAGTACTAGAAAGAGCAGGAACCCGACCAATTATTTTCGTTTCAGCATTAGGAAAATATCAACAAGGAAAAAGCTCTACAATAGCTGGATTTACAGGAAATTTAAAACATAATGTAGGAAATTCAAGCAAGGAATGTACAGACGGAGTATATATTGACGGACCTTATACACTTCAAAATTTTTATGAAAGATTTAATGTTAAGCCAAGGGAAAATATATCATATAGAAAATATGATAATGAAAAAATGGAACCTGTCATATTCTTTTTTGATATCGAAGGATTTGGTGGGCAAAAGAATAGACTCGATATTAATGATCAACTTGGCGCATATAGAGATTTATTAATACCATTTTTAGCTATGTCATCAGTATATTTTTATGCTGCTGATATGAATACACTTGTGGATGAAATAAAATGGATTGTAGAAGGTTTACAAATATCTTCAATAACAAATAATGATCCATCAAATAGAGGAAAATTAGGATTGATAATTTCAATGAAAAATGTTATGTATCCTATAATATCAGAAGAAGCTGATATACAAAAATATGGAGAATTCGACCCAAAGAATTCTAAAACATACGGTGCATTCGATAAATATCAACATGATCATTTCATTAATGTTGATCAGTTAGAAGACAAAGGAATGACATTTTCGTTTGTGCCACTATATCCACCAATTGATGAAAAAACATTTTTACGTTCATTTAATTATTTCGCTGAAAAAATGATAAGAGCAATTGAAAATGCATCAGAAAGTGAATTTATCAGAGATTGTTCTTCTTCTATGGAACTCGTAAAATTAATTCAGAAGTATGCGAATTCACCAAACTTCGAAAAAAATATTCAAGAAGCAGAATATAATAATACAATTCAAAGATTTGTATTAAATTATGGTGGGTATGATAAAATAAATGGAATTTTTGAATACGTTTCACGAGAATTCGATTTACATAAAGATCATATTCAAAGTCTTGATTTGAATTCCATAAAACGTAAATATGTAAATATGCTTAAAGTGAATATAGGTGAAATATTAGGAAATGCACAATGCTCTGATGAAGCAAGTCGAATAAAGAAAGAAATGATAAATTATATCTATGATTATATCGATAAAAAATATAAGGAGGCCATTGATGAGGGAAATAAACGTCAAGAAGAAATCAAGAGTGTAATGCGTGATGAATGCACCAAAGAAGGTACTAAATTCATTAATGAAATTAAAAAAGAACTTGAAAATGAATCGAAATGGGATCAATATAAAAATAACAAACAATTTTATATTAATAAATTCATCCAAAAGTTGCAAAATCAATATGGTAAAAAATATTCTTTTCCTCCTCAATCGAAATTATTTGAGGATGTATTAGAAGAATTCAAAGAATGGATAGAAAAGGATATAGATGTTACTTATGACAGATTAGATAGATATTATGAAAAAATTAAAGTTGCAAGGACCTTAGGAGAAAAACAAAAAGAAATGAATCATATTATAGAAATGACCAAGCATAAGTCTCTTGCCATGACTGAATTTCAAAATACAATAACTATAATAAATCAGAAAATTCAAAATAGCATTGATAGTATATTGAACGAATATGCAGAAAAAATTAAAGACAAAGAATTTTATGTAAATACATATAAAAATCAAGATGATGTTTTGAATGAAATTTATCAAAAAATTGAAGATAAGTTATTTGATGAAAATTATTCTCAATTGAAAAAGAATTACATTACAAAATCATTTGAGGATAGTAAAGATAAAATAGAGAAAGATCTTGATATGTTATACCAGAAGGCAAGGATTAATCATCGAACTGTAGTCATTGAAAGTTGCGCGTATAAAGAGGTAGGACACAATCGTCACATCATCATATATAAAAGAGAAGTATACAAATATCCTGATGGCGAAGTAGAAGAACAGCCATGGGTCGCATTAAGAAGAGAAAAAATTGGATTCTGGCAAAGGAATAGTTACTCATATCCACCTTCAAATTTCGATATCAAAACATTTGACGCAAATAAGCTTGCTACAAATCAACAAAAATAAATTCAAAGAATAAAGAGCTTTGCTAATATAATAATGTCAAAAAATTTATAATATATTATCTTTTATGTATTTATGGAATAACATTGTGTATGTCTATATAATTCCTCATATTTCATACATTTCTTGATACCTAATCTTATCTTTAATTGATCCTAAAGTGGTTGCAAAAACGACGAGCAAGTGGATAATTTTTTGACACTAAATGCAATTAAATAAGCGGTTACCTGCTCCATCTTTTCTCCGTCAAAAATAAAGTTCAGAACTTCATTTTTAGTAATTTTTTTACTATTTTTCTGTATGACTAGATGCATTATTGTGATGTTAATGATATTTGAATCAAGTTCAGAGGTGTTTTTCTTTGTATGTCCAATCTTATTGTCTAAATCATACATTATTAATACTCCAGTTTATATTTTCGATCTAACTTTCTTTATTATGTTACGTCCATGATGATATTTTATGGAAATTTGAGAATCGTTTAGCTCTGCAATATTTCATTTATTATTTCGACTCTTGTTTCACTCATCCAATGTGGTATTTTTATTTGTGTTTTAATTTTCAAACGGCCTCTGAGAGATGGCTCATCGTTTTTGCAACCACTTTAATCCATATTCAAATTTTTTGTACCATTTTTTAATTGCTTGCTCATGATTGTGTAAACGATTTAACGAATTTCGTTACTTTTTTTATAACTTTAAAAGCCACTGGTTTACTCCATTTTACCAAAAAATTTGTTTTCTTTAATGGTTCATACCATTTTGATTTGTTGTAGACGCCCTAGGATTAAAATGATATTGAATTTAGTAAAAAGTTTCCATGAAACCATTCAAATTAATTTTTCAATCGTTTTATATCGTTAAAATTTGGGAAGGGTTAGGTTGACTCACTATTAAAAATCGATCAAAACATTTAATTGATTCAAATTTGATATAGTCACTTTGCTAATCGATTCTTAATATGAAATATGTCTTAATTTCCCGATGAATCGAAAATTGAATATAATATCCCAAGACCATGAACAATTTTTTACCCTATGTAAAAAATAAAAATTACAGATTTAACCTCACCAATTCATTCTCACTAATCAAATAAATCTCATAATTTTCATTATTCACATTAATTCATATCATTCTCATTAATATTATTCTTACATTTCATATGATTTTTATCAAAATTTAGAATAATTTGATTATAAATTTTGATTGATATTCTTTATAGACGATATAATTCAGGTGCTACTTTTATTCTTGGGTTCGTTTAAAACAACATGTTGAAGCATAATGACCTTTTTTATGTCTGTTACTGCGGCAAGGTGATCTTTTTCTTCGAAAGTGCTAACCAACATTCACAGATGGGACTGTTGGTTGTGCACCAGGAATCACTAATACATCTCTATATTTTTCCTATGGATTCATCGAGAACCAATTGTATCAAATTTGAAAAATCATTTAGATTTTTCCCGAACAAACTATTTGAATCATTAATGAACTTTCCTAGTGTCGAATTTTGTACTTTTTCGAGATATTTTTTAAATGGATATATGACATATCTACATTTACATGCTCATATTATAATCTTTCTCCAAAAAAATCACAACTTTTTGATATAACTGTCATTTAAAAAGTGGAACACCTCACAATTATTTTTGTGTAATTTAGTTATTGTTGTTCTATATAGAAAAAATTCAGAGAAATATTTTCAATTTACATTTGAATGATTTATATACTTCGTAGGAAATTATTTGAATGAAATTAAAAAAATATCAATTGGTGCATAAAACAAATTCATGTATAAAATATTTATGTATATTACATGATCATGTATAACATATTCAAATATAATATCATTAAATAACATCATGTATAACAAGCAATTATAGATAAGGGAGATAAAAATCGATCCACAATCCTAGAAAAGACGAATTTACAATGGAAATAAGATATATAAATGGTCACCAATAATAATTAAAAATAAACATAACATATGATATGATATCGATAATAAATCAGAACATGTGATGAAATTTGCCTAACAATTACTGATAATTCAATTTAGGTTGAAACAGTTAGGGGTTATATATTAATTAAAATTTCCGATAGGTTTGTCCTTATGCAAATTACAAAGGACTAAAATGGCATCAAAATTAATCAATGGTCGAACAATTGCATCCATCACACGCCAAGCATAGTTTTATAGCAACTCAAACACAAATTTACACTAATTAATTTTATTACCCTGATGTTTTTCCAATTCGCGATTTTTACGACCGTTTATAGTATTCAAAAAATAATAAACGGCCTAGTGTGGCCACAATGCACAGCAATATATTTCCAAAAAAACCTCATAAAGACTACACGAATTACAAAAAAAGGCCAATGCTCGAATGTGTTAAAACTCAAATTTCAAGAGGATACCCAAGAATTACTAAGATTGCACAAACAAGTAAAATTCCTGATTCCACACTAAATTCCTGAAAAGATATATTAAAGCATAATCCTGCTTGGAGACCATGTAATAATGACCATGGAAGTGGTCATAGGATATTTACAGACATAAAAAAACAATCAATTAAGGATTTTATTGTCAGTTGTTTTTTACAACCTGGTTATGTGTTTACCAATGAAGACTTCATTATAATCGCTATGAATGCATATTTAACAAAATAGCAAGACATAACAAATTTTGAAGAAACGGAAGATTTTTTAGTTTCACACCAATTTATCGCAGATTTTAAATTGCGAATTGGAAAGACATCAGGGTAAAACGATTCATTAAAGTTGAAAAATAAGAATTATTACATACACTGGCAAATTTCGCTCCTTGTGGAGGAAAGTGAAATACCTTAGTGTCGTACTTATTTTGAAGTTCATCAATAATATTTTGATTAATATGACTTCTGAGTCTATCCATCAATAAGACATTCTTTTGAGCTCCATTCATATCTCCAAAATGTTTTATCCAGTCTTCCATTTGAGTTAATCCCATACCAGATACACCTTTACACATTTAATAATTATTTAATAATTATTATCTTTTGACCATTTTTTGTTTGTGTTTTTTGTGGTATATGTTGGATGAAATATGGATCAACAATTCCATTTGCTGAAATTGTAGTTACTCCCGTATCTCGATGATTTCCTAGTAAAATTACTCCTGAGTCCATAGCTGAAGGATCACAAAATTTTCTTTGAACAACATTCTCGTTCCATAAGCCAGTTTCATCCATTGCATGAATACGACTTAAAAAACCGTTAACGGTCTATCAGTATTCCATTCAGACCGTTAATCGTTCAAATAAATCATATAACAAAATATCTTGCTAAAAATGGAAAACAACGAAATCGATAAACTTAAATCTATGGAACAAATAATTTTTGGCTTAAACAGTGAGAATTTCTCACAATCAATAATTTCAATCATTTCTATGCTTGAAGAAAATTACATTTATTCTTTTAACCAAATTATTAGCCAGATGTTATACTTTGCATATGTAATCCGAACAAATGATTTTGATATATTTTTACATTTCTTGAAAGAAATTGATGCAAATGAGGCAAATAAAAATATGTGTCGAATATCCAATTTTTTTATACATTTTCTCCTTCATAAAGAAACGCAAGAATCATATTATCTTATTGAAAAAATGATTATACAAAGTATGATTGATCCAAAAGAAATTAAAAAGCAAATAAAAACAAATCCATATTTTATGCATTATATGTCTTTTGAAGAATTTGAAAGTTTAGATGATTATTATCCATTTGTTAAATATATACATAAAAATTATGCTGAACTTTCAAAGAATGATTGCGAACTTCATAAACAATTAATTAATGAAGGAGTTAATCCCAATGAAATTGCAAAAATAATTCGATATGATGAAATCGAAAAACTTCAAGAAATATCATCACAAGAAAACTTTGATTTTAATCAATTTATTGAGCCATCACTTTATGAAAGATGTTCTTTTATCAACCAAGATAATGTTTCATTAATTGATTATGCAGCATTTTTTGGATCAATAAAATGTTTTAAATATTTACTCATGAATGGTTCCAAGTTATATTATACAGGCAAGTACGCAGCAGTAGGTGGAAATCTTGAAATTATTCATTTATGCGAAAAAAATCATTCATCATTTGAAGCTTCATTAGAATCAGCAATTGAATTTCATAGGAATAATATCTTTACATATATTTATGAAAATAAAATGGATGAAATTAATTATTCAATACATCTAGGAAAAACATGTGTTTTGTATCATAATTATGAAGTTTTATCTTACATACTTGAAAAAGGAATGGAAGCCAAAGATTCAATTATAAACCAAGCAGCTAGAATGGGAAATATATTTCTTATCAAATATTTTCTTCAAGAAAATCTAATACCTGATGACATATTAACATACTCTTCAGAATCAGGAAATATTGAACTAGTTAAATATATTTTAGAACAAGAAGATATTGATATAAATGAAAAAAATGTTAATTTGTTTTATATAATATTTACATTCATATTTTAATATTTCAAAAAAATGTTTGAAGAATATTTTAAATATGTAAAACATCACTAATAATTGCATCAGAAAATGGATATACTGATATAGTTAAATTGCTTCTTGAGCAACAAGGAATTGATATTAATATTAAAGATATTTATTTATTTTGTTTAATTTTTATATTAATAATTTGATATTTCAAAAATCTATTTGGAAATTATTCAATAAATTTAATACAGCTCTTATATTTGCATCAACTAATGGTTACCTTGACATCGTCAAATTACTTCTTAAGCAAAAAGGAAATGATGTCAATACTAAAGACACTTCATTGTCTTATTTGATATTTCATCATAATGTTTGAAAATTATTTAATTTTTTTAATATAGCGTTTATTAGAGCTGCTAAAAATGGTCATATAGAAATAGTTAAATTATTTATTGAACAAAATAGTATTGATGTTAATACCAAAGATCTTTATTTACTTTATTCAAAATAAATTTTAATAATTTTATATTTCAAAGTAATATTTGGAATTTATATAAATTATTCAACACAGCACTTATTGAAGCAGCTAAAAAAGGTTATACTGATATAGTCAAATTCTTTTTAAAACAAAAAAGAATTGATATTAATGCTAGAAATATTCATTTGTTTTATTTTGGATTTATTTTAATAATTTAACATTTAAAAGTAATATTTGGAAATTATTCAAATTATTTGATACAGCGCTAATGGAAGCTTCATATTATGGAAATATAGAAATAGTGAAATTACTTATTGAACAAGAAGGAATCGATATTAATGCACAAAATAATATTTATGCTAAAATTTTGATCTTTTAAAATAATATTTGGTAATTATTTAAATTATTACAGACACCACTCACATTCGCAATGAAAAATTATCATACAGAAATATTTGAACTACTTCTTAAAACAAAAAGGGGTTATAACAAATAATATTTAAAAAACATAAAATTTCTAAAGTAACATAGATGATATCTTAATAAATATTATATTAAAAAATTCTTTTATTTTAAAAATCTCATAATATACTATAACCAGTTACAATATTTTTTCTTTCTGGTGCTTTCAATAAAATTTAGCTCTTGAGTTTAATCAAATTGGCATTACTTCAGACCTTTTTTTATTATGAATTTTCTCATGTTAAATGTTCATCTGACCATGAAAAAGTGTCATCAAAGGTGTAAACAATTCAATTGAATGGAGAAAGAAGAAAATAACACTGAAGAAGAAGATTTTGAAACTCTTCGAAATCTTCATGTTTTTCAGGTTATAGAAGAAGACAGCATCCCAGAGTTATCAAAGTTAATGGAAACTTCTGATATAACATCAACAATTTTATCACCACATGAAACAAGAAATGATGATATGTTACAATTTAAACCTAATACCATATCTGTTGCAGCTTTTAACAAATCCATCAATTCATTTCGATATTTACTTATTAATGGTTCAAATATTGAGGAAAAAGATGAAAAAGTTTTTTTATTTTGTAAGGATTTTCTTTTAATTTTTTCGATCGTGTCCACATTTTGCCGCAGCTGGTGGGTCTATTGAAATCATTAATATTCTTTCTGAACATGGTATTAATTTTAATGAATGTCTCGATGTTTTTTCAAAACCTTTGGCGAAGGAAACCTTCCTATTCATTATGCATCACTATACGGGCAACTTCAAGTTGTTAAATTTCTTTGGAGTAATGGTTCATCACTTCAATCAAAAAATGCCAAAGACGTTAATTTGTCACTTTTTGGGAACCTATTCATTTTGCGTCAGCTAAAGATCAAATTGGAATTATATCATTTTTATTAGATAATGGATCTGATGTAAACTGTCCATCTAAAAATGGAATAACGCCATTGATGATTGCAGCACAAACCAATTCTGTTAAAGCCCTTAACTTATTATTAGATAAAGGTGCTAACATATCAGCTGTTGATTCACTTGGTAATAATTCCTTAATATTATCAGTACGAAGCGGGTGTATTGAAGCATCTGAAGCACTTATTGATCGTGGGATTGATGTTAATTATCTTGATTCTAATAATTGGACTGCATTACATACAGCAGTACGTATGAAATCCTTCGAAATAGTTTACTTACTATTACGAAAAGGTGCTGAAGTTAATATACCCGATAAATATAATATGATTCCACTTCATTGGGCATCAAAATTTGGGCTAACTGATATTGTCCGTGTTTTACTTGATTACAAATCAGACATTTCCATCAAAAGCTTTGAAATATATTTAAATTTTTTGGATTTTATTTGGAATGTTTTGGAGTGCATTGAGTTTAGCTGCTGGTTATGGTAGTTTGAGTTGTACTATGCTTTTAATTGAAAGAGGATCTGATATTAATGTGTCGGATATGCATGGATTAACGCCATTTCTTTTCTCTTGCTTAAATGGACAATTAGAAGTCACGAAGTTACTCGTAAAATGTGGCGCTGATATTAATGTTACAGATTCAAAAATTTGTTTGACATTTTCGGAATTTATTTGTTGTGTTTTGGAATGCTTTACATTGGGCAGCAGCAAATGAAAGAATAGAAATGATAGAATATTTACTATCAATAGGTTTCGACCCATTAGCAAAGGCTAGAAAAGGTGTAACAGCTTATGACTTAGCTAAGAAATATAATTCGGTGGATGTGATGAATTTCTTGGAGGCGCATGGAGGAAAGCCTGAAGAAAAATGTTTCATATCTTGAAATAAATTTGATTTAAGTATTTGTCTAAAAATGAAAAAAAAAAATGTTTTGTTTTGTGGTAAATCGTTTAGTTTGATTCCCTAAATAACAATTACTATTTTTGTGTGTCTCATCTTATTCTTTTTTATTTCTATTGTACAAAAAATTAAAAATTAAATTGTTTTAACACAAAAATAATTTTTTAAAAGATGGCTATGAAAATGACATTTGATTTTCCTTTAATATATTCTAAAATTAATCAGTTTTAGAAGAAAAACTTCCAAGTACGAAAGGTTTTGGTGACATCAAGAAAAAAAAAGATGAAATTTAATAAATTTTTTGATATGTCAAAATGGAAACTTTCCGAATGTCCGCGTAACTTTTTGGGAAAGGGGTTTTTGAATGAGATCTTATTCAAATCCGATGACTTTTTCAGCCAAACCGTTATTCTTGTTCGGAGACTGACGGTTAACTCAGGTCAATGTGCAAAGAAGTTGACGAACCATCTGCGTCTTCAAGCAAGAAGCAGACAAAGCCACAACCACAATCTCCTCCTCCTCCAGCACCTGAAGCACCACCACCAGCTGCTCCACCACAACAGTCAACTCCTCCTCCAGCACCTGTTTCACCTCCACCAGCTGCTCCACCACAGCAACCACCACAACCTGATCACTCTGGCACAGATTCATCATATTATTCTTATGGAAGTGATGGATATTACACTGATGAATATTATACAACAACTGAATCGTAATCTAAAATATTTCTCACCAGTTCTATTGCTTTATTCAGTTCTAATTATTAACATGTGTTTTGTAACTGTTTTTATCAAATTTTAAATTATTTATTGGGAATAACCATTCTTTTTTAAGTATACATTTTTGATCTTTGAAATACTAAGTTATAATCTTTTACCATTTTTCATGAGGTCTTTGCTTTATCATTAAAATAAATTACCTTTTAGAGAAAAAAGATGCAAACAGACTTTGTCAAAATTCTGCTCACTCAATTTTGGAATGAATAGTTTATACATTGAAAAAAATACGGTTTTAATTTCCAAGCTAAGCACGTTTACAAAAAAATATCAAAACGTTTAACTGAATATTATTAAAAATGAAAAAATAAATGAATTATATTTATTGATTAAGAAAGGAATTGATGAAATTTTACCATCCGAAAAGCAATTTTAATGAATAATATTCATCGAAGTCCATCAACTGATTACAATGAAATTCATACAATTGCTATGAACCAAATTCAAATAAACAGTGATGAATGCTTAAATAAAATAACAAAAAGTGAATTCAATGAAGTACAAGAAAAAGCATATAAATATGTTAGAACTCAAATTTCTTCATTAAGAACATACTAGAAGAAATAGAAATAGTTACAGGAGAAAATACTGAACAAAGTCTTCAATCTTATAAAAGTAACGTTGATTCAAATAGAAATAATGAACAAAAGTATAGAAATAAAATCAAATAACATAGTCAAGAGCCCCATTCTTCGAAAACTTACTTGACCAAATGAAAAATAATTGTGAAAACGCAATTGGTTTAGAATCGATTCTATGATGAAAGAGTTAAAATGGAAATCAAAAATTATTTAATGCAAAAACTTAACGATACAATGAGAATATTATCTGAATTCTTTGATGAAAATATTCAAAACAACATTGCAAACAAAATAAGCTATCTTAAAAGAATTGTTAATGACTCAATCACAAGTTATACACAAAGAAGCTTAATTACAGGTACAAATAATGATTAAAGAGCTGAAAAATGAATATAACGTAACTTGCAAAGTTAATCGTGCAATACAAGAATACATTCAATAAAAAATGGATGAAATTCGCAATAAAATATTAAGAAAAAAAGTTTCATACTTGGTTATAAGGCCTTTATGCACAATTGCGTAATATAAATAATTATAACATCTCTAAAAAATGTTTCTTAAAATTAATTTTATTATTATAAATTTGAGTTGACATTGTTTGTTTTAATTTATCTGAAATTACAAATTTGCCGTTGGATCTATCGGATGGACATAAAATTTTTATGTAATGTCAAAAGCAATATGTCCGAAAATCAGTCTATTCGAGCTGCTGTTGAAAGTGATTTCCAAAATCGTGAATTCACACAAAGCATATCTCTTGGGATGATGAGAGTTGTCCGATTTTTAAACACTTTTCATTCAAACGTAAGAGGACGTATTGCTGACCTAAATCAAAAGTTAACACAATTGGAAAGGAGATTGGTGTTTATTGAAAATCAGTTGAATTGTTGCAATGGAAAATAAAATAAAAAAAAACAAATTATTTTTCATTTTTTTTTAAAATGTAAAAACATTAGAAAATAAATATTATTAATAATTATACATCTTTCATAATTTTAAGATTTATTTGATTGCCTTATATTAAAAGATAAATTGAATAATATGTAAACAGTTATTATATTAATGTGTTTTGATAAATAACTTTCTAATTCACAATGACTTAAGTAAATTAAATAATTCCTAGACCAGAACACCTAATTATACATGTGACTGATTAACATCACTCGAAAAAATTTATTATAAAATTTAATTGCTTTAAAAATGATGCATCTATGAAACACTACCTTGTAAATTATTAAATTGTTTATGTGCCACAAACGAAAAATCTAAAAATGTATTTGGACAAAGGAAATTTCTATAAAAAATAGATCACTCAAAAAATATTAAAACAAGATCTCAAAGACTTCCTTCTTTGGTTTAAATCGTAACTTGCAAGCGAAACTTGAAACTTAATTTATCGTAAATTGAAACAAAAATAATAATATACAATTGTACATAAACTATTTATTTGGTATGAATATCGTTCATACTTTCAACAAGTGGTTGATCAAGTTTCTTATCCATCCTATCTCTTCCCTTTTGAAGTTTAGGACCAAAAATCCAAACTATTGCTACAATTATAATACACGCAGAAGAGAAGACTGCAGCAATTGCTATACCAACAATTTCAATGGTTGATGAAGAAGGATTTACTTGATTTGGATATTCCGTCGGTGGTATACTCCATTCTTCTGTTTCTGATGGCCAAGCTGGCGTATTTGGTTTTGGCTGCCATGATATAGTTTCTGTTGGATAATAGGATGAGCAAAGCTTGAATATCAAGAAAGCAAACATTTCTTGTCGTTTTTCTATTTTTTTTTAAAAAGTGAAAATTTGAAGTTGGTGTAAAACTTACAATTTAAGCTACGTGTAAAAAAGTGACAATATATTTAAGCAGTTACATGATTCAAAGATCTTTATCAGAATATTACATTAATATCAAACTTCACCTAATAAAAAAACATAATCAAAGAATTCTTTGCCAACTAAAATGCATAGTAATAAGATTAATATTGAGATATGAATATTTTTTGATTTCGTAAAAAGAATGCTGGTTAAAATGGCACTTTTTGATAAACAGCCGCTTTGGTCGATTGGAAAAGTGTCATTCGGATGTCAAGTGGCCAAGCTGAATTGTTTTACCTTGGTGCTCTAAGACATTCCAACACACAAACACAAGGAATGCATATCTATTCGTTTTAGCTATGTATTTCAACCGTTTGAAATTCTTTTAAAGTTTTATTAATTATTTAATTTGTTTAAATCAACGCTGAATCCATAACACTGTTAACTTTGGAAAAGAATTCAAGAAGGTTTAGGCCAAACATCTTACTTATGAATTCAATTTATCTTTTCGGCGGAATCAAAATTGAATTTCCTATAAAAAAATGTTTTTAGAACCAAAATTGTTAACTTGTGGAATATGTGTTAATTTTTTCTTTTTATATATTTGGTTTTTTCTTTATAGTTTTCGAAAGTTATAAAAAAATTATCTAATCAAAATGAGTCATACATTTGCATATAAGTCTTTTGATAAAGAAGATCCAAATGATCAACTTGGCACTGAAAATGAGGTACGTCCTCCTGATAATGAGATGATCCCCTCAGTTATTGACACCAGTGAGGCAATGCCATCAACAATGTTTTATAGATCTTTTGCCATCAAGCGATCGAATCCCAAACAGCTCAGGCATGGACAAGATGGTGTTGGCAACTATGTTAGCATGAAGAAGCAAGAAAAAAAAGGTGGGAACTATGGGACGTTTAGTGGTGTTTTCCTTAGGTGCACACTTAATATTTTGTCTGTTGTTTATTATCTTAGACTTGGATGGGTTGTTGGCAATCTTGGTCTTGGATTAACAATTGTTTTAATTTTATTATGTGGTATTACAACTACGTTAACAGCTTTATCGTTGTCAGCACTTGCAACTAATGGAACTGTGAAAGGTGGTGGCGTTTATTATTTCATATCAAGATCATTAGGTGCTGATTTTGGTGGAACAATTGGAGTAATGTTTTCATTTGCAACAACTTTTGGTACTGTTTTAAATGCATATGGTTTTACTGAAGTTATTCATGAATTAGTAGGTAAAAATATTACAAAAGATGGGAAATATGATATTCCTATAATTGGTATAACTCTTGTCACAATATTGTTAATAACAGATATTATTTCTTTAGAATGGGAATTTTATTTGCAGTATATATTAGCTGTATTAATCGTACTATCTTTGTTTGCTATTACTTTTGGATTTTGTATTCCTTCAAATCCAAAATGGACGATTACAAATGTAAAAAATAACTTTGGTCCAGATTTTCGAAATGGAAATAATTTTTGGTCAATATTTGCTGTTTTTTTCCCAGGATGTACTGGCATTATGGCAGGTGCTAACATCAGTGGTGATCTTAAAAAGCCTCAAAAATCAATTCCATATGGAACATTAGGTGCAATTGCTTTTACAACATTTTTATATATACTGACAGCTTTGATAATTTCTTCTGCTGGTGATAGAGATACATTACATACAAATATGCATATATTAGCTGATATTTCTGTTTGGAAATATTTTATTACGTTTGGTGTAATTGCTGCTTCAGTATCATCTGCATCAGCTTGTTTAGTAGGTGGCCCTAAAACATTTCAAGCATTATGTAGAGATAATTTATTGCCTAAAATTTTCATGTTCTTTGAAAAAGGAAAAGAAGGATCTGATGATCCAATACGAGGTTTTGTTCTTGGTTGGGCAATTACTGTCGTATGTACTTTTATTTTCGAAAACTTAAATGCAGTAAGCAAAGCTCTTACTCAATTTTTCTTAATTAGTTATGCAATTGTCTGCCAAAGTTGTTTAGTAGGGAAAATGAGTCATTCACCTTCATGGAGACCTGCCTGGAAGTATTATCATCCTATAACAGCTATTTTAGGAGCTTCGTTTTGCATTGCTGCAATGTTTTTGATTAGTTGGCAATTTGCTTTTGTCGTGATAGGTATTACAGTTTTATTATTTATGTATTTCCATTGGAATGAAAAACCAAATGCAAGTTGGGGTGAATTTACGCAATCACTTCTTTTTACTAGGACTATTAATGGAATTGATACATTAAAGAAAATTCCAGAGCATGTTAAATCATATCATCCTGAAATTGAGTTTGTAATAAATTATGAAGTAGGAAACATTGAAAAGCAATTAAAGAATATTGTTCCATTTAAACAAATCATTGAACAAGCTTATTCACTTCTATGTGTTTCTTGTATTGGCGAAGAAACAGAAGAAAAACCTAACTTAGATGAATACTATACTAGAAATTGGAAAAAAATTGATCCCGTTCAATTTGTATTGTATGTAAGTAATACATGTAAACTTGGTAAAATAGGACCAAATATTTTAGCAATACCTTTTATTAAAACAACTTATGATAACACATATATATTTGATATGGTAGGTGCAGCACTTGATGGAAATCTTGGAGTAGCTATTTCACGTGGGTTTGAATTATTTGATACAAATATAGAACAAAGATGGCCTATAGATGTTTGGTGGCTTGCTGATGATGGTGGATTAATTATATTATTTGCACATTTACTTGATCAATATCCAAAATGGAAACATTGTAAATTAAGAGTGTTTACTATTATATCAAATGAACAATACATTTTAGAATTCCAACTAAAAATGGCACATTTATTGGAAATGTTTAGAATTAAAGCAGAAGTAAATGTTCTTGCAATCGATGCTCCACCTTCTGATCAAACAATACAACAATGGAATAATCTAAACTTAAACATTCAAAATGAAACTGATACAAGTAACTTAAATACTTTCTTAAGATTAAGAGAATTGATTTTAGAACATTCTGAAAATAGTTCATTGATTTTATGTTCAATGTTAATTCCAAGAACAAGCCAAGACCCAGCATTCTGGCTAGGTATATTAGATTTTGTAAGTGATGCTATGCCGCCTTTTATTTGGGTTCATGGAAATAATGAAAATGTGGTAACATTTATTGCATAAAAAAAGAAATATTAGCTAAAATATTTTGATTAAAAATATCTTAAATTATAATATCAATTATATGAGCAATTAGTTTCATTTCCTGGAAGTCAGAATTTTTATTTTTTTCTTTTTCTGAAATTCAATACTTTTTGATCGTATTTGGAATGGAAAGGATAGCTGATGAATTGTTAACACCAGAGAAATTAAATGAATTGGTAGTTAATGCATATTCATCAAGCACACCACAAAAATTACTAGATGGTATTTATCAATTATTTAATAATACTAATGCATCTGCATTTTTTTTAATTGATACATTAGCATGCAATGAAATTGATCTAAAAACAGTCAACTTTTGCCTCATTACACTTGCAAAGTATGTTAAAGATAATTTAGTTCCAATTATACAAATTCAAAGTTGGTTCAATCCATTTTGTATTAATAATATTCAAAGGTTCCAAGGAATACCATATTTAATTTCATCTTTATCAAAGTTATTTACACTTCTCTATAAAGAAGAAACAGAAAAAGGTTCGATATTATTGAACACAATTTTACCAGAAAACGAATCAAATTTATATGTTGGATTGCATATTTTTTCAGACTTTGTTAAGCATGTCAAATCTTTTCAAGAAATCGAAGGAATTGTTCGGATTCTAACAACTAATATTCAATCTTTATCTTCATTTAACATTTTCTTGTTAAGTGCAAAATGTTTATTTTCAGTCATAAAACGATTTCCAGCTAACAATAGTTTAATGTCAGCCATTTTTTCAAATAACGGTTTAAATAATTTCGAGGAAGTAATCGTCAATTCGCCCACACAAACATCAGCCAAACTTCTCTCACTTCTTCGTAAGTTTTTAAAAGTTGATTATGCCGACAAATTACATTTTTTATTTGATCTTATGAATTTGATAATTCGATTACTCAACGAAAGCAAAACATCAACAATTCAACTGTTAGAAATATCATTTATATTATTAACTCTCAAAGATATGAAAGAGATTCGTGAAATGGCGGTTGATGATTTTTGTATGAATTTCATCAATCAAATTTTTAACTTCAGTTTAATCATTTTCACTCCCATCAAAATTCATTCCAATTATATATTAATCGATAACATGATACAATTTTGGTTATCTGATATTCCATTTGTACATTTCAATGAAGAACAAGTTCAATTATATATTAACATGCAAACGCAAATCAAAAACACTTTTATTGATTCAATGATCGAAGAAACGGAATATCAACAAGAAATCATTGAGAATTTATATGAAGATCCGTCGATAATGTTATTTAATAACTTGGGGACATTTCTAAGTCAACATTATAAAGAAGAAATAACAAATTTTTGTAATTTGTTTATAATTTTCCCAAATAATTGTAGCTTAAGTATTATAATCGAAATCTTAAGTTATTTACTTCAAAACCATCATAATAACGAGAATTATAATTATTTCGTTTATCTTGAAATCGATTTAGAATTAAATAACACATTAATTAACTTTTTTCATAATGTTCAAATCGGCGATGATCAAATTGAAGATAATTCGATGTTATATTATTTAGAATTAAGTTTATGTAATTATTTACGTGAGTTTTATATTTGTTATTTAACAATGGATAAAATTAATATAAATGTTTTTAATTCATTTTTGGAGTTGTTAATACATTTAATAAACGTTTTACTGATTAATAAACAAAATGTTCATTTGATTCATGAAATTAATAAAGTTTTCGACTTTAGTCCAAATGTTTATGGATGTTTTAATCAACAATTTATTGATTATATAAATAATTTGGATTTTGTTATTGTGACTGATGATGAATATGTTGAACATTTATATAATTTCGTTCGATTTCTTTTTCATATTTATTTTGTTGCTGGTAATCAAAAAATTAATTTAATCATTTTCTCGGATTTATATTGTATTTCCATTCTAAATGAAAGTAAAAACATTAATTACGCAAACTTTATCCTTAATAATAAAATGAACTTTGATATAACGTGTCAACAAAAATCTGAATTCTTAAAATTGTTTTCGAACATTAATTTTTATACTTTAGTTAATACAAATTCACTTCAACTTGTGAAAGATGTAATAAATAATTCACAAAATCTTATAAATTATATAAAAGATATTAATTATCATTGTAAAGAAGTTGTTATAATTTTAATAAATATAATGGAAATAATCTCGAATTTCCTTTCGTATTCATCATTAAATTTCGGAGTTTTTTGTCTTTATGGTGATACATTTTTTAATGATTTTTTAAGTGAATTTTTTGATTTGATTATAAAATTAAATATAAAATATCTTTGTAACGAAGATATTTTCATAAATGTGAATATTAAATTATTAAATTTAATAAGAAAAACGCAAATTGAAATTAAGCCAATCGAAAATGTTTTAGTATATTTGTTAAAGTTTTCGACGGAATTCTTCTTAAGACCTGAAAATGATATAAACAATTCCAAGAAACTTATTAAATGTTTAATAAATTACTTCAATGTTGTCGACTTACAAAAGTTCCAACAAAATGTTTACGACTCATTGTTAATTAGTATCATTTCGTTTGTTACTTCCCAACAAAATGTTCCATCGATATTTTACACATTTGTTTTCGTGATTATTAAAATGACATTTCCTCTTTTTAATGATTTGTTGAATAAGTTACGAAAAAAGTTCTCCGATGAATTGAATGAATACTTTAATCAAACATTCCAAACAATCGAAAATAGCGATGAGTTGGATGACGCACTAAGAAACCAATTAGAAGATTGCTTGACCATAATGGAAGACGACGTGCAGGCGTTGCTGTTACTCGAAAATGAAGAAATACCAACAGATGTTTAAATGCGTAAATATAAATATTTGCTTTTGTTTTTGGGATTTTGTGAATTGATAAAATAATTATGCAGAAATTACACGTATTCATGAATGATCAATTGCTTGTACAACTGAACTTACTGTATTATAGCTTTATATTATTAAACATTTAAAATTTTAATTGATTTTGAGTTGCGATGTGATCAATTGACAAAACATTTTATGTTTAATTTAACTGAGAATCTTTTATATAGCCAATTGTTTCAATAAACTCAAAATTGGTTTAAATTCATCATCTAGTTTTAGATGCAGTTCAATTCTTGATCATTTTAATTCAGCATTTTTTTTAAAAAGTCACTTTTTAAAATACGACACTTTTGTTGTCAACAGTTGTTTGACAAAGAGCTTTGGCAAAAAAGATGGATTCTGGCGAAAGAAAAAGACCAGAGCGCAGCTATTCATGGAGAAATAGAATTGTGTTTGTATCAAACATACCATATAAGTTTAAAGCTCAGGATGTTATGCTAATGCTTAGGCAATTCGGTCGATGTTATCGTGTTGATTTGTCCAGAGATGGAATTGGCGAGTCTCGTGGTTATGCATTTGCAGAATTCGAAACCCCTGAAGGAGCCAGAAATGCAGCAGAATATTTAGACGGAGCAGAACTTGATGGAAGATATCTCCGTGCTGAAATTTCTGTAAAGCCGCCAAACGAGTTAATTGAAATGTAGTTTTTAATTCTAACATCAGATATCGTGCAACTTCTCGTCAAAGAGCAGAAAAAGATCGACGTGGAGAATTCGATGATGATACAAGACAGAAAAGAAATCAGAGCAGGAACGAACCTGCAAGGAATGGCAAAAATGATCGTGCCGATTATAGCCAATCTGATTCAGATTATTCATATTCTGGTTATTCATATTCATATTCTGATTCATACACATATTCATACTCAGATTCTTACTCTGGTTCACCTGAGTACTCTGGTTCTCAGTATAGTGGATCTGAGTCCTATAGTTATTCAAAATCCGAAAAATCCGATAATTCAGATAAAGGATCATATTCATACAGCGGTTCAGATTATAGTTATAGCTATGGCTCGGATAATCGTAGTTATAGCTCTGATTATAGTTAAACTTTATAAAGTTAATTTAAAATAATTCCGATAAATAAAAATTATTTCCATATATTTCTGATTTCTACTGATTTATTACAAGTACCGAAAATGTTATAATAGCGAAGAGTTTGTAAGGAATTCATTAGATTATCAAAATCAGTGATAAAGGAAAATATCAATACATTCAAAATTTAGATATTTGGTTTTTACTTAATATACTTTGAGAATTCATACTTTGCTTGGTGTATTCTTTGGTTAGATTAATTTTTTAGAATGTGAAAACATTTGAAAATTTGGTTTATTAGACATTATGAAATATTTACTTTCCCCTATTGACTTTATATTTCTATGATTAATATATTTGTGTTTTTTATGTCGCATTGTTTGGACTCAAAATTGTTGTTGAACTCGGCGGAAACATTTCATCAATTTCTTTCACTATAGCCCTAATTTCTGCACCTGCCGCCTCTTTTGCTCTTCCCTCAAGTGCATCATCGATTTTTTCCCAATTTGTAGTATCAATAGAATTTTCTCTCCAAAGAATATTTATAAATTGGTCTTTATTCCTTAACTTGAAATGAAGTTCTTCTATTTGCATTCTTAAGAGGAGAGCCTTAAGAATGGGTTCTGGTAAATTTGGAGGAAGAACAGTAGCAATATTTGGTATAGCATAACGAGTTTCTTGTTCACCCCAATGGGATTTTCTTTTTCTAAAGGGTATAAATTTCTTATCTTCTGTTTGAAATTGATTACTTGTTTCCATTTTTTTCACCTTTAACGTTCTTGTTGAATTTTCTATAGTTTATTCATGAGAACATTGGGGTGCCCCAAATTTTTTTTGAGGCATTTTGTATGGGCGATTTAGCCAATTTTTCGAATTCTTGGCATGTTGTTTTCCAAACTCCAGAGCGAGCACTTGTACTCTATAATTCGTCACTACAACAAATACGAACTGTTTCACAAACATCTGATCCAGAAGTTCCAATTTCATGGAGTTCGCCATCATATTTCCAAATTCTTGCAGATATTCTAAGTGGCAATGGTCCTATTCCATTTTCTCTTGGCGATTTTCTCATGAATGGATATTTTGAGCGGTTCTTTCCAATACGACAAATAATTGGTAAAGGTGGATGTGGCTGCGTTTACAGAGTCGAACATATTCTTGCGGGGATTCGCCTTGCCGAGTATGCTGTTAAGGTTATACCAGTTGGAGAATTTGCATGGCTCAAAAAAGTAATTTCCGAGGTGAAACTTTTAGAAAAACTCGCACAAAAGCCTAACCCTCTTATTCTCGGGTACAAGCACTGTTGGATTGAAGAATGGCAGACAGCAACATTTGGGCCAAAGATTCCATGTCTTTTCATTCTCATGGAATATGCGCCTTTGGGAAACCTTGAGAACCTTCTGATGTGTGATGATGGGTCTGGTGACTTCCAAGAGTTCTCTGAAGAAGAAACTTGGCAAATGTTCTTAAATATCGCAGTTGCAGTACATCACCTTCATTCACTCGGAATCATTCATAGAGATTTGAAGCTGTCGAATGTTCTGATTTTTGAGGAAAAGACAAATATGCCGCTGCCGCTAAGACTTGTTTTATCTGATTTCGGAACATCAATTGATACCGGATTCCAAATGAAGCAAACAGCTAGGACAGGAGCGACGGGAACAATTGAAACAATGGCACCGGAACTGTTAGTTCAGTCATCGAGTGGATCATATTTATATTCACATTCATTTGCAAGTGATATATGGTCACTTGGTGTAATATTGTTCTCACTTTTCTACAGAAAAAACCCTTTTACAGGGGATTTTGGTGAGAAAAGATTGAAGGAATTCACTTCTGTAGATGAATTAATATCAGAATTGAAGTTGGAAAACGTACAAGTACCGCCATTGGTTCATATGCTTTTGAAAAAGATGATGATGAGAGATCCTAGTAAAAGATGTAGCATCGATGAAATTCTTGGAAATCCGACTATTCACGAAATGGTGGTAAAATTTGGATTAGAAACATGCTTGAAAAACGATGGACCAAGAGTATTTGTGGTTTCGCCGTCAATGGAAGACATACAAAGCAGCGTACTGTTGGCGTTGACTGATAACTCTTTCATGAACGAAGAAACTCAAACAGATGAAATAACCGTCAAAAAAGCGGTTAAAAAGACCGTTAAAGTCGACAGGAACAAAATCATTATGAAAATGATAATGTTCCTCGCACTGATGGCACAGAAACCAAAATCAATCACATACGGAATAACAAGAGCTTTAATATATGCTTTTATCATTTTAATGATTTCTGATGATAAGATTCTTGCACTTACAACAATTTTCGGCTTGCTGCTGGAAACATGTTTAGGACTTTGTAAGAATTCTCATGTATTGATGATCCTTAATATCTTTGTTTGTTTTGTATTTTTAAGCGGATTATAATTAAAACATTTTTTGTTCTTAAAAACATTAGCCAATAAAACATTGCGTATGAGTTATCATGAATTTTGTGAGAAATGCGAATAAGCCATCAACTAAGTGAATTTATTTAGCTAAATGATATGGGAATTGGATATATCAAAATTAAATACCAATATCAATAAATAGATGTAAGCATGAATCTCTAATATTATCTTCTGTTTAGTGTTGAATTAAAAGATATTTACATTTTGATTTTGTTAGAACGAAAAAACGTCGGTTTGATTTTTAACCGCCATAATGGCGGTTATATACCGATCGTTTTTATGTGTTCTTAACCGGTAACGGAAATGAACAAACCGAAAACGAAAGGGTAATTTTACCATATAACCTCCACGATACAAGAAAAGTTTGCACAAATTCAAATACTTATGTGCGCGTGATAAAGTTTATGTAATTTTTCATAGTTGCTTGTATATTTTTACATTAGATCATATTCTTTAAAAAGCAAACTTTGGCTAAAAAAATGCTGGTGATATTAAATTTGATTTTAACGAAGATTTAGAGTGTTGTTAGTCGAATTGTTTTCTCCTCATTTAAATGTACATTTTTTTCGAATTATTTCAATCCTTATTTGGTCATTGAATTCAAAAATAAACGGTCACAAATGATCTAGATCAATTTAAACTTCGAATGAAAAGAAATGAACTCCAGTCAAACAAAACAAAAACAAAAAGAAAACAATTACTATCAAATGCTGAACAAAATGAAAAAGAAGAATCAGGAAAATGTTTCATTCCTTTTTCAGTTATGCTTAATTCATCACTTGTTTTTGCAAATAATCCTGTAATAATGCTTGACTGCATCTCAAAAATAAATTCCATTGGTCGTGGTATCGAAGATGGCAATTTTATTACTAATGTCACTCCAACACTTTTATACTGTCTGAAAGCACGTGCGTTTTCTTTTGTAGCTTCAAATGAAATATTTGAATTCTTTTACTTACTTAGTTTAAATATTCAAGGACATGATGATTTATTTCAAGTCCTCCAAGAAATTGACATTTTTAGTTTTTTTCAAGATTCACTTAAAGAAACAACTAATGTACAAGTTCAAGAATATATTCTAACTAGCACAGGTAATTTCATTCTTTATTCAGAAGCCATTCCAAATTATTTTTGTCAATCGTCTTTTCTTCAATTTCTAATTAATTGGGTTCCATTTGACATTGTCATACGACAGAAATGTTTTTGGGTTATTTCAAATATTTTTACACATAGTAACGAAACAATTCCAAGAGATTTACTTATTAATTTACTTTTATATCTCAAATCCCATCTTCGTGACATTGATGATATTCAACAACAATGTTTAAAAGGTTTAATTAATGCGTGCAAAAACATTAATGGTATAATCGAATTTGTTCGTGAAAGTAATTTGTTTTTTGATTTGTTGCAAATTTTGCAAACAGACTCTGTCAAATCTAAACGTCTCACTTTTGAACTGATTTCAATAATTTCTCAAATGGATTCAGAATTTTTGAATGCTGTTGACGTTACGGTTGTTTTTGAGAACATTGTAAACTGTCAAAACCGAATTGTAAAGTATTGTTTTGATTTGTTAATTAATAAAATTTCTAGGAGCATAAATGCGAGGAATGAAGCATTACAATGCTTTCAATCAGTTGATTTTTTGCAAATATTTGGAGGAAAAGATTTTTTGGCAAAAAGTCAATTTATAAATTTCATACAATATTTGGCACATAATGACGTTGACTTCTTTTATTCTTTGTTTTCTGAGAAGCTAGTTGATGAGATTATTGAGTTTTGTAATTGTGATGATCCGATGTTAAGTTTTAGTGTGATCGATTTGTTTTTGTTTGCTTCTATGAGAAATGATAATTTTAGCGCTTACTTCGCAGAGCGTTTGCTGGAAAATAGAGAAATTTTTGACTCATTGGAAAAAAATGATTCTTTTGATCGGGAACAAATCGAAATGATCGAATTGTTTTATGAAAAAATTAATGAGATTCAAAGCGATGAATAATGAATAAAATGTTTATATCTTTTATTTGTTTTCATATTCAAACTTTTATCTGATATGTAATAATTTCTTTTATTTCAAGCTTATTAATAAAATGTTTTCTTTTTCTTCTCTGTTTAAGTCGGGTAAATTTGATTTTGGAGATATTATAATTGTTTGAAAAATTTTTAAATTGTGTATTAAAACAAAAGAAATTTATGTTTGTATTAATTTTAACTAATATTTGAAATAAAGACGTCTTGAAAGAATACGAAGAACTGCTTAGAAAAGATAGATAATGATCATAATGATCCTTGTACCCGAAGATATTTCTTACCAAAGAACCAGAAGATTTTAATATTTACAATTGTAAAAAATTGGAAGTTGTTAAAAATGAAAATCCCTTAAATAAATTCTTCAAAAAAGCACTGTGAGTAAAATACAATGATATTATTAAACATTTATTCATTTAAACTTGGTATGGAATATCTGCTTTTTTATAGGTTTTTCATTTCTTTAATTTTGTTTCATCATTCATTCTTTGTAATTTTATACTTCAAAAGTAAACACAGGAGCAAAATCTTAAAAATTTAATAAATTGTTTAATCAAGTTGAAACAAGTGGAATACGCAAGGAGATTCGTTATGAATTTCCATAAGTTGATCCCAATACATAACAATGAACTCGGATTGATCTGTTCTACCGATTTCTGTTGGGTGTACGCCGCATTTTTCATATAGCTTTTGGAGGTCTGCTGCGATCAGATGCAAATTATTCGAAAAATCCAAAACGCTAAACAGCGTGTAATTTTCGTATGACCCGGCTCCTCTCCATACGCATCCTCCAAGTGATGCAATATCGATTGCCGGATGTGACAAATTGATGAAAGTTGATGGCCATTCTCTAATATTTTTGAAAGATATCTGTTGTTTCTTGTTTTCGAACAATTGTTCCACCAACTTAATAATAATATTTGCCTCAGAGAATATTATATGAGCTTTTGATGGGTCAACATTAACATCCATCATTGATGAACAGATCTGATTATCTCGATAAAAATCAATGCATATGATATACCGTGGAAACCTTTTTGGAATCGACCCAAATTTGGCCCAACAAATCTCATTCACCTTCTTTTCAATTGTACTGTTCCGTACGGGGCGACCGTTAACGAGCAAAAGTTGTTTTGATTGCATTCGACTCGTTGATGCGTCCTTCCATTCGCATGTAGGGGATGGGACCAATCCCTTCATACGTATCTTGATGTCTCCGCTATAAGTTTCGGCATTTTTCTCAACAAGTGCAGCGGAAACTTGAGATCCATACTCATATGTAACAGCTTGTGAAAGTGAGGCGAAAGGAGGTCGCGTTTGATTAAGAAATGGTGGTGCATCAATAACAAAACGAACTGATGGTGCTGCAAGATAATATCTGGAAAGAAGATTTTTCAAAGAATCAACAGAGAAATTTACACGCTCTTCACGAACACGTACCGGGAAAACAGAGAGCAAATTACAAACTGATACAGAAGTTCCTTGAGGAGCTGCAACAATTTCTGTTTTTAAAATATTACCATTATGATCAAATATGAGTTTTTTGGCTGTGTCTTCATCTTTGCACCTAGTAATAATTTCTACATCTCCAACACAACATAGTGAATGGAGTGCTTCGCCTCTAAACCCAAATGTTGTTAAATCATTCATGAGATCTTCAAAAGATAGAATTTTAGAAGTGGTGTATGCAAGACCACAGGTTTCTCTTCCATTTGGTGTAATTCCACAACCATCATCTGTAACAACAATGCGTTGTAAACCTTGATCTTCTAATTTTATTTTGATTGTTTTTGCACCTGAATCAAGAGCATTCTCAAGTAACTCCTTAACAGCATCAATAACACCGGAAATTACTTGACCGCTTGAAAGTAAGTTAATGCAGTCCTGGTTGAGTGCTTTCATGCGATTGTGAATCACTGCCCGCCATTGCTAGTTGGGGTGCCCCGCAGAACTCACAAAAGGAAATAACATTTATTAACGATAGAGTTGAATGAAAAACCATCGCACTTATATTCAAAAACTGGAAAGCCTTTGGAAGGACATCTTCAATCATAAAAAAAAAACTACAAGTACAGTCACTACTAACTAAATGAAAAAACTCACTTAGCTTAAGCTAGAATACATATTAATATTTTTAATAAATTATGATCTATGAATTGCAAATTTACATTATTTTTAAAAAATAGGAATGAATGTGCTTTTCATTAAACCATAAGAAAGTTTATTTGAGAACTTGCAATAGCCACCACTAACATGCAAATCTTATTCATATTTCCAGTTTGTGAACTTAGCAAGAAAGACACAAAAGTGTCATTAACTCGCCAACATAAAAATGGATTACTCAAGCCACCCTTCATACCGATCAGGGAAAAAAGGTGATGACACAGAACCATCAGGCATCCTTATTTCGGTTGAATTTGAGCCTGTTCCATTTTATTCATATGAAATATATAATTTCATTGAAGATTACGTAAAAGTTGAACTAGAAGATCTTTCCTTATTCAGAGACTTGAATGGCACACCAACAGGTACTGTAATTGCCCAATTTACAGAAGAAGTTACACAAAGTCGATTAGAAAGATTACAATCTCAGTTATTTAAAGGAAAAGCTGTTAAAGTTCGTTTGTTCCAAAGTGTAGGAGCTTTCCACAAATTCATTAGAATGATGTCAATTTCCAGACTCGATGCAATTAATTTTGATAACAAGCAATCTCCTCCAATTATTTATGTTCTCAATTTCAATGGTGATAACTCCGATGTCAATGAATTTTTCGGACAATGTGGACAAATTTCAATGGTAAAATCTTATAAGTATCGAAATACATTTTATTATGTTATATTCTTCACGACTGAAACAGCTGCAATGACTGCATATCGAACATTTAATGGCCACCGAAGGTCAGGCGTTCCAATTATTGTTGCACCTCTTTATAAAGGTGCTGCCGAAAGAACATTTGCAGTTCATAATTGTAACGACTTCCAATGGCTTAAGCAAGAAGTGAGTTACTTTGGTGGAATTGATTCAATTAAACAATCTTCCGATGGAAGCGGAGATATCTTTTTCCAAATGGATTCTCTTGAATTTTCAAAGGCAGCTTGCGTACTTTTGAACAACAGAGAACATGGTGGACGTACAATTAGAACAAATTTTGTTGATTTCGATTACTTCCAAAGAGTAAAATAAAGAAAATTATAAAAACCGTTTATTGTTCGCACGTTTATTATAGTATAAAGTCACTTTTTTACTTTCTGTGTTATCACGAAAAAAAATATTTTTTAATTGAATAATATTCAACCTGCAACGGCGGCGATCGAAGTGTCATATTACTGTTTTCAAAGTTTATGGGTTTTAAAATATTTTGTTTATTTCACCAAATTATTTGAATCAAAAAAATAGGAAATTAATATTTATCGATACCCATCCTTAGGCGCAGCGGAGCAGCTTGTCTGCGATCCATTAATCTTTTTTCCAATCCAATTATTAGCACTATAAATAAATACTTCATCGAAAATATATTCTATTTTAAATAATCCTAATTCATTACCTATATATCCCATATCATTTAATTTATTAAAATCGTTTTCAGATATCAATAAAAAATCAACTTTTGAATAATATACTTTATCAACAAGATTATAAATATCATTCATTTTTTTATTAAAGTTATCTAATACTGATTTAGCAAACTGTGGAAACGTATAATGTTCTCTAAATGAATTTACTAATGAAACATAATTATTATCATATTTTATTACATAAGGAGGAGAGTAAGTATCAATATATTTACTTATTGAAGAATTATTAATCAATTTATTAACATAATTTTTATAAGATCTTATACTAGTTCCCCAACAACTATTCATCATAAATTTAATTGTTGTAGATAGCTTGTCATTACCTTTTAATTTATCTTCTTTTCTAATATTATATAATTTAGTAATAAGTTCTTTTATTAAATGATTATTACCAACAAATTCACCTTTATCATTAGGTTTTCCAGTAGGTATTGATATAACACTACTCATATAAGCACCATTAAGATCAATGTAGTAATATTTTCCTATTAAATGCTTTTTTTTCCATATAGTTTTCTGAAAATTACATTCTGAACGAAGTTTATTAGCAATATCACCACTTAATTCATATACGTTATCAAAGCAACCATATTTATACATTAGTGTTGACATAAGATCTGAATATCTGTAATAGAGTATTACATTAACATCAATTTTTAAACTATTAATAGTTTGTTTTAATTCATTTAATCGATATTCTATTTCATCTCTGATATCATAACCAAATAACTTTTTATTATATTTACGTTCTATATTTATTTTTCCTAATAATAATCTAATAAAAATCAAATTCACCAGGATATGTTTATTTCATTAGTTTGAGGAACTCTGATTTACCTCTTTTTTCACTCAAAACTGAATAAACAAACACCCAAATTGATTTATTTACAGTTTTGCAAATTGATTCATTTATGTTCAGAAAGCAATTGGACAGTTGCTCTATTCTGTTTTCGTTTGCTAACTTAAGTGCTGTCTTAAATAATTTGAATAATCACCAAATATTATTTTTGAAATATCAAAATATTAAAATAAATTTTAAATAAAACAATTAAATATTTTTAGCATTAATATAAATTCCTTCTTGTTCAAGAAGTAATTGAATTATTTCTGTATGACCCATCCAAGATGCTAAAATAAGTGCTGTATCAAATAATTTAAATAATTTGCAAATATTATTTTGAAATAGAAAATTATTAAAATAAATTTTAAATAAAACAAATAAATATCTTTAGCATTAATATCAATTCCTTCTTGTTCAAGAAGTAATTTAACTATATCTATATGACCATTTTCAGATGCTTTCATAAGTGATGTTCTAAATAATTTAGATAATTTCCAAATATTATTTTGTTATCCAAAATTATTAAAATAAATATTAAATAAAACAAATAAATATCTTTAGCATTAATATCAATTCCTTCTTGTTCAAGAAGTAATTTAACTATATCTATATGACCATTTAATGATGCTAACATAAGTGCTGTTTTAAATGATTTAAATAATTTCCAAATATTATTTTGAAATCCAAAATTATTAAAAGAAATATCAAATAAAACAAATAAATATCTTTAGCATTAATATCAATTCCTTCTTGTTCAAGAAGTAATTTAACAGTTTCTGTATGACCATTTTCAGATGCGTAAATAAGTGCTGTCTTAAATGATTTAAATAATTTCCAAATATTATTTTTGAAATATCAAAATATTAAAATAAATTTTAAATAAAACAAATAAATATTTTTAGCATTAATATAAATTCCTTCTTGTTCAAGAAGTAATTGAATTATTTCTGTATGACCCATCCAAGATGCTAAAATAAGTGCTGTATCAAATAATTTAAATAATTTGCAAATATTATTTTGAAATAGAAAATTATTAAAATAAATTTTAAATAAAACGAATAAATATCTTTATTATTAATATCAATTCCTTCTTGTTCAAGAAGTAATTTAACTATTTCTGTATCACCTTTTTTTACTGCTAAAATAAGTGCTGTCTTAAATATTTTAAATTATTCCCAAATATTATTTTGAATTTTCAAATTATTAAAATAAATTTTATACAGAGTAAATTGATATCTTTCGCATTGAAATCAATTCCTTTTTTCTCAAGAATTAATTTAACAAATCTATTTTGATTTCTTTTAATTGCTAACAAAAGCAGTGTTTCAAATATATCAAAAAAAACTCCAAATTTTATAATGAAAAATTTTCAAATAGAATGAAAAAAAATTTTTATCATTTAAATCAATATCATTCTGATTAAAAAGGAACTGAAAAACATCATGATATTGGTTTTCATATGCTTTGTTTATTGCTGTTTCTAATTACTTTGATGAAAAATCCATAATTTGATATAAAACATAAAAATGTTTTTATAAACGTTATGATTAATAAGTTAACATTCCTATAATTTAAATTACATCCATTTTCAACAAGTAAACGAACAATTTCAAAATAACCTTTTTTACTTGCTATTAAAATTGCCGAATCAATTAAATTCAAGAAATACCATAAAATAAATAAGAACTGTTATAAATCAAATCAAGAAATAGTTCTCACATTAATATCAATATTTTTTTGCTCAAGTAAAAATTGAACAATTTCAACATGGTTATTTGAACATGCTGCATGAAGAAGAGAAAAAAATTCATTAAATAAACATTAAATTATGATAAAAATCATTAAAAAATTTATACTAATTATATTAAAAAAATATTTTTTATATTAACATTTACACCTTTTTCTAAAATAAAAAATTTAACAATATTAATATATCCTTTTAAACATGCACAAATAGGAGCAAATTCAAATGATATTATAATATTCTAAAATCAATATTGAAATATAAAATTATTAAAACAAATATTAAACAAAATAAAAATATGTTTTCATAATAGAGATCAATTCCATCTTGCTCAATTAGATATTTAACAAGTTCAATATTTCCTGAATTTATTGCTTCAATTAAAATATCTTTTGGAATTTCATTTTTTCTGATGAAATATTTCGTCAGAAATAAATTACCTGTTTTTACTGATAGATTAATAATATCTTCATTAATTGTTAGCCCTTGTTCAAGTAAAAATGAGAAAACTTCAAAATTAAATGAATAAAGACATATCTTTGCTAACTCTTCTATTTTTTTATATTTCTCAAAATTATTATCATAAATATATTTAAAGACATCATTTCGATGAAATTTAATTGATACTTCATATGCACCTTTAAATATTACACCTTGTTGTTCACATAAATGAATGATCTCTAAATTTCCGCCTGCAACTGCATATTTACCTGTGTTTGTTAAGATTGGTTTATTTAATAATAAAAATTTAAAACATTCAAGTGATCCAAAAAATGCTGCATAATCAATATATGAAACATGTTTTTCATTAATAAATGAACATCTTTCAAAATATGATGGTTCAATATATCCATTAAAATTAAAATTTGATTGTGATGTTATTTCTTGAAGTTCCTCAAGTTCGTCAAATCGAATTACTTTTGCTATTTCATTTGGATTATTCCTTCTTTATCATATTTGCGTTGAAGTTCAATATCAATATTCGAAAGTTCTGTTAAATATTTGTCTTTACTTGGACATTCTTTTGCTTTAAATTGTAACAATATACTTTTATCTATAATATTTCGTTCAGTCATACTATGTAGAAGATATAATGATTCATTAGAGCTATATTTAAGGAGAACTTTTGTAAAAATATCAAAAATTCGAGAACAATATTTTTCTTTAGTTTGAATTAATTGAAGCATTTGAATACAAAGTTCACCATCATTGGTATTATATAAAATATAAGAATATATTAATTGACAAACAATATAATTAAAAGAGTATTGAGTTTTCTTGTGAAATAAAAACAATAATTGATTAACATTTTCTTCAATATTATCTCTTTTTATATCAAAAATAATTTTTTCTATCTTTTGTAGGTATTTGAGTTCAGATGTTCTTTTCTTTTTATTTTGCTTTGGTTTTTTATTCATTAAATATAATGTCAAATCAAAATTTAATTGAATTACAAAAAAGTACTAGTATATAAAACCGTTCAATTTTACGCATAAGGGTAAATTAGGGACATGTTTATTTAAAAAATAACTATTTATAATGTTCTTACGTGTAGCTATTTGTGCTGATCAAATAATATATGTTAGTCAAATTATTTTAATCTAGCGCTGTACAGAACCATTAGGTTTTATAAGAAAGAAGGAAGATGCAGTAAACCTTTGATTGTGCCACAAGCAATGATGACATCATTTAGGTACGTTATGAAAACATGCAAAGTAATGTTTCGAACAATTGTCGCTTCAATGTTTGCGTTTTAGGCGAAACTGGTTTTGGCAAAGTCTAACATACTGTGAATGGTCGTTATCAAGAACTTAATTTTCAATATAAGCCTATTGATAATGTTTACCAATACTCCACACATTTAACAACAGAAAAATTGAATTTGATATCAAACTTGTAAGTAATTTTTGGGATGTACATTTTGATATAGCTGTTGAAAGAGAAAGGGGAAAAAGGTATTATACCTTGAAAGCGCGTTATCTTGTATTAGTAAAGCAAATGTCCCGGTTGGTAAACAACAGCTATTTTGTATAACATGTTCATAGAGACAGTAGTTAAACGGATAACATGTTCGTATAGGTTGTATCCGACGGTAAAAGATTAGCTCGCTAAGTGCTCCATTTTTGAAACTTCTGTACTTTTGGGAATTAATGTCGAAAAACCATTTGAAGAATTTGCCCAAATAATCATAAAACGGGAAGAAAAAAAGAAAAGAGGGAACAAATTTGTTCCATAAGTTAATTTGTTTATAAAATTTTTTTTGTTCTCTCCATCAACAGTAACAATACTTTGGTAAACTGACACTGACGTTAAACTATTCGATAATTATCTGAATTATATATATCCTAATCTTTACGATTTCCATTCTTGAATCCAATTTGTTTTGTCCAATGCTCATGGATGTTGTTTATAAGCAACATTATAAATATAAATTTGAAATAAATCCAAAATGCATTTAATTTTAAGGTTTTTATCATTTTCAAACTGCCGCGATAATATTTTAATATTTTTACTTTTCAAGCTCCAATGGGAGAGTAAAATTTTTCATGAAAAAGATGAAAATATATGTTATCTTTGTTTCATGAGAAAAGCATGCTTTTTGGCGATTTTACAACAACTTTTTTGTGGAAATTGCAACATTTTGTGAAAATAAACCTTTTTCATTCAATATTTTCTATGAGGTCTCGCAACCCCAACATTTCAATTAAAAGTCATGCAAAAACATTTAAAATCCCAAGAATCACAAAAAAAAATTTCAAATGCAATCTCATTCCGAGATTAGCGAAACCTTCGAAAATAATGATATTAAATCGAAACCTACAATCATGGAATTATTATTTAAACTTGAACAAATCATTTTTAATTTAACTCAAGATAACTTTGAATTAACAATTGATCAAACAATGAAATTATTCGATTTAGATTTCCCATATTCATATAATAAAATTATTAGTAATTTGGTTTATTTTGCATTTTATTCTAATAACGAACTTAATATATATTTAAATTATTTGGAAACAATACAAATAAAAGAAAAAGAAATTCAAAAAAATGTTACAAATATAACAAAAATTTTTAGTAATCATATAAGTAAAATAGGTTCTCAAGAATCATATTATTTACTTGAGGAAATGATTAGACGAAATTTGATTGATTCTAATATTACTAAAAATATTCGATCATTTTATTTTATGCATTATAAAGTAAACCCTGATATTTATGCTAAATTTTATATTTCACCTCATGAAGCATTTTTTACTTATGAAGAACTATCAAAGAATGATTTTGAACTTCATAAGCAATTAATTAAAAAAGGTGTTAATCCAAATGAAATTGCAAAAATAATTCGAAATGATGAAATAGAAAAACTTCAAGAAATATCATCACAAAATGATTTCGATTTTAATCAAACAATTCCAAAATCGGTTTATGAAAGATGTTCATTTATTAATCAAAGAAATGTTACATTAATTGATTATGCAGCATTTTTTTCTTCTATAAAATGTTTTAAATATTTACTTATGAATGGTGCAAGTGTAGGAAATACAGGCAAATATGCAATTGCAAGTGGAAATGTAGAAATCTTTCATTTATGTGAACAAAATCATTCATCATTTGAAGAATCATATGAAACAGCAATTCAATTCCATCAAAATGATGTCTTTAAGTATGTTTATGAAAATAAATTAGAACAAATATATGAAAATGCTCAATATTTAATACGTAAATTTTCGTCAAAAGGACATTCTTGTCCAGTCAATATCAATGACTTGGGATGTTTATGTATAAAAACAGGAAACTATGAAATTTTTTCATTTTTACAAGGAGTAGGGCTGAAAATAAATGATAGTATTATTGATGAAGCAGCAAAAGTCGGAAATTTATATCTTGTTAAATATTTCCTTCAAAATAATCAAACCCCAAAAGATATTTTTATTTTCTCTTCGGAATCAGGAAATATTGAACTTGTGAAATATGTTTTTGAACTAAAAGAAATTAATATTAATGCTATGTATAATTCAAAATTATATTTAATGCTTATTTTAATGTTTTATTTACAAATGATATTTGGAAATTATATAAATTATTAGAGACAGCATTTTTAAAAGCATCTGAAAATGGCCATATAGAAATAGTTAAATTTCTTCTTGAACAAAAAGGAATTGATATTAAAGCTAGAGGCGTTTGTTTGATTTCATTAAAATTTGCTTTTATAATTTTATATTTCCATATAAAATTTGCGAACTATTTATTTTATTTCAAACACCACTTATTTTGGCATCATTAAATGGTCATATAGAAATTGTTAAATTACTACTCGAACAAAAAGGAATTGATATTAATAATAAAGATATTTATTTATATTATTTGATATTTCTTTTAATAATTTTGGATTTCAAAATAATATTTAGAAATTATTTAAAATATTTAAAACAGCACTTATGTATGCATCTGAAAATGGTCATATAGATATAGTTAAATTACTTCTTGAACAAGAAGGAATTGATATTAATGCTAAAGATATTTGTTCGTTTTATTTAAAATTTATTTTAATAATTTCGGATAACAAAATAATATTTGGAAATTATCTAAATTATTTCAAACAGCACTTATGAAAGCATCTGAAAATGGTCATACAGGAACTGTTAAATTAATAAATGAAAGAAAGGTAAATACAAATACCTTTGATTTTAGTGTATTAACGAACAAAAATAACTTCTTGTTATTAAATGGTTTTCAAAATAATTTTAAATTCAAGGAAGATACTCATAAAAATTCAAATAACAAAAATATTTCTGGGTCTAAACATATTGACATAAGTACACAAACTAATAATATTGAAATCAATTCAAGAAAAACATCATCTAAATCATTACATTATCAAAATGTAATCCATATAAATTTACAATAAAAAAATTTAAAGGGAATTACTTTAACAAACTCAAAATGTTCATAAAAACATCATAATTATAGTGAAAATTTGATGAAATTACTTCTTTTATCGATTTATGTGATTGTAGTTCAGATTTGTTGATTTGAAGAAATTTTGGGTAGACTAAACTTTGAAATCAAAGAAATTTTTGGCAGATGTTGTAAAATTATCAAAAAGTTACGATTTGTTTAATTGAATGCATGATTCAAGTATTTTGAGCTGTTCGTTTTGTGCCTCAAAAAAGAAAAATGTGAACGTTAAAAAAAATGAATGTACAAAATGACCTTGTTGAATATGCGCGAGACATTTTGAAAAAAGTTATTATCCAAGGAGATATAAAATCACTACATGATTCTTTGGTTGATGAACTTCATGATGTTTTAACTATACAAATACTTGCGCAACGGATTTCAAAAATTGATGAAATTTCAGAAATTAGAAATGCAACAGAGCCAAAGCTTAATTTACTTTCTCCTGGCTTTTGGACTTTTGATATACCTGTGATCATCAAATCGACTGAATGGCTTGCTCACTTCTCTATCAATTCCTCGCATAAAATCAATGACTTTAACTTTTCTCAAAAACCACATTTCATATTTTAATCCACACAAAGTAATTTGCAACAATTTCTGATATATTTTTTTACAAGCATTCAATATCACTCAAAAAATGGTGGTTGGATGACCAGTTATATAGTCAAAATTTCAAATCACCATTTTTACAACAAATAAATCGAATCTGCTCAAGGAGAAAATACAATACGAAATCAAAATAAATGGGATTTAAATTTATTTAAAATACCACTTATTTTAGCTTCTGATAGAGGTCATACAGAAATAGTTAACTATTGCTTCTTAATGAGAAAGGAATTGATGTTAATATTTATACATCGATTAATTAAAGCGATCTGCTATTGTGACATAAACAAGATAACTATAAATTTCTGATATTTATCATGTGTATGCATTGCAAGTACTTGCTTCATTAATGATTTTGTATGAAATTTCTATTATTATAGAAGGCACATTTGCTGAAGTTTCAAGAAAAAATTAATTTGTGATTTATTTGTTCATTTACAGATACTTAAGTTTTAAACCTAAAAAAACGAAAGTATAAAGTATCCAAAATATTAATTTTTACTACTTGTATTACAATTTAATGTACTTTTATGGAAAAGCTAGAATGAGACACATGTGATTTATTTATAATCAAATGTCTAATATATAATCTATTTTGATGATATCATCAACAATTGGATGTCAAAAATAGCATCCATATTTTTTATAATATGCATCTTGCAGCAAATCATAAACCTCATCGCCTGGAAAGGCGTAATAGAATACGCCATAAAATAATATGAAGAAATTCCAATTAAGTAAAATATACATATAATTATGACAACAAACCTCAAATAAAATCAATAAACATCAGTTTGCTCAAAATCAGTATCTTCTCTTTCAAGAAACAATTTTACAATACCAGCATCACCATTAAAATAAGCAATATTAAAAGCACAACCAATCAAATTAAACAAACATAAGATTATTTTAAAATACATAAAACAATAGTTAAAAACATTGATATAACAAATAATACATTTGGAACATTAATATCAGTCTCTTTTTGATCTAAAAGAATCTTAACAATCTTAATATTACGATTTAAACATGCTGTCATAAGTAGTGTCAAAAATAATTTGAATAATCTCCATGATATTATATAAAAAATCAAATTAACCAAAAAAATATTTTTTTCATTAACATCAAAATATTTTCCTAGTTTAGAAATTATTTCAAAACATTCGGATGAATTTCCTGATTCAGATAATGCAAGAAGAATTTTATAACTATCACAGTATTTGTAATTCACATCTTTAACCACAAATATGTTTCCAATTCTTAAAAATTCATAAATGATTTCATTACTTATCTTCAATCCTTCATTTTCCAAAAATGTGAAAAGCTCATAATTACAATATTTTATACATTTAATTCCTAAACTTGTTTTAACGTTTTGATTTATATGTTTTTTATCATAAAAATAATGGAAAATATCATTTCTATGATATTCTATTGCTATTTCTAATACGTCTTTACATGGTGAGTGATTTTGTTCGCATAAATGAATAATTTCAATATTTCCTCCTGCAACTGCATATTTAAGTGAATTATTTACATTTGCACCATTCATTAGCAAATATTTAAAACATTTAAGTGAACCAAAAAATGCTGCATAATCAATTAATGTAACATTTTCTTGATAAATCAAAGAACATTTTTCATATATTGGTGGATCTGTCTTTTGATTATAATTAAAGTTTGTTTGTGATGCTTTTTCTTGTAAATTTTCAAGATCATCATTTCTAATAAATAATGTAATATCCATTGAATTAACTCCTTCGTTGATATACTTTTTATAAATTTTTAAATTATGTTTGTAAAGATCGCAAATATATATTCTAAATTGTTCGATATCTTCTTCTTAAATATTTGAAATCACTTCTTTTGTTTTATAATGTAAAAAATATGGAACTTTTAAATCCGTTCGAAAATGAGGTTCAATTAATTTTTGTCCAATCATCTTTCCAAGTATATAATATGATTCTTGTGTTTTTAATTCAACAAGAAACTTACAAAAACATGATATTATCTTTGGATTGCTTAATTCCTTTTTGTCTTGTATATTTTCAATTAATTGTAAATAATTAAGATATATTATTGGCTCATGTTTTTTGAATTTAAATACTGAATATACATACCTGCAAACTAGAAGATAAAATGAAAAAGGAAATTCTTTTGTAAATATATTTATTGTTGATTGAGCACATAATTCTACGTTATCTTTATCTAATGTGAAAATAATGGACTCCAATAATTTTGTAATTTTTCTCCATCCAATGATCTTCTTATTACTTCGCATTTTTATATAGTGACTAAAGTTCGAGTAAATAAAAAGTGTCAAATGAAATGGAAAAGAAATGTAATTAAATTAAACACAAAAATCTACTACAGATATTACAAAAAATTGAGGAAATTATTTTAAATTTAAATGGAGATAACATTTCATAATCTGTTAATTCAACTTTAATATTTATAAATATGCATTTTACATATTTATTCAATCTTATTATTTGTTAAAAAAAAAAAAAAAAGCAATTTAGATATAAATAGAATAATAAATGTTTTTGGTCATCTTCTCATTACAATCACAAGAATCTAATTATCTTCTTGAAAAAAAATAAAGAAACTGCAATGAATTCAAAAAGTTGTTTTTTCTTTTTTGTTTAGAGCCTCCAATCATGAACGAATTGCTTCAGGATTCATTCTACTTACACAACAATTCAATCAAAAAAATTTGTAAAAACAGATTTTTGCTTTGATCATTAGATATTGAAAATCATGTAATTTAAAAAAAGTAAAATAAACCCTTAAAATTAACATAAAAAATATTAAGTATCTTGAGTCTCATATATATCTTGAATTTGAACTTCTTTTTTAATTCTGAAACCCAAAAAAGTTTTGGAGATTGTTCACATAAAAAGATAAGATAACAAAATTTGAACAGTATAATTTCATTTATATAAAAAAATTTATTTCAATTTTATTATATTTAATTCAGAGGAAATGAAAAAATTAATTTTTTAATTCAAAACGACCGTTTATTAGATCTACATTGTTGTTTTCAAAATATGTAAAGTTCAAAAATTTATTTTTCAAAACTTGAAATACGCCAGTAAACGTTGATAAGCTTCGTAATTTTTCAGATGTTTATTTAAAACTGTCATCAAAGGTGTGCAGCACTTTTTACTAATTCAGAAAAATCAATTGAAAACAAGTTTTGAATTTGTGGATGGTCAGCCTCAAGATTGGTCACTAGTTGTATCTTTAAATTTAGGCTATTCTGATGAAGTTTATAAAGAAATTCTTCATCAACAAACATTTATCATAAAATGTTTTTAATTTTTCCTAATAATATCTTCTCAATCACAGGAAAAAAATCAAATTTTCCAAAAAACGAACACATTTTACATGTAAACCATCCAAAAAATTGAGCCTTTGTCACGGCCACTCCTCCGGCAGAAAAACAAAATGTCGTACCAAAAAAAAAACAACAGGCGCTTTCGTCGGAGGGAACAACCCGCTGAAGAAAACCCAAACTTTACAGCAAATTGGGACCAAAGAATTGATGATTTTGAACAGATGGGCCTGAATCAACAACTCGTCCATGGTATTTATAGTTATGGATTTAAGCATCCTTCCGATATCCAATCATTAGCAATTCAACCAATTATTGAAAAAAGACAAGTTATTGCTCAAGCTCAATCAGGTACTGGTAAAACTGGTGCTTTTGGTATCGGAATATTAAATAACCTTGATCTGTCCCTCCAAAAAACACAAGCACTTGTTCTTTCCCCAACACGTGAACTTGCTACTCAAACGTTTACATTTATGAAGGAAATTGGAATTAAAATGAATGGCCTTACAATTGAACTTTTCACAGGAGGCCACTCCGAATCCGAAGATCAAGATAAAGCATCCAGCCTTCCAATGGTAGCTGTTGGTACACCTGGCCGAGTCTTATCATTGATTGAATCAGGACATCTCCGATGTGAAGACCTTGTTATGGTTTGTCTTGATGAAGCTGATGAAATGCTTTCACAAGGTTTCATTGAGCAAATCCAAGAAATATTCAGGTATCTCAATCCTACCATTCAAATTCTTCTATTTTCTGCTACTGTACCACCAGAAGTCTTCAACATTGCTGAGAAGTTTATGGTTGATCCCATTAAGATTCTTGTTAAAGCAGAGAAGCTTACACTCGAAGGTATCCGTCAGTTTTACGTAAACGTCGGAAAAGAAAACCGTAAAATGGAAACATTGGCCGATCTCTTTGGCCGTTTTCGCATTCAAAAAGCTGTTATTTTTGCCAACACAAAAGATGTTGTTGACTACATCAAGGAACAAATGGAGCGGGAGAACTTTATGGTCTCTGCCATCCATTCAGGGCTTCCACAATCTGAGCGTGATAGGATCATGCAGCAGTTCCGTGTAGGAGCAACAAGAGTATTAATCGGAACTGATCTCATTGCACGTGGTATCGATGTTCAACAAGTTACACTTGTTATGAACTTCGAAATGCCAATTGATCGCGAAAGTTATTTGCACCGTATTGGTCGAAGTGGTAGATATGGTAGAAAAGGTATCGCAATTAATATTTGTTGTGGGAGAGAAATGAGAATTATTGCTGATTTAGAGAAATTTTATAATACAAATATTGAGGAGTTACCAAGTACAATTAGCGATATTGTACAAGAAGCAAACGAACAATTTGAATAAATAAAAATGATTAAATTTATGTTCGTGGTTGTCGGCGCTCTCAAAACAATTGTAAATTATTCAATATTCGGCTTTTTGATACTAACGATACGTTGTTTAGTGATTTATTTGAATTCAATTTTCCATGGAAAAAATGAAGTTTTAATTTTTCTACTGCAATAGAGCTATCTCCCAATGTTTAATTCCCAGAATGGTGTCACCAAGAATGTTCGACTCAACATAAAGGTCTATACCTTTTAATTATAATAGGGTTCTTTGCAAATTTTTAATTTGACATGTATAAGAGACCGTTTATTAATCAGGTGGTTTTGCGGCAAATTTATTTCAATTATATGAAATTCAATTCAGAGGAAAATGAAAAAATTAATTTTAATTCAAAACGACCGTTTATTATGTCCACATGATGGCAATAGCTATTCTTTTGATTATCTTCATAATGCTTCATTTTTTCTCCGATCATATTATTTTTATGAGAAAAATAAAACAATAGTGAGAATCAGAAAATGGTTTCATTGAAAATGCAATTGAGTTAACATATTATAAATATTTACATTTTCTTCATAGATATAACGAATTAATGTTTGAATATATATTTATATAAAAATGGAATTTCAGCATTTAAACATAAATTCTTACATGATAAAATTTTCTCAAAATTCTTTAAATTTAAGTTTTTCTCCTTGATCAAGGGAGACATAAATATTTTTTCCTGTGAAATGAACAAGTTTACTTCTCGGAGTTACTGGAACTTTTAATCAATTTTTACCTAAATCTTTTATACTTAACTATTTTTAAATACAAATGGTTCATCAAGTTCAGTTCCATCTGAAGCAATAACTGAAAAAGAATTAAACTAATTGGAGATTTATTTATAATTTGATAAAAAAATCGATTCAGAAACAATAGAAATATCTGATTTATTATTTGTCTGAATACGATTTGGATTCGACGGTTTATTTCCAAAAATTTGAGATGAAAATGATTATGTAAACTATACATTGTATTCAATTATAACAACATGATGAATTGACACAAAAGTGGCATTTGGTATGATATTTCAAGCAAAAAGCCAAATTCATGGGAACGAATGGGAAACATCACAATAATATATTAAGAATTTAATATTCAATTTAAACAAAGAAAATATCATTCTATCTTCAAAATTAATTATAAGTAAATTTGATGATATTTATCCATTATCTTTTAATTTAATTATTGTTAGGATTACATACGCAATTGCTATCATACGAATGAAAGATATTGATTTATATTTGGATTTTTTTAAAGAAATAAAAAAACTAGAAATGAACATTCATCAAGAAATTGATATTTTTGATATATATGGACATTTTCTTGTTAGTAAAAGTACACAAGAATCATATTATCTTCTTTCCAAAATGATTGAAGATAATTTACTTGATAAAAAAATCATTAAAAATATAAAACACTCGATTGCTTCTCAAGGATATTTTGTGCAATACATGCCAAATGAAACAATTAAAGAAGGAGCTAATCCAAGTGAAATTGCAAAAATAATTCGAAATGATGAAATCGATAAACTTCAAGAAATATCATCGCAAACAAATTTTGATTTTAATCAAATAATTGAACCATCACTTTATGAAAGATGTTCTTTTATTAACAAAGAAGATGTTACATTAATTGATTATGCAGCATTTTTTTCTTCTATTAAATGTTTTAAATATTTACTTATGAATGGCGCAAAAGTAGAAAATACAGGCAAATATGCAGTTGCTGGTGGAAATGTAGAAATCTTTCATTTATGTGAACAAAATCATTCATCATTTAAAGGTGCATATGAAACAGCAATTGAATTTCATCAAAATGATATCTTTAAATATCTTTATGATAATAAATTAGAAAAAATACAATCATATCCAAAAATGTCTAAAGTCACACATTGTTTGATAGATCTTTGTATTCAAAAAGATAATTATGATATTTTAGAATTTTTGGAAGAAAAAGGAATTGATGTTAATGCTTGTAATATAAATGAATCAGCAATAAATGGAAATTTATATCTTGTTAAATGTTTCATTCAAAAGAATCAAATTCCAAAAAATATTTTGCCATTTGCATCAGAATCAGGAAATGTTGAACTTGTGAAATATATTTTAGATTTAGAAGGAATTGATGTTAATGCAACAAATATTCATTTTAATAATTTGGAATATGTTTTAATAATTTGGAACATGTTTTAATAATTTGAAACAGCACTTCATATAGCAGTTAGAAATAATAAAATAGAAATAGTAAAATTACTTTTAGATAAAGAAGGAATTGATTTTAATGCAAAAACTATTCATTTGAATAATTTGGAATATGTTTTAATAATTTTATATATGTTTTAATAATTTGGAATATGTTTTAATAATTTAAAATATTTTTTAATAATTTGAAACAGCACTTCATATTGCAGTTAGAAATAATAAAATAGAAATAGTAAAATTACTTTTAGATAAAGAAGGAATTGATGTTAATGCAACAAATATTCATTTTAATAATTTGGAATATGTTTTAATTATTTGGAATATGTTTTAATAATTTAAAATATTTTTTAATAATTTGAAACAGCACTTCATATTGCAGTTAGAAATAATAAAATAGAAATAGTAAAATTACTTTTAGATAAAGAAGGAATTGATGTTAATGCAAAAACTATTCATTTTAATAATTTAGAATATGTTTTATTAATTTATAATATGTTTTAATTATTTGGAATATGTTTTATTAATTTATAATATGTTTTAATTATTTGGAATATGTTTTATTAATTTATAATATGTTTTAATTATTTGGAATATGTTTTAATAATTTTATATATGTTTTAATAATTTGGAATATTTTTTAATAATTTGAAACAGCACTTCATATAGCAGTTAGAAATAATAATAATATAGAAATAGTAAAATTACTTTTATATAAAGAAGGAATTGATTTTAATGCAAAAACTATTCATTTGAATAATTTAGAATATGTTTTAATAATTTTATATATGTTTTAATAATTTGGAATATGTTTTAATAATTTGGAACATGTTTTAATAATTTGAAACAGCACTTCATATTGCAGTTAGAAATAATAATAATATAGAAATAGTAAAATTACTTTTAGATAAAGAAGGAATTGATGTTAATGCAAAAACTATTCATTTGAATAATTTTGGATATGTTTTAATAATTTTATATATGTTTTAATAATTTTATATATGTTTTAATAATTTGGAACATGTTTTAATAATTTGAAATATTTTTTAATAATTTGAAACAGCACTTCATATAGCAGTTAGAAATAATAATATAGAAATAGTAAAATTACTTTTAGATAAAGAAGGAATTGATTTTAATGCAAAAACTATTCATTTTAATAATTTAGAATATGTTTTAATTATTTGGAATATGTTTTAATAATTTTTTATATGTTTTAATAATTTTATATATGTTTTAATAATTTGAAATATTTTTTAATAATTTGAAACAGCACTTCATATAGCAGTTAGAAATAATAATATAGAAATAGTAAAGTTACTTCGGAACAAAAATTCGAATTGTATTCTTTTATGATTAGAATACATTTGATTATCTGAATAAATATTAATAATTTGGAGACTTCCACATGAACTAAAAGTATGTGGTGATATTAATGTAACACTAGAATTGTTATGTTAGAGGTCCTCAAACTGAGGAAATAAACATATCCTGGTGAATTTTTTGATTTTTATTTAGATCCTTCTCAACATATGAATAAAAATCTGCTTTCAAATTGGGGAAAAAATATCCGGATCAAAATCGAAATTTCGAAATCGATTTTTTCCGGATCGGTTTTACAACCATCACACATTGAATATCCATTCAAAAAGTGGTACAATTGGTCAGAAGCCAGACTACAATAGCTCAAAAAAGCCAAGTCAAAAGATCAGCTGAAGATTCTTCGCAGTGTTAATGCAAACTTACGGTCGATCAGTTTTGGTTTCATATGTTGACTTGTAAGATTACATTTAAAACCATACCAATTTCCTTCTATTGTATTCGTGTGTACTCCATCTTCTCTTGTAAATCCTTTTTTATGATTCACAATTTCATGTTTAAAATTTGTATTTTGGTATGTGTTTAACTCTTCGATTGCAGGGACATAAGCTTTCCATGCATCGGTATAAATAATCGTACCAGGCTTAACATGATCTGATATTATTGTTTTAAGTATATGTTTGTCTCTAGACGTAACACTTAATGCAAATATTTTTCGTTCTTTTGTTCTTTCTACACCACCAACAACCCAGACACCTTCTACTCTGTGCCCTATATTATATTTTCTTTTTCCGAATTTAGATTCATCTAATTCTACTATAATTCCTTCACCACCGATTTCGAACCATGCATGAAACAATTTTTTCGAATTTTTGTATATATTTGCAAACTGTTGTTTAAGATAATCCTGTTATTGAATCGATTGATGTTGTTGGGGTTTTCAAAAGCCAATAATAAGCAACCATCAAAACCATGTCAAAAGGTATTGAACATTTTTCGTATATTGTCCCAATTGTGATGGATTGTTGTTTATTACAATATCTACAACGAAATTGATTGTTACTGGAGTATAAAATTATGTTACATTTTTTGCATTCTGTTGTTTTAGGAAAAACGCCTTTGAATATTAGATAATCAATTGCAGCGAGATGAGTGGGGATCATTTGTATTAAGTGCTTAATACAATAATTTTGTGGAGTCTGTTTGGCCATTTATGCCACTTTTTGAATGAGCATTCAATTTTGAGTGAACGGGAAACTTTTTGAGAGAAACGACAGCACTTTTATGCCACTTTTCACATAAACTTATCGACAACCTCGTATGACCAGCACAAATTGTCTACGGTTATTATTTGGTCGGATGTTAAGTAGTCAAGAAGCGACGGTTATTGTACGGTCGCATGGCGAACTTCATTTTCATAAATGCTAAAACCTGTGACTAAAACGTATTTTTGTACTTTTCAAAAAGAAAACCGTTTTCCGCCTGAATTTTTGGATTTTCAAAATCCTAGATATATAGTAGTACAACAATGTAAGTGTAAATTTAAGGATTATTTGATATCTGATGTTACAATGCACGCTGATTTTATCGAACGTGACCATTATGAAGATTATTTTTGTATTTATACGAATGAAAATAGAACTAAATATAAGAAATATGAATATAAAAGTAGAAAACCAAATATTAAAATATGGCTTAATAAAATGAATGGTAAAGAAATTGAACCAGAATATTTTATGTTAGAATTATTATTAATTTATAGAATAAAAATCATTTTTTCTTTATGTTTAGTATTGGAAATGCTACAAAAAATATAAAAACTAATGTTATTTCTGCTCCTGATATTATTGACCAAAATGACTTACAAAAAGTTTTAGAAAATTATTCTACAAATGATCAAATAACAGAAAAACTTAATACTATAACTTCGATTACAATCCCACAATTATATTATAATAAATCACAATCAGATGAAAAATATTCTACAAAAAGTCATACACATAATACAATAAATAATGATTTAACAGTAAATGGGAATGTACAAGTTACTTCATTAAATGGTTTTCAATTGTCAACAGCAGAAGGTGGTAAATGGGATACAAAATTATATGTTCCAGCTATTATCACATTAAAAGAAGATGGTGTTGTAGAAGTTGGACAATATATTGATATGCATAATAATGCAGATTACGATAAAGATAATACATGGAGAATTACTGCTAATACTAATTCATTAGATTTTAAATCAAAAACTTAAACATTATTAAGTTTTGGTAGTAATGGCAATATTCGATGTGCGTCTATAAATAATGTAGATACATCTGAAATATCTTTAAATGATCATAATCATGATGAGATTTATGCTAAAAAAGATCATGAGCATGCAAACTATGCTTCATCAGATCATACTCATAGTTATAATGATTTAGCTAATAAACCTGAAAAATTTTATAAAGTGTGTTAAATAAACAAAAGTTATTAATATAAAATTAAAATTAAATCATTATTTGCTTCCATAATTCAAGTATTTTTTTTTGTTGATCTGACATTTTATATTTTATCAGAATTATCCTGACAAAAATAGAAAGTATCCAAAAATAAATCGAATAGGTGATATTTTCTACCAATTCCTAAATTAGTGATTTGAATACTCATTAAAAAATGGCATCATGAAAATGAAAAATTTTTTAAATAAAATCATATACATAGAATATTTTAATGAAAATATTATACTACCATATGTTTTAACATATGGAGGATTTGATTATGATATTTATTCCGAAAAAATTTTTTTACTTTTTTTAATCTGCATTAATTACATCAAAAATTATTTTTTCTTTATTATATGCCATAAAATATAATTTCTACTTATATATATTATGTTTTTGATATCATTATTTTGAAATACTTAATTTTATTTTATCGAAAAATTTTTAAATTTTGAAATTTTTGATTTTTTTCTTGTTGTGATTATACAACAGTTCAAAAAGTCAGAAATTGAGTCGATAACCGTCCAAAAGTGTGTATGTTTTGTATATAGAATTAGACTTCCCTAAAAAATTCTATACCAATAGGGAATGGTTAGATTCTTACCTCCATGAATTTTGCTTCAGGAGGAACTTGGCACCAACATTTGCTCATTGCTGGAATGCAATAGTTAATGAGGTTGAGGAATGAATTTCAAAAAATAAGTAAAAACCCATTTTAAAAGGTTATTGTTAAAAACGAATATCGTATTTTTTAAGTCACCCCAAATTTTGATATAATTGAAGCATATCAAATTTATTGACTATAATGGTGTAGAGCTGGAATGAATTAATAATTTTTTTCGAAAATAATTGGCAGGAAAAAAAAATTTTAATCTTATCATCGAATTGATAATTTTTGTATTTTTCAAAAATGTTAATATCGCTTATGATTAAATAACTAATCACTATATTTTCTAATCTTTCTTGTGAGCATTGCTCACCCGTCTCGGAACTAGACATTTTCTGCTTGATGGATTTGCTCTCAAATTTTTTTTGTAAAGTATTATAATTTGACTACCCATTCAAATCTTGATGGATTTGTAACCGCATAATGAATTCAAAAATTTATTTTTTCTTCTTTGTTCAGAGCCTCCAATAATGAATATACTGCTTCAAGAATTATCCTATTTACATAACAAATGAATCATAAAAATTTGCAAAGACAGATTTTTGAGTTTTTGCTCTGATCTATAGATATAGAAAATCTTGTATAACTCAAAAACAAGATGAAAATTAAAAAAAATTTATATAAATTTATATTGACTATTATTAAACTAAAATCCAAAACTCGGCAATGAATAAAATTTAATTCAAATTTAGATTTGTTATGAATATTTCAATCAAAATACGCCGTTGATTTCAGTTTGTAATGAGTAAAGAAATGAAAATCATACAAGCATTTATTCAAGGAAAAACATACCAAGAGATCACCCACCAATATTCCGTTGGAACTCATAGAGTTCAAAAAACTATTAATCATTTTAAGGAAACAGGTAGTTATATTGAAACAAAAATGGGTCGACCATCAAAAATTACCCAAAGAAATTCTGAATATATTTCTTTGAGAACTCTCCAGGATGTTACGTTGACGAATTCTTCATTGGTGAAAGAAGTAGAACAAAAATTTGGCATAAGTTTGTCTGATAGTACCATCAGACGTGAGAGATTAAAACATAGATTCGTTTTTGGACCTCCACTCCACACGCAATTGCTCACTCAAAAACAAATTGATAAGAGAATTGTTTTCTGTCGAAAGATGCTTGATGAGCAATCTGATATAATTTCAAAAATCGTGTTTAGCGATGGATCACGATTTGTCCTAGGGTCGGACAAAAGGTGGATGTGAAAGAGAAGGGGTGACCACATGCCAAGTTCTACAGTTGACCAGCAAAAGTTTCCATCATCTGTAATGGTTTTTGGGGTTATTGGTGTCAATTTTAAGTCAAAACTTCTTATTGTCGAGGGTTCAATTGATTCTGATCGTTATATTCAGAATCTTGAAGAATTGAATTTTTATGATGAATCGGACAAAATTCATGGCACATTTAATTGGGTTTTCATGCAGGATGGTGCCAGATGTCACACATGCCAGAAGACCCTAGATCACATAGAACAAAATTGTGACATTATTCCAGATTGGCCCCCGAATAGTCCTGATTTAAATCCTATAGAACTATTGTATAAAATTTTGAAAGCATTTTTAATAAAAAAGCCTCAATCGAAGCAAGAATTGGTTCAAGAACTTGAATTTGCATGTAACTCGATTTCAATGGACATTATCAATAAATTGTGCGAGTCCTCTGAATCTAGGTTGAAATTGTGTCTGAAATTTAATGGACAATCAATCTCTGAGCACCTTCATCTCTGTAAAGAAATTGAAAACTTCGAACTTGATCAAGCACATGTTACTTGGACAAAAGATAAAGATGAAATTCTAATGAAGATGAGAACACAGATCGGGAACAAATAAAATGAAATTGCAAAAAATATTTTCTACAAAAAAGCACATCATTGCAAAACAAGATGGTACACATCGCTGAAGTACAGGCAATTGGAATTTATTCAAAAAAAACTGAATAACATTCAATTTTAATTTTCGACGAAAGTCGGCAATGTGTAAAGTATTGAATTATGAATGAAACCATCACGATAAGTCCGTTGTTGAAGTAAAAGAGATCTATCGTATTGCCGGCTTTTGAACTTTAGTTCATTTCTATTTATATTTCAAATTTGAACTTTTGTTTTAGCCCAAATGAGCATTTTGAAATTTTTGAGATCGATCATTAAAAAAATATGATAACAAAATTAAGCCAAATTAGTTTTATTAAATTTGATATATATAATAATTTTTTCTTAATTTCTCTAAATTTAATTCAGATAAAAATAAAAAAAAAATTAATATTTTGTTTTGAAACGACCGTTTATTTGGTTGACAGCGTTATCTTTCAAAATATTTGTTTCCATTTATATTTTTCATTTTTATTACACAAACATTTTCTTACATATGGAATGAAAATACAAAAACACTTATAATAGATAATGGAGACCAAATTCTTCAGGAAGAAATACAAAGATATCATACTGCTGAAAATGTTATTATTTCAAATGGAATCACCACAATACCATCCTACGCATTTTATCAATGGGAATCGCTTTTATCATTGCAACTTAGTGGTACAATTGTATTAATTGATAGTTATGCATTTTCTCAATGTAAAAGTTTGATTAGTATTACAATTCCGAATTCAGTTAAATCACTTGGAAGATATGCATTTAGAAAATGCATTAATTTAGAAACAGTTAAAATATATGGAAACATTCCACAAATTGCAATGGGTACATTTCATAATTGTAGCAAATTGAATTCTATATTACTTCCAAACACGATAACATCGGTTGATGATTATTCATTTTGTAGATGTTCAAGTTTAACAACTATTAACCTTGGAGAAAATATTGAAACTATTGCGTATTGCTCATTTATGCATTGTTTTAATTTAGAGATCGTTATTATTGGTCAAAAATTAAAGACAATTGGTAATTATGGATTTAATCGATGTTCAAGTTTAGAAAATTTCACAATTCCAAAATCTGCTACATCACTTGGGCGTACTGCATTTCAGTTATGTAGTAATTTAGAAACAGTTGAAATTTATGGAAATATTCCTGAAATTCAAAATTATACATTTTTTAACTGTAGTAAAATGGTTTCAATAATGCTTCCAAATACAATTACATCAATAGGTTATGTTTCATTTTATTTTTGCAAAAGTTTAACAACTGTTTATATTCCAGAAAATGTTGTAACGATTATGGATCAAGCATTTCGCGCATGTGTTCAACTTAAATGTATATATTATTTCGGGGAAAGTGAGCCATATATTGAGGTGTCTGCATTTCTAGACGTTTTAGCAGAAACAGTTATAGTAACATCTTCATATTCAAGTGAATCATTTGGAGACCTTAAAATTAGCAAAATTAATATTGATAGATGTATTCCACCAACAGCTACATTTACACAATCAAATGTATTTTCGCAAAGTAACACATTTGATAAGTCAAGTACATTTACACAAAGTAATACATTTGATAAGTCAAGTACATTTACACAAAGTAATACATTTGATAAGTCAAGTACATTTACACAAAGTAATACATTTGATAAGTCAAGTACATTTACACAAAGTAACACATTTGATAAGTCAAGTACATTTACACAAAGTAATACATTTGATAAGTCAAGTACATTTTCTCAAAGTAACACATTTACTAAATCAATTGTATTTTCTCAAAGTAATACATTTACACAAGCAAGTATAATTTCTCAAAGTAATACGTTCTCTAAATCAAATACATATACATATATACATTCATATACAGAAGCACTTGATTTTGATACAACTATTTCATATTCTATTATATTAACTCTAACATATTCAAATACACAAACATTATCATTATTAAGAACTATTTAAAGAGCACACTTTTATATACACATTATAATTCCATATGTACGCATATTGTAAGTCAATTTATTTATTATGAATATACAATATTAATATATTCAACACATTATACATTTTATTCGGATTTCTTTACAATTTTACAAAATACTGAACAAAGCGAAAATGATAAATCATATATTTATATTATCATTGGAGTTTTGATAGCAATTATTATTATTTCAATTATTATTGTTTTATTAATATATATTCATAGGCGTAACAAATTCAATAATGAAGTAGTTCAAACAGAAAGTTTCCATGAAAATCAATCTGAAGATATTTATTTAGTTGGTATGACAGGAACAAATATTGAAGAAGATCCATTTGCTAAAGATTTTAAAGAAGATAATTCGATAAATAAAGTTGACATATAAACTTTTTTTTGTTTCATTAAAAAAAAGATTAATTGATTTTGTATTTCCACATTTTAATGTGAACATAATACTGAAAATATTCTGAAATAGGGTTTTGAAATTTTTATCGGCAATAGTGAAATTTTGAATGGTTGATATGGCCTTGGTTCAACAAACATCATGAAGAAAAATAAAACTATCGATGTTCAAGATAAAAAATATCTTCAATATTTAATTTCCATTCAAAAAATTGTTTTTAATTTAAACCAATATAATATTGAAGAATCTGTTCGAGGTACAATGAATCTTTTTGATTCAAAGTTTCCATATTCTTTTAACTTTGTATTATGCAATATAATTAAAAATGCTATTTATACTAGATTTGATGATGATGATGTATATTTTCATTATTTGAAAAAAATTGAAGCAAAGGAAATAGAAGAAAACAAATATAGTATCGATTTAATAAAAATGTTTTCTCAAATTCTTTGTGATAACTCATCACGTGAAGCCGATTTTCTATGTGAAAGGTTAATTACCAAGAAATTAGTTAATCCAGATGATGTTATTAAATATCCTAAACTTTATTTTGCGCATTATCTTAATGATGAAAAAATAGATCAGATGAAGAATTTTCCTGGCTATGGTTTATCTTTCTCTGAATATGAAGAGTTATTCAAGAATGATTTTGAACTTCATAAGAAATATGTTAAAGAAGGACATAATCCAAATGAAATTGCAAAAGTAATACGAAATGACGAAATAGAAAAACTTCAAGAAATATCATCACAAACAAATTTTAATTTTAATCAAACTATTGAACCATCATTTTATGAAAGAAATTCATTCATTGATCAATGGAATGCTACATTAATTGATTATGCAGCATTTTTTGGTTCAGTTAAATGTTTTAAATTTTTACTTATGAATGGCGCAGATGTAACTAACACAGGTAAATATGCAATTGCAAGTGGAAATATTGAAACTATTCATTTATGTGAACAAAATCATTCATCATTCAAAGGAGGATATGAAGCAGCAATTAAATTTCATCATAATGATGTTGTTCATTATATTTTCCAGAATAAGCTTGAAAAGAAAGAAAAACTAAATGCAAACGGGAAAAAATGTATTTGGTACAATAACTTTGAAATTCTTTCATTTTTCGAAGAAAAAAAAATGAAAATAGATGAATCATTCATTAATTATTCGGCTGAACAAGGAAATCTATTTCTCGTTTTTCATTTTTTGCAAGGGAATCAATTGCCAAAATCAATTCTTTATTCAGCCGCACATTCAGGAAATTCCGAACTTATAAAGTATATGTTAGAACAAGAAGGTGTTAATATTAATGGGGAAAAAAATTATATTATATATTTGATGTTTACTTTACTTAAATCAAATTTAATAAAAATATTTTTATCTCCACTTATGATCGCATCAATCTATGGTTATACTGATATAGCTAAATTGCTTCTTGAGCAAGAAGGAATTAATATTAATGCTCAAGATATATTATTGTTTTATTTACAGCTTTTTGTTTTAATAATTTAGTGTCTTAAAACAAAATTTGGGAATTATTTAAATGATTTCATGTAGCAATTGATTTTGCAATTTCTAATAATCACCCAGATATAATTAAATTACTTCTTGAAAAGGAAGGAATTGATGTTAATGTTAAAGATAAAATTTATTTTAAAAATTTAATGTTTCCAAATAATATTTGGAGATTATTCAAATTGTTTCAAACACCGCTTTTTGGCTTGTCTGCAAGAGGAAAAATTGAAATTCTTAAATGGTTTCTTAAAAAGGGCGCAGATATCAATATTAAAGATATTTATTTGACTTATTTAAATTTTGTTTTAAAAATTTAATTTTTCATAATAGTATTTGGAATTTATTTAAATGTTTTCAAACAGCAATAGTTAGTGCAATAAAAAATGGTCACACAGATCTCACAAAATTACTTTTTGAACAAAAAGAAATTGATATTAATATTAAAGATATTAATTTTTATAATATAATTTTTATTTTAATGAAATGATGTTTCTAAATAAGACATGGAAATTATATAAAATATTTATGACATTACTTATGCATGCATGCGCTTCTGAATATGACAATGATGAAATTGTTAAAATACTTCTCCAAAAAGATGTCAATATAAATAATAAGGCCATTTGTTTCTGATATTCAAAGTTATTTTTGATTTTTTAATATTTAATTATAAAAATCGGAATTCATTATAATCGTTTTGTACAGCTTTAATTCTTGCAGCTGCAAGTGGAAAAATAGAAATTGTGCAAATGCTTCTTGAAAAAGATAATATTGATGTACTTGCTAAAACAGTCTTTTTATGATATCCAAAGTTTGTTTCGAATATTTACTGTTTATATAATGAACTTGGAATCAATAAAATATATTTAAAACAGCTCTGATTGTTGCAGCCCAAAATGGACACATAGAAATTGTTAAATTACTTCTTGAAACAGATGGAAATGATACACAATCTTTGAACGTTTATATAAATAATTTAATATCTTTTCAAAATATAAAGAATCTAATTATTGTAATTACATTAGCATTTAAAGCAGCTGTGAAAAATGATAATTTTGATATTGTTGAAGTTTTGCTTAATCATGGTGGTATTAATATTAATATTAAAAGCTTTTATGTTAAAAATTTAATGTTTAATTAGGAAATTTGGATTTTCTTCAAATTTTTCCTTACTCCTCTTCTAGAGGCAACTCAAAATGGTAATATTGAACTAGTAAAATTACTTATTATTCAAAAAGGAATTGATTTAAATGCAAAAGGAGTTGGTTTTGCTCAATCAAAGATTTTTAAATATTTTCGGAATTTTAAAATCGAATTTGGAGTTTAATTCATTCTTTTAGAACTTCACTTATGATAGCAGCTCAAAATGGTTATATTGAATTGGTTAAATTGTTACTTGACCAAAAAGGGATTAATTTTAATGCTGTAGATATATTTTATTTTTATTTAGATTCTGTTCTTCATTTTTTCAATTTTAATAAAAATTTTGGATTTTGTTCTTGTGATTTATGACAGCACTTATCTATGCTGTTGCAAAAAATTCCATTGATATAGTTAAACTTCTTCTTGAACAAGAAGGAATAGATATAAATGCGCATAATCTTTTTTTAGTTATTATAATATTTAAAAATTGCATTTGGAATTCATTTATCTTATATTTTTCTGCAATTTTACTGGCAGCATCGAATAATTATAATGATATAGTTAAATTATTACTACAACAAGAAGGAATTGAACTTAATTTCAAAGATATTATTAATTTTTTTTCTCTGCTTCTTCAAATAATTTAATATTTAAATTGAAATATTTGAAGTTTTTTCATTTTGTTTCGGACAGTACTTTTACATGAAATAATTAACAATCATAGTGATATTGCAGAAATCATTCTTCAAAACGAAAATATTGATATTAATGCTAAAGATGTTTACTTATAAATTTCATTGTTTTTTTGAAATATATGATATCTTATATGGATTTTTGGAATTTAAATCATTTTATATCGTTCAGCTCTTTACTTGTCTTCGTATAGATCTACCAAACTTGTTAAGTTACTTCTAGAAAAGAAAGATATTAATGTTAATATTAAAACCATTTGTTTGTTATTATTAATTTTTGTTATAATAATTTAACGTTAAAATTTATTATTTGGAAATTTTTCGAAAAATTTTCTACAGCACTTATGGTTGCATCTATAAATGGTCAAATTAAAATTGTAAAATTACTTCTTGAACAAAAAGGAATTGATATTAATGCCAAAGATTTTTATTTGTTTTATTTAATATTTATTTTAATCATTTAATATTTCAAAATAATATTTGGAAATGATTTAAATTATTTATGACAGCACTTATGGAAGCATCTCTTTATGGTCATACAGAAATAGTTAAATTACTTCTTGAACAAAAAGGAATTGATACCAATGTACAAAATGTTAAATTATCTTATAAAAAATTCTTTTTTATGATTTAGAATTTTATAATTACATTTGGAATATATATAAATTATTCGAAACAGCAATTATGTTAGCAGTTAAGGATTCCAGAAATGAAATAGTTAAATTACTGCTTGAGCAAGAAGGTATAGACCTAGACGCTAAAGATATTTATTTTCTTCAGTTTTCGTTGATTTTAAATACTTTGTATATTAGAGAAATTTCGGGTGTTTTTTTAATTGATTATATACAGCTCTTTCATGGGCATCTTTTAGGGGGATAAATGAAATTGTTAAATTACTCCAAGAAAAAACTGAACAAAAATAAGGCGCTTCACAAAGCCCAAGACCAAAAAATTGGATTTATAATTACATTAAGTAATTACATTATAATAAAAAAAGAGTATTAGTTTAAATTAATCTTATTTTATTCGCAGCCTTTAAATTTCATGAAAATGATAACGCTGGTTTGACGTCGACATAGCTCAACAAAAAAAATGGGTACCCTATCGGATCCCACAAATCATACTTATTTCAATTTCACTATGTCATTTTATAATCTTTTACGTAATTTTTATCTACTTGTACTTTATCTTTTGTGACTCGGGTCGAATGAAATCCATATCAATCCTTACCGACACAATTTATATAAATCAACACAAATTGCACTTACTGATTTACTTCTGAGTGAATATAGTGAAATGTCACGTTCATATGATTTTATGATAAAAAATAACTTCAATTTACATATTCATTTCATCCAAATCACTTTTAAATAAATAAGATATTACTGTCATTTTCAGGAACCAAATGTTCACACACAGATGCATGCTTGGAAAATTCTTTTTTTCTTTGAAATTGAATTGAAACCTCCTAAAGCGCCTATCGGTGCGTTTTGAATAGTTTATTAAATATTTCAAAACCTCACATAAAATTGAAACAGAATTTTCTGGTATAACGGTTTTACTCATTGAATTGTCTCGTCTGAAAAAAGTTTATCACCGTAACTTTTTGAGTGTAATTCGATTAAAAACGATTGAAACCGGTAACTGGTTTTCGTTTGATTATTCCGTATTTCCACAAACTTGACCATCGTATTTCCAATAAATTCAACGAAGAAATTCCTTATACAATCAGAAAATTCAAATTTAATTACCAATTGTTTATCAAAGCGCATTAACCGATTATATAATGTTCTGTTACATTTTTATGAGAACCCATCCCAATCAATGTTGAATATATCATTCTGTTGTTGGGAAAAAATATCAATTGTCGGATTATTATCAAATGAAAACATATGTGATGGTCTGACAATCTCATTCTCCATAACCTCAGTAGGCACTGCACCGATATTGTAAGGTTCGATCTGCGAAATTTGTATAAATTCGTTACAAATTGGACATTTCCAATTATCGGTACTAATAGCTTTAGATAGGAAAGGAACAAGAGGAAATGGATGGTGCACGGTACAACTGTTGTGAATTACAAGTGGTTGAGCTTGACCACATATCCTATTAGCAACAGCTTGAATGCCAGAATATTGGTACCGATTGATACATATCATCATCTGTGATGGAGCTTGGATACGGAGCTCAAGGACATTTGTAGGCAGGATGCCTCCTGTAAGATCAATCGGTTGTGGATATGGATCATCAGGAAAAATATCAAATGGTGAGCCATTAATTGAACCATTCAAGGAAAGTTGTTGTGTCTTACCATTTTTGAAGTAAAATGTAAGACAGAACATGGAATTATTTGGAGCTAAATCATTTGTGAAAGTAAACTTTCCATTACTTTGACCAGGAGGAACAAGTATAGGTCCAAAAAAGGGTGATTCATCTATATATTCATATAATGGGTTCGTTAGTGGGAAATAATTTGGATCAGGATCACATATTTCTAAGTTATTGGGAACAGATGTAATTGGAGAAATCGAAAATGAGTCTTGCTGATCAGCAAGAAGACGATTAACTTCATTGAGAATGTCGATTAAACTCTTATCAAATCGAAGACTGTGAAATATTTTAATGACCAAACTTAAGAGTTTTGTTTTGTTTCCACTTGCTGGAATAGAGTATTTTTGAACAATGTAACGAAGCTGAGAAATTCTTAATAATTGAACAGATTTGATAAGAGCATCAAATTCTTCATAAGATAGCGAAGGCCCGCTGTCTTTCTTAATCATTCCCATATAAGGGTATCCATTTCCCATTTGCTGGCAGAAGTTGAATCCATTCTCCATTTGTGTATTCTAACCGTCAATTTACATCGTCATCACCAAAAAATCGAAAAAAAGAAAACATCTGGGGAAAAATTGCACAAAGATAGATCATCAAAAATCAGCAAAATGTAAAGCAGAGCAAATGCATTCACATAACTATCAAAGATTTTTTCATTATTGGAAAGAAAACAAGGCAAAACCACAAAATTTTTCAATCATTGAAAATTCAATGAAGCTGATTAGCTTTTCAAAGGAAAGTACTTTTGAATGCCCATACAAATTGTGAACTTCGATTTCTTTTTAATAAGGAGTTAAAGCCATTTTTGGCCATTCAAAGGTGTCAAGAAATTGTCAGAAAATTTAATGCTATTCAATTCCTACGTAGGAAATTTCAAATGCAGTGCCGATTAAATATCATACAAAAAGTAACACCCAACATCACCAAAAGCAAAAAAACGATTAAAAGAAATATTCTGATGTTTACAAAAAAAAGCAAAAATGGTTTGCACAATTTATTTTATTATGTTAAATTTAAATCAACATTTACACAACCAAACACATTTTTCTAATACGAATACATTACTGAATATATTACTATAAGTGGATTCGAATGTCAGCAATGAAATTGTATTTATGTATATACTATATAAAGTAATCGAATGTGTAATAGATAATGAGTGTGTTAAAGTGAACGAATGCGTTAAAGATAAAGTTACATCAGATGAATGAGCAACTGATGCAGTTAGTGAATCCGATTTATTAAATGTATATGATTTAGTGAGTGTATCACTTTTCGTAAATGTATTTAATTTCGTAAATGTATTTGAGTCAGTAAATGTGCGTGTTGGCGGGAGACATTCGTCAAGTGTTGTTCCCTTTGTAACATTCATATTTCCAAATGTTTCGTTTTGATATGTTTCTATTGTCATAACTAATGTCGCATTTATATTAACAAATGCATCATTTTGTATTTCTGGTGAAATTTCTCCATTAAAATGTATACATTGAAGTGATGTACAATTAACAAATGCACATGAATTAATATATTGAACATTTTCATCAATAAAAATTCTTTCTAAATTAATACAACTTGCAAAAGAATAATTCATAATAGAAATGACTGAATTAGGAATTGTAAATGTTTTACTTTTCCCATTCGGATAACTAATGATTTGTGTAATTTCTTTATCATATAAAACGCCATCGTTTTCATAATTCGAATATCCAATATTTTCTTCTGAAACATTAATAAATTGAAGTTTAGTACATTCTAAAAATGCATTTCCATTCGAATAAACAGAACTTGGTATATAAATATTCACAAGGTTTGTACATCCTCTGGATGCATCAGCTCCAAAATTTTGTACGCCTTCATCTAATGTTATCGTTTCAAGTCCTGTACATTTATAAAATGCATTACCAACAATGCTATTACAACGGATTGTAATGTTATTTAATGAAATACATTCTGCAAATGCACCACATCCAATTCCACCCATTAATTTCTCTGGAAATTGGACATATTCTAATTTTGTACATGATGCAAATGCTCTACTATTTATATTTCCAACTGTTTCTCCAATTATTACTGTTGTTAATAAAAGTCATTCTCTGAATACATCACTTTCAAGCTCTCCAAGCAACAACAAACATTTTACTTTTTTTTTTAAACAAGTACTTTAAAATTTTAATAACATTTTGCAGAGGTTGTATTCATTGTTAGAAGCCTTATTTTAATACAAAACGGCATTGAAATAAATTTAATATCTTATAATTTCATAAAGTTGAAAATGATTTGACACAAGGGTTGAAACTATTTTAGAATGAGAATGTTTGTAACATGGTAAAATAATATTTGGAAATTATTTGATACAGCACTTATGTTAACTTTTTATAATGGTCATATAGCAACAGTTAAAATATATATTTGCTCTGTTTGAAATTTAATTTAATAAATCCTTATTTTAAAATAATATTCGAAAATCATTCAAAATATTTAAAACGACAATTATATATGAATACAAACATGACAACTTGGAAATAGTTCAATTATTACGACAAAAAGAAAGAAATGAACGAATTGGTATTCATAATTAGGTTAATGAACAAAACTTATCTTGGATACTTAATAAATTTTATAAAATTTAATCTCTTCCAAATATTTTTTTTTTGCAATAGTTTTCACATCAAGCACATGCAAATATCATAAAATCAAAATAAGTTCAATAAATTGTTCTATATAAAATCCAAATCTGATATTTATTGACTTACTCATATTGAATATTTCCTCTCATTTTTACATTCCAAATCTTGAATGGATAAAACACAGCTATCTGTAACAAGTCCAAAGCCATTTTGATCATAGACAAAAACTTCATTTTCGATCCATCGATCTCATTCCACTCGACCGGGATTTCAGATATTTCCATTCTTTTCTTTCGCGCGATCACGAGAAGCTCTGGATCGAAACACCATCTTTGTATATGTTGATTCGGGAAGAGCCATTGCGCGGCCTCACGTGAAAACAACTTAAACCCACATTGCGTATCTTTTATGCCACGTACGCCAGAAAGCCAAATAAGAAAATGAAAACTTTTCCCAAGAAAATCTCGTAAAGCTGTTCGATTTGCTTTGTTTTCGCCATCGAGATGTGCACGACTTCCAACAACGACAACCATTGGATTATAATTTTGAAGTTGAAGAAGCTTCTGTTCAAGAACACCAAATTCGGATATTTTTGTGGCTCCATCGGCATCGACCATTAAAATCATTTTGCCGCGTGCATGAAGACAGCCGGCTTGAACAGCAGCGCCTTTGCCCATGTTGCGTGGTTGTCGTAATAAACGAACTTCGGGATGGTTTAAAGAATAACTGAGAACAAAATCTGCAGTACGATCTTTGGATCCATCATCTACGATAATAATCTCCCATGTAAAGTTGGGATCAGCTGATTGACGTGAAAGAAGGTAGTCAACAGTATCATCAAGCATTGATGGTAGACGCTTTTCTTCATTATATGCTGGAACAACAAAAGTAACATAAACTTCAGGTTGTGAGAAAACCGAAGGGAATGGAACAGGATTGGTTGGGTCTGATATGGGCTCAATATAATATGTAATATGTCTTGGGTCTTTTGGCGGTAATTGAATTATATCATATAAAGTCTGGTCTGATACAAAGCGATCAAAAAGAACAAAAATAAAAGAAATTACTAGGAGAATTATTAAAAAATACCCAATATATTCTGCTAGCTTATCTGGGTCCATTTTTTGGCCGACACTTTCATTATAAATAAAAGAAAAAGTTGTCGTATTTTAGACATCTGTCTTCATAAGACATTAATTTTATGAACTTATTTTATACACTTACGCAAATGCTTCAACAGCTTGACGAATTATTAGTGCATTTTGCTCAATAGCAGAATAATTTCTGAAAAACCATATGGTTCTTTCGTGAAGATATTCTGGGGCGTATGTCTGAAAAAGTCGATATTTGAATCAGAAACAGTTCATGATAATTCGCCAATTATACTAAGTATTAACTCAAAAAAACAACTTTTGCTGCACCTGCGGTAGAAGGCATTATTACTTACAACAAAAACACCGGAATATCAAGAAAACGAAAAGGTGATTTTTTTTGTTCTTATCAAATCTATTCAAATTCGTATCGTATTTATCAAAACATGTTTCTATCGTTGGATAATGGAGATTAATGACCGTTTGTATATCATTTAAATCTTTTAAAATATTTTGTAAACAAGCGGTTAATTCCAGAATGAAACCAAAACTAGACAAACTAAATACGAATGAGATTTTTGCTGCTGCTGCAGCTAATAAAACAAGATACGCATCAGATTCTATGCTTGCTGAAATTGCCGATCAAAATGATGAAGTTGAAGAAGAAGATTTTATTGATGACGAACCATTTGAAAATACAGCAGAACATCCAATACCAAAGGTAATCAAATCATACGAAATTAGAGGAACAGTAGGTGAAGGTGCATTCAGTGTTGTTAAGCTTGCATATCGTCCAAAAACTCGAGAATATTTTGCTTGCAAAGTTATAGAAAAAAAGAGGCTCAGGCAGAAAAAATTAGAGGCAAAATTTGAGTGTGAAATTAGTGTTCATCAACAAATGCATCATCCATCAATAGTTGGATTAGTAGATATCTTATCAGACGAATTTTATTACTATGTTTTTCTCGAGTTTTGCCCTGGGGGCGAATTATTCCAGCACATTGTTGACAACAAAAGGCTTGATGATCAACAAGCTCGCCCAATTCTTAAGCAAATACTTCAAGGCGTCAGTTACATTCATGCAATGGGTGTTTCTCATCGTGATCTCAAGCCAGAGAACATACTTCTTGACAATGTTGGACATGTCAAAATATCGGATTTTGGACTTTCTCGATTTCTTGATAAAGATGGCATGGTTGATACGCCATGTGGTTCACCATGTTATGCCTCACCACAATGTATTAATGGTCATCGATATGATGGCAGGAAAAGTGATTGTTGGAGTGTCGGCGTAATTTTTTATGCAATGATGACCGGCCAACTTCCATGGACGAAGCGAAAGCAAGCCGAACTGTTTGAGCAAATCAAACGAGGAGAGTACACCATTCCGACGTATCTTTCGCCACTTTGTCGAGATTTGATTTCAAAGTTGATGTGTGTCGACGATAAGAAACGGTTATCGGCGGCTGAAGCATTGAAGCATCCGTATCTAAGAGACACTGTTATCCCATTCGAAGGAATGATGGGAGCATCAGGACACATAATTAGTTTAAGAAAAGTGGATAAGTTCTTCGGGAGAGATATCAATCTCTCGAATTTGAACTTGGCACAAACACCAACAGAAATCCCAATAACATTCGATAAGGTATTAAGAATGATAAAGAGAAGGCAGAGAAAACAGAACCACAGACTTTCAAAGCCGGAACGAATGTCTTTTTCTATGCATGAAACTACTTTAGGATCTGGAAAAACGTCCCCGCCAAAGGTAATTCCAAAGGCAAAATAAATATTATTATAAATAAAGGTTATATAAATTGGACTTCAATCGATGATATTTTTCATTATTTTTTATAAAATTCGAATTTGGATTTCTTTAGAAGTTAGAAAACTTAATGAAGGAGATAAAATGATGATATTAATAATGAAATACGAACAAATATTAAATTTAATTTTATATGTTTTTAATCAATATAATTCAAATATTGAACATACTTATTGATAAAAATTTACAGGAATTTGATAAGATATACCCAGCATATATTTGTGAATATTTTTTATGAATCATATTCAGATTTTTCATGTGCACAAAAAGATATTTTAATTTTAATATCTGATTTCGAAATACGTTATGTAAACTTGGCGGGGACCGGTTGGTAAAAATGCCTTCGTTTTTTCGTAAAGTTCACAAGCAGATGAATATTTTCAATATACTGTCAATTTACAAACAGAGATTCACAAGTTGAAATGTTATGGCATATTTTATAACCGTTTTTGAAGAATTTTTTGGTGTCAACTCATGGAAAATTACAATATTCTAAAAATTTTAGGTGATGGAGGTGGTGGCATTGCTTGGCTTGCGGAGCATAAGGTCACACATGAAAAATATGTAATCAAAAAAATTTTCCCATCTTTAAAAAATGATGAACAAATCGAGAAAGAATGTATTCTAAAAACATTAGATCATCCAAATATTGTTAAGTTTATTGACTACTTCAAATGCAAAGATAGTATTGGATTCACTGAATTTTATATTGTTATGGAGTATGCAGAAGGTGGAGACTTAGCTAAAAAAATAAAAAGCTTTAATAATTTAAAAAAGCCAATGCCAGGGAGTGACATTTTAGATTATTTTGTTCAAATTTCCCTTGCAATTAAATATCTTCATGACAGAAAAATCATTCATCGTGACATAAAACCCAGCAATATCTTCCTAACCAAGGACAATACTATTAAATTAGGGGATTTTGGGGAAGTTCGTGTTCTTGAAAATACATATCAATCATGTCAAACTCAAGCAGGGACTCCTATTTATATGTCACCAGAACTTGCCAACTCATGTAGCTATGATTTTAAGACCGATATATGGTCGCTTGGTTGTATTCTTTATGAAATGTGCACACTTCATAAACCCGCATTTCCATTAGAAAGTAATTTCCAAAAGCAATGTGAACAAATCAAAAAATGCGAATATACAATTCCATTTAAGGAACATAGAAAAGAAATTTATGATCTTATTAATAAAATGCTTTCAGTAGATCCAACAGAACGACCAACGATTTATGGAATTCTTTCGTTACCATTTATCAAAGAAAGAATTGATTCACTTGTAAAACGTGGAATTATTGACGAGAAAATCTTGAAATTGGAAATGGATCATACGATTTTACATGGGTTTACGCCTATAATGGATTTACCAAATGACAAATACCATATGAAAGTTTTGTTTGTTGGATATCATTGCGTCGGGAAAACAACGTTAATTGAGCGCTTTGTGAATGGCGTGTTTAATGATGAAATATTACCTACAATAGGAACGAGATGTTATCGGAAGGAATTGAAAGTTGACTCGTTTTTAATGGATATCGAAGTGTGGGATACTCCTTCACAAGGAACTTATCTTAACATTAACAATATGCATCTCGATGGTGTTAATACTTATGTTATTATTTTCTCTGTTTGTGATCGATGTTCATTTAATGATGTTAAAAAATGTTATGACGAAATAATCAAGAAAGATAAAAACGCAACGATTTTCTTGTGCGGTAATCAATGCGATTACGAAAATAGAACTGTTTCAGTCAATGAAGGAAAACATTTGGCAAAGGTTCTCAATGTTGAATACTTCGAAACAAGCGCAGTGCTCGGAGCAAAAGTTGAGACGATGTTCGATGCAATTGCAAGAAAATATTTGATGCAATTGAAGAAAAAGTTTGATATGCAAAAAGAAGGAAAAGAAGAAGAAACTTCATCTTGTGTAATATGTTAATAAAATGAAATTGTTATTGTTTGATATTTATGTTCTTAATTGTAGATAATAACAAATTATTGTTATGCTCTTCGTGGCTAAATATGTTAATAACAATTTCAATATAAAATTCGGATTTTTAAATTTATGTAAATATAACGAATATACATTTGGTTTACCAATCCCATATAAGTTTTTTTACAACAAGCACTTCATTTATCAAGATCTGAAATACTTTTCACTTCCATTCCTGCTGATGTGTATTTTTCATTCTTCCATTCACATAATTAAAATGAAAAAGTATATATTGTTATCCAAGGAAAGGATGAGTATTAAGTTGATGATTCTATTTTCCTAATCGAAGAAAGATCTGTCATTCGCGTTGGCTTTGGGGCAAGTCGATGTTTATAGAATATTGGAAGCGAACTAATTAGTTTCAATTTAATTTAGAAACAATATGATTCTTCTGTATCTATTTTATATCTAATATTTAAATGATTTGTGGGACAAGATGATATTTTTTTAATGTTTTAAGTTTAATACAATTGATCAAAAAATTTAAGGAGTGAAACAAATTAATACTTGATCAAATTATAATAAATGATGTATCTTCAAGAAAAATCTCATCCATATTATACTCAAATTAATCGTGAATTGTCAAATAATAAAATATCACATTATATATCATATGAAAATCCATAAAAAGAAAAATTCAGTTCGATTGGCTATTTATGCGATTGGTACGCAAGCCAATGATGCAACCCCGCATTGGTTGTTGCTATCCTTTAACATGCGGATGTAACCACCTTCACCCCATGATGTGCCCCATGAGTTACGAACGATCCAATACTTAGTTTGATTTTCCGCTCCATAACCAACACAGCCAACACCATGATCGAGTTCTGTTGATGAGCAACGTGATTCATTATAGATACCTTGTGAATAAAGTTGGAAGCTATAGTGTGAGGCATCAATCGCAATACATGTTGGTCCATGTTGTGAAACCTTTGCAGCTAGATCTTTTTCATCGAATTTAGTAACTTCTATATACTTCGTGATTGAACCAGTAGCCTTTGATAAATCGAATCTGCATGATTCTTGAACACCCTTATATGGATAATCATCTTCGAGCATGAATTTACCACTTTGGTATTTGATCACATAGTCATAAGCATCTGTCATGTAACCACCTGCACAACCATAACATGTCGTAACACAATCAACAAGGTTTTGTTCGGATAATGAAATGAGTTTACCCGTCTTTAAGAAGTGTGCACCTTCAGCACCAACGATAGCAGAGAATGCCCAACATGAACCACAGCTACCTTGATTTTTGATTTGATTAACAGCACCTTTTGTACGCCAGTCAATAGAATCAGCACTCTTGAAGTTAGATTTCTCACCATTACTTGTCCTGATATGTGGAATAAACCCAAGAAGTGATTTATATTCGGCTGGTGTATAAGCAGCAAACTTGTTCATAGAAAGCTTGAAAGAGTTACCTTGGTTATGTTCTTGAATAAGACGTCGGTTGGTTAACCATATTCCGAAACGTGTATTATATTCATTACCAGTAAAAACTAGGTTGGTTGAGCGCATCCAAGAAAGAAAAGATTTTTCTTCATGTTCTAGGTAATATGCTGAGAATGCAGCTGATAAAAACAAACCTAACATATATAAACTTGAAATTAGATGAAGACATAAAAAAGTCATAACTGGAGCTATCAAAAATTGTACGAGGTAGTTAACTCCGATTCATTGAAAAATCATGACCAAACTTGGTTTTGTCTGCGTGGTTTTTCATTCAAAAAGATCGAAATTTTGATGTGTACAATAGTGTTTAATTTTCAATAAGGTTAGGAAAACATAAATTATTTTATGATTTTCTTCTGCTGCTCAGAGAGGCAATGATACGATTTAGATCAGTATTTGATTGGTTTTAAATTCACCAAATGTCGTTTAATTAAATGACATTATAAAACAAATAATTATTTGTTTTATAAAACAGGTTAAGAGAATGAGCACCATAGGTTTTCTGATCATATTTTAAAACAGCAAATCAAAACAATACACATATAAATGTATTCAAAAAAATTACTTTTAGCATATTATAAGTAATTCTAGCGCTATTTTTTAGAGTACTATTTGTCAAATTATATTATATAAGTTTCTAAATTTTTGCAAAAATAAATCATTTATACCTAAAAGTATTCCATATAGTATAATAATTGTTTTAATTCAAATTCATAAATTATTATGTTTTACCTTTAGTTCTTTATTGGCACTTAACATATACAATCATCATATATGACGTTATAACTTTAATAATATTATATAATTATATTATAAAGAATTCTTAATAAAATTCACAAATTCCATATTCAATATATGAAGTAATTGAGCGATTCAAATGAATGATTTGCCTTGAAATGAAATGATATAATTTAATAAGCTGAATTTGCGACATTCTGAATATATCATATCATTTTAAATTAATTTTTTTTAATAAATTTTTATTATTATTTTCCATTGCGGAACTATTCCTTCATTAATTATTTAAAGGTTATCAAAAGTAAAGTAAAATATGATTTAATACATCTTTTTGTATTTATTTTTAAAGCACACCAATTTAAACATGAGGTTTTTTTTAATTAAGTTTTGAAAATTTTGATTACAATTCTTTTGAATGAATTAGCAGATTGAGAACAAAAATATTTTTTTTGATATATTCCCGTAATAACGCAATCAATGAATATATCGTAATAGAGTTTAATATCCTAACATAGGATATTAAACCCTCGATTTTATGAAAAATTTAGCAAATACAACAGAAGATAATTAACAGTGTTTTGATCGTATTGACGGTTTAAAAACGTTACTTCCAACTTCATGCAACCAAATTTCGTTCCACCACAAGATCAACTATTAATGCGAAGTGGAAATGTAAACCCCAATATTCAGTCCAACTCTCAATATGATCAATCCATTTCCTTTGATGATGACGAAGAAGATTCACCAAACATGTATTCCCCACGTCCTGATCCAAATGATATTTTAGGGATCGACATGCCACAATACAAATCAGGGAAAGGCCAGAATTCATTATCTGGATTTGAAATCAAATTTGATGATCTTTCCAACAAAATGGTTTTCAATTATAGCAACACTAATTCTAACCAACGCGAACCCGATTCCCCATTACCCATGAGTCTACCCAAAAATCGGTTTTCACCAAATCCCACTAATACGCCACCTGAACTTACCAAATTATTCTCAATGATGAACAAATTCCAACCCACACCACTCGACATCTCACCCCATTTCAAGCCTTTTTCACCCGATCTTATACCATCCATAGGATCTGTTGATGCCTTCATCAAAGTTCCACGTCCTGATGGTGAACAAGATCCGCTTGGACTGAGTGTCATTGATGAGCCCACCATTGGATGTTCCAATCCCCAAATCCTCCGAATGCAACTTCGCGAAAAATTCGGAATCATCGGAAACGAAGGCGACGGTTACATTGGCTTTATTGAAGATCCATCGCACAACCATAAAGCGCTTGCATCATTTCTTGAGTCATATGACGAAATTTCGCGCAATCGCGCAGCGCCTAATATTGCGTACTCATATAAAATGCCGAATCTCGAAGACTTGATGCAGTTTTGGCCCGAAGGCGTCGAAAACGCGTTGCAATCATTGCCATTACCGACTGCTGATTTGGATCTGTCGCTTGAGGAATATATTAAAGTCGTTTGCGCTGTGTTGGGAATTCCAGTGAAAGGAAACATCGTTGAGTCGATGCATATGTTGTTCACATTGTACCAACAGTTTAAGGAGAACCAACACTTCCCGACTGCGATGTCAAGAGATTCGACACCTCAAAAGACACCGCCGAAATAACTTTGTTATATGATGCAAATAAAAATTATGGTAATAAAAAGATCGTTTTCGAAAACGATGTAAATAAAATAAAATAATAACTAAAAGAGAAATTTATCGAAACTGGTGGAAAAAATCGGCAGTATCGGTTTCACTTTTTGAACGTGATTCTGTCTATTTAAATATTTCTTATTCGTTTTTTAGGATAACGTTTTCTCAAACCAAGCAAAAAATTATTTGAATCATGTTTTGCGTAGAATTATAATGAATATGTTTTCTATTTTCTTTAAATAATTATTGTATTGATGCATATGTTTTTAATAATTTTCAAGATATTATTGAATTTCCTACTTGAAACCTTTTTTAATAACAATATTAACATATGCACAAGGAAAACTTTCGAAGAACAGAAATGGTAACTTTTTGAAAATGAAGAAATGTTTTAAGTATAAAAAAAGACTTTTCATCAAAGTTACGAACAATTTTCATGTAATGTATTCAATTTTCAGAAGAAGTTGGCGATTAATTTTCTTAAGAAGTTAACGGAAGAGATAAAAGTTAACATGTGGGGAGACCCATCATCTGGGGTATCTTCATATGCAAGCACATATACAAAAGGTGTATTTCCTTAACGGTTCGTTCCATCCCAAATTTTTACCAAACAAATTCTATACAAAAATGTAAACTATAAATTAAATATTTGGGATATGGGTGAAGGGACTGGTGCATACGAAGCACTAATCCTGAGATCATTTCCAAAAACAGATATTTTTCTCATTTGTTTCTCACTTGTAGGCATTGGCACATATGATTCAATATCAAGATATTAGGCTCCATTAATAAAATCACATTGTCCTCAAGTACCGATAATTTTAGTAGGATTAAATTATGATAGAAGGCAAATAGGCTCATTCGATTCCTATGGTGATATCTCAAGAGCTATCACTTACGAAGAAGGAAAAGCTTAAGCAGACGAAATTGGTGCAATTGCATACATAGAATGTTCTTCGAAAACCGGATACAATGTGGACAAAGTTTTCCAACTTGCTTCCAAAATAGCCATATGAAAAAAAAAAAAAGAATTGTGCAAAATATTTTAATTGTGTGTTGTTTTTGTTTGTTGTACTTTCTTTTATTTTAGAAGTAGGTGATTAACATTAAAAATTTTTATGTTCAAAATATCTCATTTTTAAATTTTGTTACCAAAATTTAAGATTTTACAAAATAGATGTTTAAACATTATTGTTAAAATAGGAAATTAAATTAGAGCTCATGAGAATTAAAAAAAATAATAAAGTTAAAATAAAGAACAATAAAATTTTATTATCTATTTAAATCTTCTTCCATTTTTGTTATTTCATGTAACAACCTATTGCCTCTCATTGCAATGTTCCTATTCAAATGCTCACACAAATCCGAAACTATTTCCATTCCTTCGCATTCATTAAAACAGTTCCAGCACACCAAAAACTCAGGCGAAGCCAAACTCAAACTTAACAATCTCAACAGCGCCGGCGCAGCTATGTCAATGATGTTAATATCATTCGTCGAAATCATTAACGCCAACATTTCGATTGCATTTTTTCTTATCATTTCCATTTTTTGCTCAATGTTTCCATACAACGTCACAAAAGATAAAATTTCGATCATTTTAGTTTTAGTTTTTATACTTTTTCGAGTAAATTCTTTTTGAATTTTTCCCAAAATATTTAACTCATAAAAAATATTAAAACTTTCGAAGTTGTTCTCAATGATTTTCACAATTAGCCAAAAAGAAGCAAACGAAACTTTATCATTCGATGAAGAAATAAGTCGAACAATTCGTTTGTAATCAATTTCAATGTTAAAGTTTTCGTTATCTTTTAAATATATAAAATAATTCCCTAAAAGTGTAATCGAATTAACAACAATTCGAACTTGTTTAAAATATATCATTTGTTGACAGACGTCAAGAAAGCCAAAATGATATAGAACTGTTTGACATGTCAATGGATCGCGAATTAAATTATTCGCAATTTGTAATAATGTGTGAAATACATTTATACATTTCGGAATTTGAATAATAGATTTTATGAAATTTAGAACCAGCTGTTGCTCAAGTATTGTGATAGGAAGCTTAGATATGGTTAAATATATCGAAAGACAAAATTTTTTGAGATCGAATGGAAGTGAAGTGAAAAGTTGTAAAAGAAATTTGGTGGAATTGAACTGAAGGGCTTCAGAACGAGCTGTAGAAGATATGGAAACAACATGCTTAATGAAGCGAAAAACAATTTCATAATATTGACTGTTATTCAAATAACGACCAAGTGTTGTAAAAAGAAGAAGAATAAAATGATTACTGATGAAGATGTCAAAAAGGGGCTGTGGTTCATCATCAATTGGATTACTAAGCTCATTAACAAATTGAACAATTTGAATTGCAACATGAGGATTTATACATATCCTAAATAAATCAAACATCATGGGAATTAATTTGAAATTTATAACTTGTTCAAAAATAGGTATGATTGAATTATGTGCAACATATTTTAGTTCTTCAAGAAATTGAATAATATCGCTTTCATTACCTTCATTTATTGCTACATAAAGTGAATGAAATTTATTTAGAATTTCATCTTCATTTAAATAAAATTCTGGAATTTCAGGAATAACTTTGGGTCTAACATATTCCTCTTCCAAAAATGCTTTTCTGCGTGCAATTTTTAACATGTCTTTTTCATTTCTTTTTTTGATAGGTTCTGCTTCTCTTGGCAGCAAAACAGGTATTCTGCTTAAACGGTCACAGGGCGGGTCAATTCATTTTAAAAAAATTATACAAAACTGACGACAAAAAGTGACACCTACCAAAAGTGTCAATAAATTAATTTACGATTACAATTTCCTTTAAGCTCGAAGAATGTTAAAATGAAAAATATAAACAAACTTGTCCAAATGTTATATCTATCAAAAGTTTATTCTTAAAAAATTTAAATGTTTGTTTATTCGTTTTATATGTAATTACAGGAATATTCTTAGTTGCGCATCCAATTTCTTATAATAAATAATTCCAAGCACAAGTAAAACCTGGAAAAGGGCGAAGAATATAAATGTCCACATTGTTGATGAGAATCTCATGATTTTAAATAATTTTTTAATTCTTTTGATTATACGCTTAAATTTTCCTTTTTGCGTTTCATCATGAATTTCAAAGAAATCTTCAACAGATTCGAGAACCCGATCTTTAAACAAGTTCATGTCATCTCTTATTTGTTCTTTCGAATTTAATATTAATTTTTTCATTGCTCTCTTTGTTTTAGTCAATTTTTCTCTAATAGAATTTGAATCTTCTTTAAGAAGTCTATTTGCAATTTTTACTCTTTCTAAGATTTCGTCAATTTTTTCCGAGATTTCTGTTTCGACTTCGTCAGTAGATACAAACTTATCAACTTGATGAGCTAATTCTGCAAGTGACCATATGATTGCTTGTTCTTCTTTTGATTTTGATGAATGCTCTCCTAATTGTTTTAGGTAATTATTGACAATTGGATTGTTTTTTCGGGATAAAGATAACTGGAATAGAAGAAGAAAAAAATTAATCATTTGATTTCTAAAATTCTGTTCAAATAAAATCTGTTTTTATTTTATGAAAGTTTTTTGTTTTTTATGTGATTTTAAAATTCTAATATGTTAACAGGAAGAAATATACAAAAATCTATGAAATGATAAACAAGTTTGCAGAAATGCATAAGTGCGACCCACCGAAAATTGTAGATTGTTATAAATAAGAATGAACATGGGCTCACACATTTTGCGAGTGAGGATACACTGAGCTTAAAATTGTATTAAAAAAAATGGGTTTAATAGTTATGGAGATATAGATCCGTTATACTTGTTTTACCTCAAAATGATAAGGATTTTATTAAATGATGCAAATGTTTTTTGATATTGGAAGATTCAATGGTAATTAAAAATAAATAAAATTTGGAATTAAGTATAAAATTAATTACATGTATGGATCTTAAGATTTCATTTAATGCAATTTAAATTGAAAACATAATTTTAGCATTAAAATAATAACTTGTCCTTTAAAAAAAATAAAAACCACATTTCAAACAGGAATTTGAACACTATGAACATTCCCATTTGGTAATAAAATCATTGATCTCATCAAACAATATATCACCAAATTTCTTCTCATAAATAAGCAAATACGAAAATATTTAAAAACACTTAAAATGGACAAACCCTTGTCCCACTTCGTCATATTCATTCCGTGTTATAACCATTTGTTGGAATGTCGGAAGTGATGCCAATTTACATCCTCCAATCCACGCTGCGTATTTCGGCTTTGGTGTTGACATGACATTTATTTTCATTATCGAAGGCGCAAGTTCCATAAGTTCGTTCTCTATACGCTCTTGAAATCCATCGAACATCGTGTTTCCACCTGAAAGGAATACATTAGCAAAGAGGTCTTTACGAAAATCGGCGTCGCATGCCATAATCGAATTAAAAAGTGTTTGATCAATGCCTTCGTAATCGAACCCATTCATGTGCGGCTTGAAAAGAAGTTCCGCACATTTGAAGCGCTCACTGCCAATGGTGATGACATCGCCATCTGGAAGTTTGTACGAGATATCACATTCAGATGTTGTAGAAGCTTTATTCAGCTCTTCATCAAAATCAAGTGCAACATACGAAAGGTTTTCTTTGATGTCGCGGATAATTTTCTTATCATGTATGGTGTAGCAAGCAAGCTGAAGGATCATTTGAAGATAAGATGTGACATCACTGCCAGAAAGGCCAATGCGCTTGGTGGCGTGTGGAAGGGAGTAACCTTCGTAAATTGGAACTGCATAGGAAACTCCATCACCTGAATCTAATACAATACCAGTGGTACAACCAGATGAGTAAAGGGAAAGAACGGCTTGGATACCAACATAGAATGCTGGAACGTTGAATGTTTCGAATTGGAGTTGGATCATCTTTTCACGGTTGGCCTTTGGGTTCATTGGGGTTTCTGTAAGAAGAACTGGGTGTTCAGCTGGGTCAACACGTAATTCGTTGTAGAATGTGTGGTGCCAGATCTTTTCCATATCGTCCCAGTTGATAACGATACCGTGTTCAATTGGGTGCTTGAGGATAAGGATACCTGCCTTATCAAGTGCTTCATCACCAACATATGAATCTTTGGGCCGGCTGGCAAAGATAGTACCAACATACTTTGGACGGCCAACAACAGAAGGAAATACTGAGCGTGGAGTTTCGTCACTAGCAAAGCCTGCCTTTATCATATATGAACCATTGTCAATAACTATTATTTGTTGTTCATTTTCGCCCATGAAATTTTGGGTTCCCGATAATAAACGGTCGTTATAAAAACTTAAAACGCATTTTTCTTTTTTATTTCAGAAAATATTTAAATTTTATATAATATTTCATATTTACCTATACGAAGATAGTAATATATTTTATTGGCACTGAATAATTATCAAGAAATTATTCTGAGTATAACATGTTGTGGAGACAATTTTTCATGTTAAAAATCAAATTAAAAACGAATTTTTGAGTTCACATTTGCTTAAAATTAACAAAGAATAAGGATCAATTACACAACCGCAGACCAAACCTCCAAATCCTCTCAATCGATTTTTAAAGGGTAAATTTCGAACGATAGGAAACGATCCCGCTTTTTCAAAAAAATTATCATTCTTTCAATTTGATTTTCAATAAAAATATAATTGACACGTGTTTTAAATGAAAATAGAAAATGAAAAACGGTTTGACAAAATATAATCCGATTAAAAAACATTAAAAAAGTGATATATGTCATAATAATTTATTGAATACTTTATGAGAATGTGTATATTTTTGGATAAAACTTAAAAAACAATGGAAGGACGGCATGATTATACACAAGAACAATTACAACAACATCAATCAAGGCAAAAATCCATTCCCTTTTATGATGAAATTTGTAAAATTTTTGAAAATGAAGAAATTGCAATCAGATATCTTCAATTTTACAATGTTTTACCTGTTACATATACATGCGATTTTTGCAAAGGCACTTGCACCAGGCATTTCAAAATTTTTAGATGTACAAATCCTGGATGTCGGAAAACATATTCTATTACAAAAAATACTTTTCTTTACAATTGTCATTTGCCAATTAACGAAATAATGCGTCTTTCATATAATTGGATAAATAAAATCAATGTAACTTCTGTACAGAATCAAATAGGACATTCTTTTACAACAATTTGTAATTATTATCATGAGTTTGATCGATTAATTTCATTTCAAATAAAGGATAATCCAAAATTGGTGGTGAAAACATTATCGTCGAAATAGATGAAAGTAAATTCGGGAAAAATAAGCACCATAGAGGACATCCAGTAGAAGGATCATGGGTAGTGGGAGGAGTTGAGAGAACTTCAGAGAAGAAACTTTTCGCACAAAAGGTAAACAGTAGAAACATTGAAACCTTATCTAATATAATTTTTTTTAATGTAGAAAAAGGATCAATAATATATACAGATTGTTGGAGTGCATACATGCCAGCAATCGAATATTCAAACAAAAATCTAAGTTGTAATTACACACTCAAACAAGTGAACCATTCCGAAGGATTTAAATCCGATGAAGGAATACATACCAATACCATTGAGGGAACATGGAATGGTATCAAGTGTGGACTGTGTTCAGTCCATAAAAATCAAAAATATATTAAAGGGCATTTATTTAGATTTATTTGGAGAAGACAAAACAAAGAAAATTTGTGGAATGCTTTTCTAATGGCACTTAAAGATATTCAATATGAATAAAAAATCAATTTTTATTTAGATTCTTTTTTATAATTTTTATTGTTTTAATGAGTTTTATTTTTTAATCATGCTTTACTTTTATTTATATTTCGTTTTAATTGTGCTTTATTGTTTATTTATGCTTTGTTTTTATTCATATTTCATTTTTTATTCATATTACATTTTTTATTTATATTTCATTTTTTTTCATGATTTGTTTTTATTCATATTCCAATTTTTATTCATGATTTGTTTTTATTCATATTACATTTTTTATTCATATTCCATTTTTTATTCATATTTCATTTTTTTTTTTCATGATTTGTTTTTATTCATATTCCAATTTTTATTCATGATTTGTTTTTATTCATATTTCATTTTTTATTCATATTCCAATTTTTTTTATGATTTGTTTTAATTCATATTCCAATTTTTATTCAAATTCCAATTTTTTTTTCATGATTTGTTTTTATTCATGATTTGTTTTTATTCATATTTCATTTTTTATTCATATTTCATTTTTTTTCATGATTTGTTTTTATTCATATTTCATTTTTTATTCATATTCCAATTTTTTTTATGATTTGTTTTAATTCATATTCCAATTTTTATTCAAATTCCAATTTTTTTTTCATGATTTGTTTTTTATTCATGATTTGTTTTTATTCATATTCCATTTTTTATTCATATTTCATTTTTTTTTCATGATTTGTTTTTATTCATATTCCAATTTTTATTCATATTCCAATTTTTTTTATGATTTGTTTTAATTCATATTCCAATTTTTATTCAAATTCCAATTTTTTTTTTCATGATTTGTTTTTATTCATATTCCAATTTTTATTCATGATTTGTTTTTATTCATATTACATTTTTTATTCATATTCCATTTTTTATTCATATTTCATTTTTTTTTTTTTCATGATTTGTTTTTATTCATATTACATTTTTTATTCATATTCCATTTTTTTTTCATGATTTGTTTTTATTCATATTTCATTTTTTTTCATGATTTGTTTTTATTCATATTACATTTTTTATTCATATTCCATTTTTTATTCATATTTCATTTTTTTTTCATGATTTGTTTTTATTCATATTCCAATTTTTATTCATGATTTGTTTTTATTCATATTTCATTTTTTATTCATATTCCATTTTTTATTCATATTTCATTTTTTTTCATGATTTGTTTTTATTCATATTTCATTTTTTATTCATATTCCAATTTTTTTTATGATTTGTTTTAATTCATATTCCAATTTTTATTCAAATTCCAATTTTTTTTTCATGATTTGTTTTTATTCATATTCCAATTTTTATTCATGATTTGTTTTTATTCATATTACATTTTTTATTCATATTCCATTTTTTATTCATATTTTTTTTTTTTTTTTTTTTTTTTTTTTTTTTTTTTCATATTTTTTTTTTTTTTCATATTTTTTTTTTTTTCATGATTTGTTTTTATTCATATTTCATTTTTTATTCATATTCCAATTTTTTTTATGATTTGTTTTAATTCATATTCCAATTTTTATTCAAATTCCAATTTTTTTTTTCATGATTTGTTTTTATTCATGATTTGTTTTTATTCATATTTCTTTTTTTATTCATTATTTCTTTTTTTTTCATGTTTTGTTTTTTTTCATATTTCTTTTTTTTTTCATATTCCTTTTTTTTTTATGATTTGTTTTTTTTCATATTCCTTTTTTTATTCAAATTCCAATTTTTTTTTTTTTTTTTTTTTTTTTTTTTTTATTCATATTTCATTTTTTTTTCATGATTTGTTTTTATTCATATTTCATTTTTTATTCATATTCCATTTTTTATTCATATTTCATTTTTTTTTTTCATGATTTGTTTTTATTCATATTCCAATTTTTATTCATGATTTGTTTTTATTCATATTTCATTTTTTATTCATATTCCATTTTTTATTCATATTTCATTTTTTTTTCATGATTTGTTTTTATTCATATTCCAATTTTTATTCATATTCCAATTTTTTTTCATGATTTGTTTTAATTCATATTCCAATTTTTATTCATGATTTGTTTTTCAATATTGTCAATCATATTTTTCTTGATCTTTTAAGTATTCAAAATATAGCTTGATTTATGCATATGTATCTTAAAAGTTAGAATGGTAGCCATACATCACAAACAAGCACACATATGTAAAACAGGAAGGAAAAAGCTCGAATTTATGAATAATCAATTTTTCTAATATTTTGATTCTCTCTTTAAATTCTGGGTGTAATGTTTCGTGGTGTGGATACTGACATATGATATGAAATGCCACGCAAATGTGGCCAAAGGCAAATCTTTGCTTGTTGTCCATACATCTAAACGCCATGATACCCCTATCACCTCGTAATGGCTTTAGGGCACTTAGGCGGTAACATTTTTTAACCATAATTTGTGATTTATAAGTAACCAAAGAATTCTATTGTTTTTCACTTTACATTAAATGCTTGTTTAACATTTTTTCCAACATAAAAATTTGGTTTTCCGGTGTGTGGAAAATCTTTGCTTAACAAAAGAATTTTTAAAAATAAGATAAAATTTAAAAACAAATTTACAAATAAAAATTAATCTTCGAGTTGCTTATCCAGTACAATTTTTGCCACTGCTTCTTCTGTTTGCTGATTTACTGATGCGCTTATCATTCTTCGAATTGCTGCATCCGAATCACAAAGTCTTTTCAAGTTTCGTTTTGCTTGTTCAACGACTTTTTTAAAAGCGTTTTCATCGAAATTTGTTTTCGGATCATAAAACTCTTTAAATGCCTCAATTACGAATGCGAAAATTTCTCTTTTTTCTTTTTCATATTTCTTTTTCATTTCGATAATTTTCTGATTACATTTTGCATCTTTATCCAAAATCAATGCATTATTTGATGCATTTAACAATTTCTTTTCTCTTTCGTTTTGTTCTTTTATATTTTCTACTTCTTTATTAGCAACAGAAACTTCATTTTCAAGATGCAAAATTCGTTTTTTCGATTTTTTCAAACTTTTTTCAAGATCAATCATTGATTTATTAATTGCTTCGATGTTATTTTTATTTTGTTCTTTAATATCAACAAACACTTTTTCATAATTTTTTATAATTTCTTCTTTTTCTTTTTTGAATTTTTCGTTTATCACTTTTTCGTTTTCTTTCGAATGTTTAATTTCTTCTTCGATTTCGATCATTTTTTCATTTATTAATTGTTTTTGATCATGAATTGTTTCTTTCATTTTGTTTATTAATATTTCGTTGTTATTTAATGTCGTTGTTGTTTCTGAGTATTGTTTTGTTAATGAAATTATTTCTTTTTTAAGTTTGTCTTCAAGTTTCATTTGATTAATTTTATTATTTTCGATTTGTTGTTCATATTTTTGTATTTTTAACTTATACGAATTTTCTTTTGTTGTTTTATATTCATTAAATTCATTTTTCATTGTGTTTATATATTGTTTAAGATGTTGTGTTAATGTTTTATATTGATAAAGTTCTTCGTTTTCATTTCTTAATTGTGAAATTTCGTTTTTATATTCTTTAATTTCATTTTCTTTTTGTTTGTTATTTTCTTTTATTGTTTGTGTTAATTTTATTATTTTTTTCTTTTGTTTCAAATTTTCTTCTTTTTCATTATTAAATTCTCGTTTTAATGCTTTAATATTAGCGACAAAAGTTTCGAATTCGAATTCATTTTTATTATTATTTTCGTTTAAATTCTCTAAACTCGAAATCATTTTTTGATTTGTTAAACATAATAAATTATATTTATTTTGAAGTTCAACAATTTTATGATATAAATCATTATTTTCTTTATTCAAAACGTCATCAATTGTTATATTACCGATTGATAATACAAAAGAAATTTCAACTAAAAATTTTTCAAATTTATTTCTTAAAAATTCGTTTTCTTTTTTCATTTTTATTATGCTTTCTTCAAATTTTCTAATTTTTTTATCATAAAACTTTTTGATTAATTCAAATGTTAATTTTAGTTTTGTTTCAGGTTGTATTAATTGATTCATTATAACTTTCTTTATATTTGTTGAAAGTTTTGGTTCAAAATCATTTATTAAAAATGTATTATTTGATATAATTTCATCAATTGATGAAACATTTGTTTTTAATTTTTCTTTTTTCTCATTTTCAAAAATGATTTTATTATTAAGTTCATTAATTTTATTCATTTGTTCTTGTTTCATTTGTTCATATTCCAAAATTTTTAAGTTTTGTTCATTTAATTTTTTATTAACAATTTCGTTTTCATTTGTAATTTCTAAAATTTTTTGTTTAAGATATTCGTTTGTGTTCGAAAGTGTTAAATTTTTTACTTTTTCTGCTTGAATTATATTTTGTAATTGTATTTCCTCTTTTGTTGAATTATTTTGATTACGAATAATTTCGCGTAATGATTTCATTTCTTCAATTGTTTCATTATGTATAAGTTCATCAGTTTTCATTTTATGTTTTTGTTCTTCAATTTGAGAATTCAAATCGATAATTTTTGTTTCTAATTCGCTAATTTTCTGTTTATACTCTTTGTTTAAAGCGATTAAAATTTCGTTATTATTATTAATATGTTTTTCTGGGTTTGTTAATATTTTATCATGTTCAGTTATTAAATGAATTTTTTCTTTATTTGAAATTTCGTTGTTATTATTATTATGTTTTATTGGTTTTGTTACTATTGGATCATGTTCGGATTTTAAAGGAATTTTTTGTTTTGCTGATAATTGAAGTTTTAATGAATTGATTTTTGTTTTGTAATGCGATTTTTGCTGCATTAAAGTTGATGTAAGTGTTGTTTTTTCTTGTTTTAAGTCATTAAGTTGTATTTGAAGTGTTGATATTTGTTGTTGCCGATTAATATCTAAAATTCTGTTTTCGGATTTTTGCTTTTGCATTTTGGAATAAAGTTCTTCTATTAGTTGTTTGTAATGATTGTTTTTTTCTTGCTTTTTCTTAAGTTTGTTTTGAAAATATTCACTATTTTGAGTGGCTTTATTTTCATTTGTTGGTTTTGAGTTACTGTTTTTACTGTAGAAATTAATGAGTTCATCAATGGTTTGATAATTTGTTTTATTTAGAAAATTAAAAAATGATAATAATTTGTTAATTTTGGATGACTGCACCTTAGCGCGAAGTGTGCTGTCTTCATTTGATTTTTGGAGTGAAGTGAGTTGAGAAAATAAATTGTTAATTTGATTTTCATATTTTGATTTTAATTTCATGGTTTCTTTTTGTTTTTGGGAACGATTTTGTTCCAACCTTTCAACATTGATTTTCATTTGAGTGTCAAGTTTTTCTTTGAGATCAAGATTATCTTTTGAACAAATATCATATTTTTGTTTTAGTAAATCAATTTCACTTTGTTTTTCATAGAGTTTTGTAGAAAGTTCTTGATTTTTATTTTCGAGTTCATCAACATTATGAACTAATTTTAATGCCTCCTCAAATTGAGATTTTAGTGACATATTTTCTTTTGTAAGTGATGAAACTTGTTCTTGTAATTGTGTATTATGAATTTCTGTCAGATTGTATTTTTCATTTATATTTTGTTTTTCCTCCATTTAGAAAACGGCCAGTAAACGGCCACCCAAAGCCCGTTTAGATTAGACAAGAAAGTGACACTAATAATTCTTGAAGCAGGCAATGTTGAAAATTGAATTGGCCAATTATGATAACCGTGAATTGAAAATTGGCTAATTTCAATTTATCGAACCGTAAATTGAGCGGTTTCAATTTACGGTTATTTTTATTTCAATTTTCGAACTTTTTCGGAGTAATTTACGGTTTGTCACTTTTCCCAATTTATTCAATTTCGAAAATTGGCCAATTTTCAATTTAAAATTAATTAAATTACCCTGATGTCTTTCCAATTCGCGATTTTTACGACCGTTTATAGTATTCAAAAAATAGTAAACGGCCTAGTGTGGCCACAATGCACAGCAATATATTTCCAGGAAAACCTCATAAAGACTACACGAATTACAAAAAAAAGGCCAATGCTCGAATGTGTTATAACTCAAATTTCAAGAGGATACCCAAGAATTTCTAAGATTGCACAAACAAGTAAAATTCCTGATTCCACACTAAGATCCTGGAAAGATAAATTAAAGCATAATCCTGCTTGGTGACCATGGAATAATGATCATGGAAGTGGTCATAGAATATTTACAGACATAGAAGAACAATCAATTAAGGATTTTATTGTCAGTTGTTTTTTACAACCAGGTTATGTATTTATTAAATGAAGACTTCATAATAATCGCTATGAATGCATATCTAACAAAATATCAAGATATAACTAATTTTAAAGAAACGAAAGATTTTTTAATTTCACACCAATTTATCGCAGATTTTAAAAAGAGAAACCATATTTCTTCTAGCGTTTTTCATCCTAAAAGGAGACCAAATGTGACTGATAAAGAAAAATCTAATTGGATCGAAACAATACAAAACCTTCTTACTTCTGTTGATCATAGTAGAATTGTCAATGTGGATGAAACATGCTGGAAGTGTTTTCCAAATGGTATGGTAACTTGGGCAGAAAAAGGATCTGATGGAATATCGATCAACTTAAATCCTTCACCGAGAGCACTGATAACTGTCCTGGCGAGCATACGTTCAGATGGAACCAAAATTCCCCTTTACTTTATAGCAAAAGGAAAAAGACTGATCTTGTAGAAACAACACAAATTGGTGATGTTTCACCTCACATGTCCACCCACTCAGAAAACGGATGGACCACTGAGGAAACGTTTTATGAATATTTACTGTTCCTCCGGTAACACTTCAATGACGAAGATCCTATACATTTGTTACTTGACTCATATAAAGCCCACAAATGTCAATCAATTATTGATTTGGCAGAAACTCTGAAGATTAAATTATATTTCATACCACCCGGTATGACTGATGAATTTCAACCATCAGATCGAAGGGTCTTCGGGTGTTTGAAGGCTACAGCACGTTATCTGTTTCGAAAAGAGTACAATCAAAACAATGAAAAAAAATTTACCAAATTACAAGCAGCACAATGCATGGTTTGGGCATGGGAACACCTGCAACCCAATATAATCCAAGAATCTTGGTCAATCTATGAATAAAACATTTATTCATTAATTTTCTTTCAGACAGAAAGTATTCATATTGAGAGAAACGGTTTTTAACGGTCGTAAAAATCGCGAATTGGAAAGACATCAGGGTAATCAATTTTCAATTTTATTTTGGCACTTTTTTCAACATTGGTCATTTTTCAACAACCGTAAATTGAAATTGTCCAACATTGCCCAAGCCTGTCTTGAAGAAACACTAAAAAGACTGCCCATAATGTTTTTTACATTTTAATTTCATGAAACTTCAATGTAAAAAATTTTGTGCCTAAAATATAAAACAATAACTTATCCAGTTACAAATCAGTCTACATGGAGATTCAAAATAATTAAGGCACATAATGTAGCATTATACATGGAGCACATATATAATAATATATTAACCAAATAATTTCATTTAGATTTAATTTGTACTTTTCGCAATAATCCTATTTTTCACTCACTTCACTTGTGAGAACGTTAACACAAAAAACAAGTTTTTTGGACATTTAAAATTTCTATTTGCTTACAAACTATATAAAATTTTATGATTTATTTCATTTCCAGCTGTTGGACCACAGGTTTTTTACAGCAATGTAAATAAATTTAAACAAAAATTTGAAATGTAAATTTTTAAGAAAAATCATTTCAATTTATCAAAAAATCGAAATTATATAAGTTATTGCACAGATATTTGAAGGTGTGGAAGCGCTGACTTTTCCACCTGCCGAAACGCTGCGAAGAGCACGCTTTGGTCTGTTATTTCGTTTTGGTCTGATCCAGATCCCCAAAACATTTTGTTTACGTTGCAATTGATTCTTTTTTCGATGATTTCCTTCAGCTGTTCCACTGATACATTTGAATCGATCTTTGTCACATATGCCTTGTTACGATATAACAACTTAACATATGCGCTAAAGCACTTGCTGGAACCATCTGTCGATTCTTTGATTTCGTTATATAGCGTTTCAACTTCTTGGCGAAGTTGTGAATTTATAACGCGCTTACTCCAGAGCATAGAGAGCTTACGTGTAAGAACGCGCTGCTGGAACTGAATGAGAAGTGAGCGATTGATCTTAAGTTCTTTGCAAAATGCATCTTCATCAAATCCTTTCATTGTATCCTTGATTTGATTGGCAGGAACTTGTTGAGCCGGGCCCAGTTGCTTCCTCACCTCATTCTTGACTTCTTGTATTTGAGCAACTCCCCTGAACACTCCTGTTTTGATTTCCTTTTTAGCTTCACCCTTAACCTCTGTCTTAACGTTTTCCTTGTTAACATCCTCCTTTGTTTCTGTTTTAACGTTTTCCTTAACTTCCTTTTTAACGTCCTCCTTTGTTTCTGTCTTAACGTCCTCCTTTGTTTCTGTCTTAACGTCTTCTTTAGTTTCTGCTTTAACGTCCTCCTTTATATCTATCTTAACGTCCTCGTTAGTTTTTTCTTTGTCAGTTTTTTCGATTTGTTGTTCATTTTTTGTTTTGTTCAAATTATTGACAAGTGATATTGATCTTGACGGCGTAGCAGCAGCAGAAGAAGACTTAGTCGCGTCTGAAGTTTCTTCTTCTTCAGTCAGTGTATCCAAATTTCCGCTGAAAGACTTCGATCCAGCTGTCAACGCTGTCAGCATGTTTGCCTGCGCCTTGAGTCCCTGCAACTCCTTCACGTTATATCTTTTTCTATTTCTTCTTATTCCTTCTGATATTACATTTGGCAAAGTTGTTGTGTATATACAATTCGAAGCCTTATTTGTATATATATCTCTTCCTCCATAAATCCATAATTTCTTATTGACGTAACACATCGAAAACAAAGTCAATGCGTTCGAATCGTCGAACTCACCAGTCCACAATGAATATTTCATTTGCTTTGTGTCCAACACAGCTGGCGGCATAATTTGTTGTGAGTCAGTTCCTCCAATGATAACAATGAATTGTCCGACTAAAACTGCTCTATGCATAGCTCGTGGCAAAGGTTTATCTCCTGTTAACTTCGGACATGACCATTCGTTTTTCGTTATATCATAAATATAAGTACCAGAAGACGGATGTTTCCCAACTATTCCGCCATGAACGAATATATGTTTACCGACAATTGTTGCCGAATGATGAGCTAATGAAGGAGGAACATTTCCTGACGGGTTTTTAATTTGTTCCCATTGGAATGTATTTGTATCGAATGTATACATTTCATTTGTCGAACGTTTCCGTGATATCATTCCACCGAAGATATATAACTTTGAGTTTTCATTATAAAAATTCGACGTGTGACCATAGACAGGCTTTGGCGGATTATTTGCTGTAATTTCTTTGATTTCGTTTGTATATATATCGAATCCATAAAGGTTATTATATAAGTCATTCCCTTTACGTCCGCCAAAGATATATACAAAGTTATCACAAAGACTTAATGATACACATGTACGAAGTGGTATTGGTGATTGTCGTTGTGATATTAATTCGGTGAAATCCTCATTAAACTCAAGGATTTTATCGTTCCCTTTTTCACTGTTTTGTTGTCCACAAAAGACAAAGATACTATTGTTAATATATACCGAACAATGCCCAAATAAATTCGGTACATCTTTTAACCCTGAAATTAACGAGAACTTAAAGATTTTGTTCGGCTCTTTCTTACAATATGTTTCTTTCATTTCATTAAGTTTCGCTATTAATTCTTTCCGTAAGTCAGGATTAACAATGCTGAACGTATATAAAACAAATTTGTTACGTTTCCGTGGTACCATTATATTCCATTCTTGTTCTGAGTTCTTCGTCGCATAACGAAATGTTGATGGGTTTTCACTATGGACAACTTTTAGTCCATTTTTATACTCTTTCGTGATTAATATCATGTCATTAAACAAATATATAAATCCATTTTTCACCGTCGGCTTCCGTATTTCGATTGGTATTGTCATAACCAATACTCGCGATGGCTTAACAACTTCGAAATGTGATATTAATCGATTTTGTATCGTTAATAATTTTTCCGAATTTTGAGCTGCATATGACGCTTGATCAATTTGGAATGTAACTTCTTCGAGTTTAAGTGTGGCGGCACTTAACATGGCTGAGTCCGGATGTGATACTGGTGTAACTTTTAAGAGCTCTGTCAAAAACAATATGTATCGCGGCATGCGTTGAACGGGAGTGATTAAATATGATTGAAGCTCACCTTTGCCATATGGATTATTAGTGGCGAGCTCAAGCATTTTGATGGAAAAGTCTTTTTGCTTCGACTTTTCTAATATCAATTTGATGATCGTGGAATAGTTAGAAATGTACCCTAACGAAACTTTAAAGAAGGCAGCAAAGTCTAGAAAGACATCGGATAGCATCGCGCTGTACGTAGTGCCACGCGCTTTAAGATTTTCGAGAAATTGCTGATGATACCGAATCATTGTTGGAAAGTCATGGAACACTAAATGAAGTTCTGCATCTGTAAAAACCTTTAAATCGCGGACATTGGGCACCCAATACTTGATAATGACTTGGAGACCATCAATGTATTTCTCTTCGGTCGTTTGAATTTCGGTCAATACATTCACTCGCTTATGAATGGTGTTGAGTTCTTTGGGATCGAGTGTGCAATTGAATGTAAGTGGAGTCTTTTTGAGAATTGAAAATAAATCAGTTGGAGGTTCGTCCATTTTTAATGGCTCGTTGTTGATTGTTAGGGTTGGGTTACTATGTTGGAAAGGAAAATTCGAGATTATGTATTTATTGAAATCGGAACATGTTTTAAATTCTGATTTGTTAAATGACATTTCAACTGGTGGTATTTCTATGCCTTCAGGTATCTTTACATTGACAAATATGGTAAAAATATTTTCGGAATCTTTTGGTAAGATTGAAACATAATAACTCGGACGTAAATATCGAGCAGGTCTTTCAGAGAGTAAAATGTCTGGAAATTTATTTTCTATAACGCAGTCTTCTGGAATAACTTCTCTATATAAAGGAGTTGTTATTCCCAAAATTTCATCATTAAGTTTCAGTTTGGTTTGAATTTCTTGAGCTGTTAAATTCGTAATGAATGAGTCAACTTGTACAATGGCTGGTTCGGATTGTCGTATAAATGCTATATATTTGTTGGTTTTACCAGGCATCTATTTTTTGGTAAATTTTTTTCACTCAATAAACCGCTGACATCTTTTTTGATCAGTAAAACCGTTAAAACCTAGGTACATAGTTATTTGAATGAGAATCAACAGTTGTATCAACCGACTGATTAACATCACAAATCGGTTTTCATTGGTTTACACGCAGAAAAACCGAATTTGCGAAATTATAAAAAATAAAATATCTCATCAAATTTCAAAAATTTTTATAAAATGATCTTATAAAATTTCATACCTGATGTTTTACAAATGAGATAATAACTGATTTTTTATTGGGAAGTAAAAATAAGCGATTTTATGTTTTTCCTTCTGGACTTCATTATGTTATTGAATGGTATACGATCACATCGCATTCAAATAATTGCTCATTCATTTTTTTTGTTAGAATAACCGTCGAAGGAAAAAACGATGATTCACAAAAAAAAATTCCATTCACATAGAAGGAGTTCCTCATTTACATTTTAAAAGAGTCTTCTTAGTCTCTTTAATGCTATTAATTTCCAAATTTAAATGTAAAAAGTAAGAAAAAAGTTATGATTTCGGAAAAAAAGATTTTTTTTGATGCATCAAAATCATCCATAAATTATTTCACAATTTGTGTAATAGGTTGTTATCAAATTGCTATTAAATATAAAGATAGTTCACTTGTTATTGCAAGAAAATTTTGATTTAAAAAAATTTAATATATAACATTGAAAATTTTGTGTTGGAGCGCCCCAAATTGAGCACTTTTTTGTTGTTTTTTGATTAAAAACAACTCAAAATCGTAAATGAAAATTGAGTTTGGTTTGATCGTTTATCACCGGAATTTTATTGTAAACGTTTTTTTAAACGTCAAAACTTTGTTAAAAAACATTTTTATCTTACAAATTATCTTTTACAATAATATAAAATATATTCACCTTGATTTCTTTGGCTTCTTATGTTCCTTCCTTGGGGCCACCTCAGGTTTAGTTGATATAGTACTCCATTGTTTTGCTCTTTCTTCTCTTTTCATCAGCATTTCCTCTTTACTCTGTAAAACCTGAAGTATTTTCAGTTTCGCTTTGTTATTTCTCTCGATAACTTCTTTTAATTCTTGAGTTTTCTCAACAATATCTTTCATAACTTCATTATCTGTAAGTCTTGATCCGGTATTTTCTGGTATTAGCCCCAGTGCTTTGATCTCGACTGTTATTTTCTGTTCAATCGACAAATGTGAATATGGGCTTGTCCCGAAATAATTATCTGGAAACTGTGAAACTTCGTCTTCTTCTATTTCTTGAGGCGGTGGATGTGTCGGCGGAGTAGGAGGAGGTTTGCATTCTACAAATGCCGATAATAATCTGTGAAAAATATCCGATTGTGTGCCTTCTGCATTCTGTGATATGACTAATGATGGAAGTCTGAGTTGAACATTTCCATTTTTGTACTTCTGTTTGAGCCGTTGGTTGATAGCAATTGAATAATGTGCTCCCATCGGAACTTTAGTGTCCGGTAGTTCTGTAGGTTGAAGAAATTTCTGTAGAGTTTCGACTCGTGGAGTGACTGTAAAAAATCTGTTAACATTATTCCATATTGTTGATGAATTCATTGGTCGAACAGGTTCTGAATATGCAGAATCATTGGTGCGTTTCTGATGACTGCGTGCAAGTGAAGTTTGTGGTTTGGCATGACTGAAAGCAGGTTGAGGAGCAAGGAATTGAAATGGAATTGGTGAAAAGTTTTCTTCAGTTTCGAATGTAACTTTTCTATTTGGCAAAATATATGTAATTCCGTGTTTTCTTTGGCATGCTTCCTCTAGCGAACGAAATGATTGATCAAATTTAGATTTAATCTGTTGCAGAAGATCGATTTGTCTATTCAGCAAATCTATTACTTCTTGCTTTTCTAAATGTTGTTTATTTTGGAGATGAACACTTAGCGAAGAAAGTGTCCATTTTTCTGAAGATTTTGGGAAATCATTTGACTGTAACAAAAAAGAAAGGGAACTTTTTGTTGCGCAAGGTCTCTTCGTAGTTCTCCTTTGTTTGCTGGATTCATCATTCATTTCGTGATGAAATCCTATAGGTGGGGCAATTGAATCCAAAACCGACAAAGATATTATCAACCGTTATGACCAATTCGTCCAGCAAATTACCATTCATTTCATCTCAAATTTTTGTTGGATTTGATAAAAACTGTCGTGGTCGGAGGTTAGCACTTTTTGCTTGGCCACGGTTTGATGTTTGGTTAGATAAAGAAGCTTTTTTTTGTTAGTTATCAGGGTTTGGAAGAATCCTTGTTGATTTCATTAGAGGTTTAATCTCAATTCGAATTGATGATTTCATGGATTAGGTTAATTTTGTTGTTAAAAAAAAAAAAAGAATTTATGCCGAAAATATTTGTTTTCGTTTGTAGAAATTAAATGTATACAATATTTGTGTGGAATTAAACATTTATAAAACGTTTTCATCTGGATATTTGAAATTATTGTATTGATTAAAATTAAAAATGATAACAAATCACTTTGATAGATGGTTAGCAATGCTTTAAATCACTTTTATTCTGACATTTAATGAGTAGTTTTTAATAATTAAGAAGAAATAAAACTTCAATGAAATTAATGTTTTAAAAAGGATTTGTTTGAAGTAAACGACTCTATTGAACGAATTACATGTAGGCTGTATACTATAAAATCAATGAAATTAAAAAATAGCAATCAATCAAACTTGTAAAATGATTTTGAAATTCTTTAAAATTATTAAATGTTTTAATATACATTATGAAGCTGAGTGATTCGTGGATAGTGTACATATTTTATGAACTGATATAATTAAGAAGCTGAAAGTAAGTGAGCCAGTGCTTAAATATGACAAGCCACTAGATTTTACTTATAAAAAAAACCTCTTCACAAAATATTCTATGAGGTTGTTAAATTCAAACCAAGAGAATTACACCTTTTCCAAATGGGCTTTTCAAATCAGATAATAATTTTCATTTATTTAGTACTTTCTTTACTTGTTATTTCAAATGTTATACTATTTACAAGAATAAAAAATATTTCATCATTTCCTTATTATCAATTCACAAATTCACAAGATGAAAATGATTTTAATGTTAATTTTATTAACCAAAAACAATCAGTTTCATTAATAACTGGTGAAAAGCTCAAAATTTCAGCTGATGGATGTATTGATCGAAACAATTACAAACTTAATTTTCTAATACCATTTGGTTTAGATCCTCTTACACATAAAGATACAGATGAATATGTTCTTATTCTTGGTACTGGTGGTCTTATAGGATCCGAACTTAAAGAAGCCTTGATTCAACGCGGTTACAAAGTTCTCCATGTTCTTAGTCGTCACCACCTTGATTTACGTATTCCTTATAGTCTTGATATATTTAGTGCAGTTAAGATCAAATTTGCATATTTCCTATCATATGAAGTTGGAGGCTCCAAATTCCTTCATATCCCAGAACTACAAAGTTTTATTCGAGAAAGTAATATACGTCTCCAAACTAATGTTTTTAATTGGCTAGTCGAGCACAAAATTCGATTCATATTTTCAACCACATCACTTTCAAAAGAAAAGAATCTCGCATATGGGTATGCTAAAACCGTTGGGGAGAACTTTATTCGATCAGTACCCGAACTAGGACGCGTTGTACGATTTTGGAATGTTTATGGGTTCGAATATGTTGGATCCAAAAGTCATGTTGTATCTGATCTCTTAGTTCAATGTCTTACCAAAGGCTATGCCAAGTTACTTACTAATGGCAAAGAAAGTCTTCAATTTGTTCATACCAGTGATGTTGTAAATGCGTTAATATTAATTTTAGAGAATTTTGAAAAGACGCCACTTACCATTGATATAACAGATGGTGTATGGACTCCGCTTACTACTATGATAAAATCAATCAAAAGAATTATGCCTAATTGTAGAATAGACACAACAAATAAAAGCGCAAAACCTCGGTTTCTTTTCCCACATAATTTCGATACATATTTCCATAAGAATTTATGGCATGCGAAGTTAAGTATTGATGAAGGAATCAAAGCTACTTATGAAAAGACATTAAAACATCTCGAAAGATCAAAGAATGTGTCAACACTTTCAGTTATCATTGATTGTGGAAATGAAATTGATGATAACATAATTAAATTACTTAATATTCAAGTCGAAAAACTTAAAGAACTTTCAGAGGAATTTATAATATTCACATTAGAAATAATTGCGACAACTAAATCATTATCAGTACATCGTAAATTACCTTTACCTTGTACAGTGATGGTTAATAAAGATGATAATTATATTGACGAAGCAATCGAATATGCACATTCGAATGCAATAATGGTAATTGATTATTATACATTACCTTCTTATGGGCATTTCGATTTCTTCCACAGAGAATTAACTGTTGATTATATAATTTATTATGCGGATAATTATAATATTAAATCTCTTGAATTAACTACACTTAGAACTAAGCCAACTTCAACTGCAGGGTTTAATCAGGTTAATAAATGTGGTGAAAATATTATTAAAAAAGACGTGTCACTTCTCGTGGCAACGAAAAAAACTTGGAAAACTTTGGGTTTCCCGCCTAAAAATTGTAACATAAATCAATGGATGATGCAGCTCGAACATGGATTTACTGCTGTTAGATATGAAGAACCTGCATGGAATGCAAGATATAATAACTTAGATGATGAATCATATGATAACTCAAAATTAGGAAAAGTATGTTGTAATGGTAAAGTTATAAAGACAAATATGAAATGTGATGCTAAGAAAGCAAATACATTCGTGTTTTTGAATCAATAAAATAAAATGTAAATTGATAAAGCTCATAGAATGTTTTGTGAAGTTTGTCGTAAAGTACTGAAATTATAAGGATGAAACCTGCAAAGATTGGAAATTCAACATATGCAGTTCCAGCAGATCCAATGCTTTACTTTTATTACGCACTTGGCGCGCAAAAAATTAATAGGATAATACAATCACAAGAGATTGAAGCAGAAGATAGAAATAATCAACAATTTAATGAAGACCAACAACAAAATATACAGCATGAAATCCTTTTTGCTCACGAGTAGATTTTTTTAATCTTTCTCATCAATGGAATGTTCAAAGAAAAATTACGTTTCAATAAGATAACATTTTTTTTATCTTTTGAAATCTGGATTGTTGTAGAACCTAATAAAATATAATGATGACATTATTTAGTACTTATTTTTTTTTATTTCCTTTTCTCCCCAATACATAAATAAACAATTCTTAAAAATTTATTTTATAATTTACTCATTATATTTCAACACTTAGTTTTAAATTTGGTGTTAATGTCTAAACTAAAATATTTTGGTCAATTTTATTTTTACATAAACAAATGATAATTATTAGTAATTCATCTTTAAAAAAAGGCAATGAAAAATAAAGGTATGTAACAGCATAAGCAATGATAACAATATCACATCTATGATAAAAAATGAATCTCAAAGTGGAAATCTGGAGCGTATTTCAATTGTTTACTGAATTCTATCGTCTTTCCAAATGGTTCTCTATGAATTTGACTTACAAGCAAAGAAAAAAACATAAAATCCGATCAATAGAAGAACATCAAAGCGACGATTCTGATTTAGTTGATAATTCTGTTGAAATATGTAATCCTCAAATTGAGCAAATCGGAATACAAAAAATGATAAATGGAATTTTTCCAAATGAATTGTTTCAACAATACAACTCATGTCCTCTGTTTAGTCCAAATTTTATAAAAGTTTTTATAGAATATTGCTACAATTTTTGGGGAGATGAAACTCAAAAATTATTAATGTCTATCTCTAATGGCCCTTGTGAAAATTCATCCCGTATGGTTCATCACGGTATTTTAAATTTTTTAATATCTACAATTCCAGATAATTTGGAACTTATTGAAAATATTTTATTAAACTCAGGTATCACAGGTAAAAAGAACTTTGTTGAAATTGGTGGATATTATGTTTTATGTTGTTTAGCTGAATCTTCAATTCTTCCAACATCAATTTTCCATATATTTTCACTTATATCGGCCATTGAGTTTGATTACTTTGATGTTATTCAGCCGCCAACATTTTATTTTCCAATAACATGTAATTATGATATTACAAAAACATATAAATTTGAAGATTTGTTCTCAACCCTTATACTTACAGAACAACCTGAGTGTATCCAATGCTTACTTGAAGGGATCAAGAATATCTTTTTAAGCTCGGAAAAATGTGTTTCCAAATTCAGTAGTTTATTTATTGAAAATTTCTATCGTTTTATTCAATTTGAAGAATATCAAAATATTTCATTTGATATCTTACTTATATGTATTCGTACTCAAGATAATTTTGATGTTAATACGTTATATGATTTAATTCGTATGTTTTTGTTCACTGATAATGATGAAGATATACATAAAGGACTTTTATTGTTTGAACAAATTTCTCAAGAAATTGAAATTTCATTACTTCCAAACGATATAATTTCGATAATTTTTAACATTTCACAAGATTCTAAATTTGATAACAAAAAAATAGCGATGAAAATAATATTTAATTTAATAGATAATTCGCCGTTATCAATGTATAATAAGTTTTTGGAATTTAATGTTTTGGAAATATTTTTTGATTTCTTTAACACTGAGCAAAATGAAGATTTCGAATTTGCATTTAATGTGTTTATTGATTTTGTTTTGGAGTGTTTGTGTAATGTTGAGAATGAGGAAGAAGTCGAAATGTTTAATGATTCAATTGGAATTATTGATGAAATAAGAAAATCTTCCGATGAAAACATTGCAATGAAAGCTGATGAAGCATATGAAGTAATTATGCAATTGTTATGTGAGGAAGAGGTAATGTAAATATCAATTTTTATAAGTAAAAATTGTTTGTAATTAATTTTTCAAAATTTTAATAATAAGATTTAATATTAAAAACGTAATAATTCTTTTGTTTGTTTTTAAAAAAATTCAAAAATTCTTAAAAGAATATAATTTTTTTTAGAAAAAAAAAATTCTTGATTAAAATATTTGAATACTCGAAATCATTTCATATGATGAAGTTCATCTGGTCTTTAATACATATTCATATTGAACAAAAATGAAGCAATGCAAAGGTGTTTCATTTGTTTATCATTTTTATTACATAAAAATATTGATATGTTATATGAAATCTTTAGTTTTTTTATGAGCTGCAAAAATCTATGGAACTTCAACAGCACCAACATGGAGCTGTTAAATCTCCTCGACACAAAGCATATTCAAATGCTTGTAGATCAATTTATAAAGCAATGAGTGATTATTATTCACAGCAAACATTTGAACCAAAGAAAACTCCGGAGGAACTTAGGGTTGCGGTCATTGAAATTGTAAAAGACTTTGACAGGAGAATCACAAGTCAGCTTGCACCTGTTAGCGAAGCTGAATTTGTGGAATATATGAATAATTGGACAAACAATTATTTATCGAATTTTCAAGAAATTATGATGATAAAAGAAATGACATCATCACTTTCACAGTTACAACAATTTCGAGATCAAACAGATTTTATGGGCGAAAATGATTTAAATTTACTTCAACAACTAATCAAATTTGTTGAAAAGATTCCAACAGCTAATATTTCATATCCTCATCTTCAACCTGAGTTTGTGAAACACGTTCGACTGTATCATGATCGCCTTTTTATACCAATAAAAAAGACAATTATACGACAAGAAATGGTTAATGCACAGGCTCAAGGAATAATGCAACCAAAAAGAATGCATACACAAATGCATCCAAATGAGTACTCTCCAAGTTTTACTTTAAATCAAATGAATGATAGAGGATCTCAAAAAAATTTAAAAAGAGGAAATTCTTCAAGATCTCCATCTCCATCAGGGAGAAGAAATTGTCCGAATCGATCAAATGAAAATACATCCCAACCAACCCCAGAAGCATTTCTAAAAAGATTGTTTGGTTATGTAAGAACTGATTGTGCTGTTTTTTATTCAACTCCACATCCACCACACTTCTAAATTAAGAAAAAAATATTACAGTAGTTTTCAAATTAATAAAATAAAAATGTTAATTAACTTTTTTTTAAAAAAAAATTTTACTAAAAGGTTTTAACAAGTTTAAAACAATAAAAAATTTTCGCCTTATTTTTCATCAATGAATGCATGCGAATATTTGAAAAGAATTAAAGCGAAAAAAATATTCGCAAAGTTTACGAAATCAAAAAACTTAAGAATACAAAGATATGCATGTAAATTGGAAAAATTGGTATAACTGCGGTTTGATAGATCAATTAAATATAAATGTAATGTTTGAATTAAATATTTTTTAATATTAGCACATCTTGTTTCAAAGATCGAACCAAGTGAAGTTGTTAGAACAATATTATTACTCTTCGAGTTTTCATGTTTTAACATATAGAAAGTCCTAATTTATTTCTTCTTTTTAATTTTATTATAAAATTTTTGTTTAAGAATATTATTAAAAAAACATATTTATTTTATGAATAATATGTTTTTAAATTGTTTTTACATTATATAAACATTACACCTGCCAATTTAAGTCAATTCCTGTATATGAAATTAGTTATAAATACTCATGGCAATAGTAACTTTATGAAATGGCATCATGTACATCTTTAAAGAAATACAATTTAATTGATGAAACTTAAATTGATATAACAAATATTAATAACACAGTGATATTTCCCAATATAAAGAATTACTTTATTCTTCCTAAACAAAAATATTTATTGAAGTGGTTAATTACAAGGAAGAAAGGATATATTGTTTGTACTTCATAAGTAATTCTATGCAATGTTTTCTATGAACTATTGGGGGTAAATCATTGCTTTTCGACATGGTGAGGAAACATCATTTAATATCAAATTTACCACATATAAAAAAAGAAGAAGTTCGAAGAAAAACATAAATTTATTTATATAAGAGTTAATTTCATTTCACTTTCATTCTCTCTATCGCTATCTTTATCTTTATTATTTTTCCTTGAGAAAATTCTCTTTATACACGAGCACCTTTCCTTATTTCTATTCATTTTATGTAATTGTTGAATTTCCACAAAGTTAATACCATTAAAACAATTATCGATCACATTCTTTCTTACGTCGTACGGCACATAAGGCCAAACCTTAATGAACTCTCCTGCCAATATATCCTTTAATTTCTTTTCGCTCAAGTTAAACTTTGGGTCTTCGACTTCTTTTCTCATATATTTTTGTATTTCTTCGATGATATTATCAGTAATTTCATTATCATTTTTCTTCTTTTTGTATTTATCTTTATATTCTTCGATAATATTATTAAATATCGCAGTTACTCTTTTTGTTATTGTATATCAAACCATTCCTTAATAAATGATAATGCCATTCCAATTACACCACTTCCTGCGATTACTGTGAACACTGCGATTATGATTTCTAATGCATTATTAAGTTCACAACTTTCTGCTAACAATGTACTACTTCTTTGCATAGAAGTAAATCCAGTTGAATCATAACATCGATTATCATATGTCGAATTACCTTGACAAGTCTTCGGTACATTTGATAAACATTTAATTGCTAAGTTACCAAATGCTTTATCACCAATTACAATCGATTCATTTTTAGATGTTTCTTTATCAAAATGAATTTCAGTGAATCCTTTACATTGGAGAAATGCATTCCGACCAATATATGTCAAGTTTTTAGGTAATTGTAAGATTTGTGTAAAGCCAATACAATAAGCAAATGCTGAATCTCCAATATATACTAATGATTCAGGTAATGTTAATTGATTTTCTAATCCTTGGCAACTAAAGAATGCAAAATCACCAATATAAGTTAAAGTGTTTGGTAAGTTTAATGTACCTTTTAATGAAGTACAACTAAAGAATGCATTATTACCAATTTCTTTAAGGATTTTGGTATGGATTTCAAGTTGCCCATTAAATCCTTTACATTCAGAGAATGCATAAGCGCCAATATATTCAACATTATCACCAATAATTAATGATCCTGTAAATGATGAACATAAAGAAAATGCATATTGATTAATTGTCTTTACATTATTGGGGATAATTAATGGACCTGCAAATTTACAATTACAAAATGCATATGCGCCAATTTCAATAAGTGAATTAGGTAATACTAATGATCCACTTAATGAAGTACAACCTAAAAATGCATATGATGAAATCGTTTGTAATTTCTTACATGCAGAGAAATCTAAAATCCCATTTAAGTAATCACAATTAGAAAATGCACTTGACCCAATTGAAATAATATTCGATGGAATAAATAATGAACCTGTAATACCTTTACAACCTGAAAATGATTCTCGTCCAATACTAATTAATCTTTCAGGTAATCTTGAAGCTAAATCAAATGTATCTAATTTCCAAAATGCTTCATCATCAATTGTTAAATTATATGTATTAGAATTAATATCAAGAAATTCTAATGACAAAAAGTTTGGACATTGTTCTATGAAATGTGAACAAATCCTTGTAACTGTTGAAGCAATTTTTACATATTTTAATGAACTTGAACTTGTGATTGAATATGAAGGTATTATTGATTCAGTAAATGTAAATTGTTGTGAACATGACTCTTGAAATGCATAAGATTCAATCGATAATACATTAGTACAAGCAAAATCTAATAAAGGACATTTGTAAAATGCAAATGATTCAATTTTAGTAATAAATGAATTCTCATCAAGTATAATATCCTTTAAAATTGGACAATTATTAAATGAATAATGTTTAAATGTTATATTTGAATTAAGAAAAGTAACTGATTTAAGTGAATTAAAATCAATAAATGAATTTTCAAATATAAATGTCGCATTATTTAATATAACTTCTGATATTTTTATACATTCGCCAATTAAGAAATGTATTTCATTCTTTGTACCAACAATATTAAGTGTTTCTAAGTTATTACAATTTGAAACAAAATTATTTTCAATTGTTAAACAATTTAAAATTGTTAAAGTCTGAAGATTATCACATGAACAAAATGCTTCATTACTAATTGTTCCATTGTTTTCATTTGAAATTATTTTAATTTCCATTAATGATGAACAACCATAAAATGCTTGATATTAATTCATTTCCATATATTGTAATATTCTTTAAATTAGTACAACCAGAAAACACTTCTTCATTTATTATGATTCCTTTCATATAAGGAGCAGGAAAACTAAGGTTCTTACATTGATAAAAACATTTTGACCCAAGAGTTACTCCTTCACCTTCATAAAACCAAATCTTTCCAATGTTTGTATTTGCAAAACATTTTTCACCAATAGTTTTCAGAGCAGGTTGGAATACTATATCACAACATAATGCAGAATCCTCAAAAACAGAATCTCCAAAAGTAATTAATGAATTAGCAAAAGAAATTGAAGTAATATTTAAACCCATGAAACAGCGATTACCAATAGATTCAAGATTCGATGGGAAAATTATTTCACCTTTTAATGCCGTTTCAAGAAATGCTTCTTCGTCAATAGTTTTTAAAGTTGATTCATCCGGAAATTCGAGAGAAGTTATTAGTGTTCCTTTAAAAGCAGAAGATGAAATTGTTTCAAGTGAAGCAGGAAGCCTTAAAACACTGGAAATTGTTGAATATTCAAAAGCACATGACATAATTTGTTTGATTTTGGAATCTTCGGGAAAAGTAATGGAAGAAATTTTGACCTTTTGAAATGCATAACGACCAATACTCGTTAATGAAGAAGGAAAACTAATAGTATTAATTAGACCTGAATTACAAAATGCATTATCATCAATGGTTTGTAATTGAGAATCAGTTGGAAATATTATTGATCGAATATTGGAATTCTCAAATGAGCCATGTTGTAATGCTTGTAATGTTGAAGGAAACTCAATTTCATATTCACCAATAAAAACAGACCCCGAAAATGCTCCATTAATAATTTGAAGTTTAGAATTTGGTTCAAACTTTATTGAATAAATTCTTGCTCCCATAAAACTAGCTGTGAGAATTTTTTCGACTGACGCAGGAATAGTAATTCCAGATGTGAAATTAACATATGCAAATGCAAAATCTGGAATATTAGAAAGACTTGAATGTGGAAATTCTATGAAAGGAATACTTGAATTTATGAAACACAAATCTCCAATTTCTTGTAAAGATGATGGAAACTTAATGGGCAAAGACAAATGAATGTACGAAAATGCTGAATAACCAATTGTTTCGAGCTTTGAATTTTCTGGAAATGTTATAGATGTAATGTTTGTGTTGGTAAAACATTTGGAACCAATTTGATGCAAAGAAGTTGGAAATGTGATATCTCCGGTAAGTAATTGACAATTAGAAAAACACTCATCAGAAAGAATAGTTAAGTTGCTTCCTAGTTGAAGAGATGTGATACTTTGCCCTTGAAAATATCGATTTCCAATAAAAATCACTGAATCTGGGATTGTAAGAGAACCTTTTAGTACTCCAGTATGGGACTCATGAAGCTCAAGATAAGTGACGCTACAGTTCTTGCCTTCGTGTTCAATTGTTGAAGGAATAATTAAATTTTCTGAATCTTTAAGAATTTTTGTAATATTAATGTAACATGGAGATGTGTGGAATGTGTATTCGAATAGATCTTGTGAAACAAAGTATTCAGGAACTTCGAATGATATAACGAAAAAAAGGAACAAAACCATAACGTGGGACATAACCACCCACTTTTCTTATGGGGCCGTTAGCCCATCACAATTATTGAATAAAAACGGCGTTAACTCGTTCAAATCCGAAGCTCTTTTTCCATTAGATTATTGAATAGATTGAATTACTGATCGTGGAAACCAGTAAAATGGTGTACCTAATGCTCCTTGAAATAAAATCATCGTTAATATTAATTCAATTCTTTGCGTAGAAAAAGTTGATAAAAATCATTTTGTGCAAAAGTGCAATAATTATTGCTAAGCAAAAATTCTACTGTGAATGGGTTTTGGCGGAATTTAAAAAAAAATCGAAATTGATAACGAAGCATAATTATAACATACAAAGGACATAGAAAGATAGATTAGAGAAAACTCGAGCTTTGCTGAATAGGATAAGTTTTTATCTAACAAGGATAAAGCTGCACACAAAAATTATTCCCTTAACGTACAGATTTCGAGAGATAGAGAAGCTAATTGAAGAAAATTTGGTTGATAAAAATGTAACTAAAAAATATTAATTCAAAATATTTTGTTCATTGTAAAGCAAAAGAATAAGCCAAAAACAAACCCACAAGGCAACTGGGTATGATAGAAATGATCCAATAGAAAAATACTTTTTGGATCATTATGAAGAACTTTCGAAGAATGTTTGGGAGCTTCATAAGAAATATGTTAAAGAAGGACATTATCCAAATGAAATTGCAAGGGTAATACGAAATGATGAAACAGAAAAACTTCAAGAAATATCATCACAAACAAATTTTGATTTTAATCAAACAATTGAACCATCACTTTATGAAAGATGTTCATTTATTAATAAAGAAAATGTTACATTAATTGATTATGCAGCATTTTTTTCAGCAGTTAAATGTGTTTAAATATTTACTTGTGAATGGTGCAAATGTAGAAAACACAGGTAAATATGCAGTTGCAGGTGGAAATGAAGAAATCATTCATCATTTGAAGATTAATATGAAATAACAATTAGATTCCATCGAAATGATATCTTTAAATATATTTATGAAAATGAATCAGAAAAAATACAATCAACGCCAAAAATGTCTGAAGATAAAACTAAAGATTTGGTAATTTTTTGTATTAAAAAAGATAATTATGAAATTTTAGCATTTTTGGAAGAAAAAGGAATTAATGTTAATGCTGAATCAGCAAGAAATGGGAATTTATATCTCGTTTAATATTGCCTTCAAAATAATCAAATTCCAAAAAAATATTTTGCCCTTTGCTTCAGAATCAGGAAATACTGAACTTGTGAAATATATTTTAGAACAAAAAGGAATTGATGTTAATGAAAAACGAATTCATTTTAATGATTTGAAATATGTTTTAATCATTTGAAACAGCACTTCATATAGCAGTTAGAAATAATAATATAGAAATCGTAAAATTACTTTTAGATAAAGGAATTGATGTTAATGCAAAAAATATTCATTTGAATAATTTGAAATATGTTTTAATAATTTGCAAAGAATTGAATCTAATTAGTTTGCAGATATTGAATTGATCTCAAGTTCTTATAAGCATTTTGATATATTATTCAAACAAATATTTGTTTTTGTTTTTTATCATCATAATTAAATTATAATTTTATACAAAACCAAAATTTTTTTTAAGTAAAAAACAAAACTTCAAAAATAATAAAAGTGTTTAGATCAATTTTATTACAACAATTTAATCTTTAGCTAATACTATTGCTATTGTTGAACTCCCCTTTTCATCCCAAAATCCAATTGCTATTTTATTAAAATCACCCAAGAACAATGTCTCATCATCTTTATTCATCATGGTTATTATATCCTTAATCTTTTCCATGTCATCTTCTTTAACAGTAACGAAGTTTGCCTTTACATTTTTATAATAATTTGGAACTAATTCCATAATATGTTTTTGGATAATATCTTTTTTATTACCAATATGTTCTTTAGCTAAAAGTTTTGCATGATTAATCAAAACATTTGATTTTTCTCCATTTAAAGGGAACGAAAGTTCGGAAAGTTTTAATATATTACGTAACATATTAATTTCATTTAGATAATTCTTTGATCTATTTTTCTTGAAATCTTTTGAAATGTTTTTAATTTTTTCATATATTAAAATCGCAACAGAATAATTTCCATTATTTTCATAATAACCAATTCCTATGTTATTATAATTATTTAAAACAAAATTCGATTTTTCATTATTTTGATAATCATTTTTAATTCTTTCGAATAAATTATTTAATGACTTTTCATCAAATTTTCGTATCCAAGGATTAGAATATATACAATTTTGATTATAATTCTTTCGTAAATCAATATTTCCTTTGTTTTCTTCAAGTAAATGTTGAATTTCTAATGATAATTTTTGATTTTCAATTAATTTAGTATTATTTTTTCGTATGTTATTTAATATATTTAAAATTTGTTCTTCAACTTTTACTTTTTCTTTTGGTGTTTCGAAACTTATTTCTTGTTGTTGTAATGTTTTTGTTGGTGTTAAATAAACATTATCATTATAATTTTGTTTTGGTGCATTTGTATTAGTTAAAGGTTTTGATGAATTTTTAGGTGTTTCGAAATTAATATTTTGATTTTCTTCTTCATCAGTATCTGAAAAGTTAAAATCATCTGGTAAAGGTTTAGCTGAATTAGAAAATTTATGTGTTGGCGTATTATTTTTTTGATGTTTATTACTAAATGCACCAACGTCATCTTTATATCTAAACTTTTCCAAATCAGTTTGTAAAGGTTGGAATTCATTTGGATTATTAATAATTAATTGTTCATTTGAATCTTTATTATCATCTGATGAAAATATATTCACGTTATCATTTTGGAAACGTTTTAACATTTCCAAATTTTGTATTTTATTTTGTTGATCTAATTCCCTAAATTCGAATTCTTCTTCTTCTTCATTAGTATTATCATCCGAAAATGAGAAATCATCAGCTAAAGGTTTACTATTACCTGCATGGAATAAAACAGGTTTATTATTATCATCGAAAGTTTTTTCATTTGCTTCTTTATATCTAAACTTTTCTAAGTTATTCATCATTATAGGCTTAAAGCTTTGTTTATTACTAGCTATAGTTTCTTCAAGTTTCTCATCTTCATCAGAAGCAAAATTATCATCACCATCATCTTGGAATTGATTTAATGACATAACTTTCGGCTCATTTGAAGGCCTAAAACTAAAATCGAAATCTTCATCATATTCATCATCAGAATCCGAAAAACTAAAGTTATCATCAAGTGGCTTAGCACCACCATGAGTATTTAATATCGAAATTGGTTTATTTTGTGTATGATCAGATGTTTCTTTATATCGATATTTTTCAATATTAGACATATTTATAGGCTTGAAAAATTGTGGATTTATTACCAATTTATTCCCATCTGATGAAAATTCAGATTGATTATGTGATGATGAATTCCGCATTGATAATTGTAATACGGGTTGAACGCCTTCACCTTGATTAGGTGAATATGTATCTTTTAGATAATCACCATCTGATGATGATGAAAAATCAATTGGAAGTGGCCGTGAACGATGTGCTAAAAGTGGGTTTTTATTACGTTTTGTAGATGAATCAGATGATTCATAAATTGTTTTAAGTCGTAATTTTACGTCATTTTCATTTTGCGGTTTTTCACTCGGTGGTTTCTCAGGAATTAATGGATATGAAACAACAAAATTGGATGTACTACCTTCAGAAACTAGAATTATTATAATAACAAAATCTTCGAATTTTTGAATATAAAAATTGATTTCGGTTAAAAATGAAAAACAAATATCTACAAAACCTTTAGATTCAAACAATGATTTAACCAAATTGTTATTATTAAGTATTGTAATAGGTACATATTTTCCGACAAAATTTTTAATTAATGGTGGAAAATTTCGAGTTTTAGTATTTCGTAATAAATATAATATTTCTGCTTTTTCAAGCAACGATTGATTTAATGAAAAAGGTGTCAGATTATAATATTTTCGAAATTGATTCATTATTTGAAGAATTTTCTCACTTGTAATTTCTTTTCCATCCAATCCTTTACAAAAAATCTGAGTTTTTTCTTGTAAAGATTTATGGTCAATATTTGAAAGAATAATTGAAACAATTAAATGTCTTGATTTATAAAGTAAAACACCAATTCCTACATCTGTAATAATTTCTTTCATTGTGTTAAGATATTCTTGATCCAAAAGTAATGTTTGATGAATTGATTCCGCAATTCTATTGGTTTCATTTAATGGGATAATTAAAGGAATTTCCATACTAAACAAGAACTCTTTATAAAAAGTATTTTCTGGGAACATATTTTGCCTTACTTTTGATTTTGTCGCGATTTCTTTTGCAGGATATTTTGGAAATTGATTCGTTAAAAATTGTGCAAGTTCTGTCATTTGTTTGTTAAATCTAATTGTATTATTTCTAATTTCTTGTATAATCGAAAAAAGTTTTCTTTCATATTTATTGATATAAAGAGGATTATTAGCGTTTTTCATTATAAAAAAAAAGTCCGAAATTTAACGTCTTTTTGGGTCCGTTATCAAAATAAACCTTGTCAAAACTTCCCGAACCAATTTCAGACAGTCAAATTTGATAAGGTTTGTCTGGACTGACATTCTCTAAGATGGAAAGCCGAAATGAAGAAACTGCACTCATCAGTTCCATTTCTTTTGGGCTTTTTGATCCAATAGAGCTTGAAAACTCCTCCGTATGTGAAGTTACACGGCCAATTGAATTCGAAAATGGTCAACCAGTCGTTAATGGATTGTCAGATGCTCGAATGGGAACCGTCTCACGTGATTACCTATGCGATACATGTAACCAAGACAGCGATTCATGTCCTGGACACTTTGGACATATCAAATTAGCATATCCTTTATTTCATTTTGGATATCAGGACGTCGTCTATAAGATATTAAATTGCGTATGCCACAAATGTGGTCGGCTCTTATTATCTTATGGTGACCCGGAAGTCCAAAGAGTAGTTTTACATTATCGAGGAAAACGTAGATTTGAACGTATTTTAGAATTATGTAAAACTCGAAAATGTGAACACAAAAAAGTGGGTGACGGTGACAAAGAGAATGCAGACGTAGTTAAAGATCCAGCATTTTGGAATGAATTAGGAATCGTTCCAGAAGATGGAGATTATTCAAAAGACCTTCGACAAATTGAACCATGTCAACAAACGCAAGTTGAAGTTGCACGAGAAGCAGATGGTACCTTATATACAAAAGGATCACTTACACGACAAGACATTACAGCTGCGTCAGTATTAGACATATTTTCACAAATGAAGGATTGTGATGTCCGTGTCTTAGGATTAGATCCAGAACGATCTCATCCGAAATGGATGATCTTAACAATTCTACCAGTACCACCACCACATGTTCGACCACCAGTTCGAGTTGAAGGTCTTAATCCATCACCAGATGATGTTACACATCATTTAGGAAATTTAGTTCGATGTAACAATGCGTTACTTCGAATGAAAGAATCGAATCAACAACAAACAGCGGTCAAAGAACAATTAGCGTTATTACAATGGACTGTTACCACATATTTCATCAACGACAAACCGTCGATCCAACGAGCGGTTACTCGGAACAATAAAGTTATCAAATCCATATCGCAGCGGTTAAAGGGGAAAGAAGGGCATATTCGAGGACATTTAAGTGGTAAACGTGTTGATTTCAGTGCACGATCAGTGATTTCACCTGATCCATCAATTCGTATCGATCAAGTTGGGGTACCCAAACATATTGCAAAGATATTAACGTTCCCCGAAGTTGTTACACAACGTAATCGAGAAGAATTAGCGCAATTAGTCCAAAATGGTCCAGATAAATTAGAAGGAGCTAATTATGTCATTAATCCTCAAGGTGTCAAATTTTCATTATCACGAACTACTGAACGTAGTACTATGCATTTAGATGATAATAGTATTGTTGAAAGGCATTTAAAGGATAATGATATAGTTATCTTTAATCGACAACCTTCATTACATAAAATGTCAATGATGGGACATCATGCAGTTATAATGCGTGGTAGTACATTCCGATTAAATTTATCTGTTACTACTCCATATAATGCCGATTTTGATGGCGATGAAATGAATTTACATGTACCACAAAGTCAACAAGCACGAGCAGAAGTTAAACATATTATGTTAGTTCCAAATCAAATTATATCACCACAAAAGAATGGTCCTATTATTGGTTTGGTACAAGATTCATTATTAGGATGTCGTTTGCTTACTTTAAAGAACACTTTTTTAAATCGTAATGAAATGATGAACTTAATGATGTGTATTATCCATACAAAGAAGAACATCGTATTATCACCTCCATGTATTATCATACCACAAAAGAATATCTATTTATGGTCTGGGAAACAAGTCTTTTCCTTATTTTTACCATATATTAATTATGATTTTCAAGCAGATACATGTGATAAAGAATGGGAATGGATGCCACCTAAAGATACACGTGTAATTATTCGTGATGGTAATTTATTAGCTGGGATTTTAGATAAGAAAACTGTAGGTCAAAGTGAGAAATCATTAGCTCATGTAGTTATTAATTCTTGGGATAAAGATATGGCACGAGATTTCTTAAGTCAAACTCAATTAGTAGTTAATAGTTGGTTAGAATCTCGTGGATTTAGTATCGGATTAATTGATGCAGTAGCTAAACATTCGACAATGCAAGAAGTCGAACAACGATTAAAATTATTACGTAAAGATGTTCAAGCAATTATTGATAATGCATTACAAGGTAAACAAGAAATTATGCCCGGATTAACATTAATGGAATCATTTGAACAAGTTGTTAATACTCGATCAAATGATATCATTAATCAATGTGGTGCATTAGTTAAAAAGAATTCTCGATTTTGGAATTCTTTAATGCAAATGGTTGCAGCAGGTAGTAAAGGAGGAGATATTAATATCTCTCAAATCATTGCTACTGTAGGACAACAAAATATTGAAGGTAAACGTATTAAATATGGATTTAAGAAACGAACATTACCACATTATATTAAGGATGACTTAGGTTTGGAACAACATGGATTTTGTTATCATAGTTTCATTGAAGGTTTAACACCACCAGAATTCTTCTTTCATACTATGGCAGGTAGAGAAGGTATTATTGATACAGCTTGTAAAACTTCTGATACTGGTTATATTCAACGTCGTCTAATTAAATCGATGGAATCACATTCAGTTAAATATGATGGTACTGTTCGTAATTCATTAAATCAAGTGATTCAATTCTTATATGGAAATGATGGATTAGATCCAGTAGGACTTGAAACACAAAAAATTCATTTGATTCGGTATTCTGATGAAGATTTCGATCGAATGTTTAAATTAGATCCAACTCAACCTACTTTTGGTCAAGGAGTATTACAACCAGAAGTTATTGAAGAATTAAGAAGTCAACAAGGTCGAGCAGAAGAAATATTTAATCGAGAATATAATCGACTTAAAGAATTCCGAGAAATATTACGTTATGAAATCTTTCCAGAATTAAATGATGTTGGTTGGTTCCCAGTAAATATACAAAGATTAATAGAAACTTCACAACAAAGTTATCATATTAATCCTCATTCAGATCGATCAGATTTAAATCCAGTTGATGTTATCGAATCAGTAGAAAAATTAGTGACTAAATTAATTGTAGTTAAAGGTGATGATCAAATCTCCAGAATAGCACAAGATAATGCTACTTTATTATTACGGATATTTATATTTAGTAATCTTTCATCTAAACAAATTATATTTACCCAACGTTTAAATAGAGGTGCATTAGATTGGGTATTAGATGAAATTGAAATTAAATTTAATCAATCAATAGTTGCACCTGGTGAAATGGTAGGTGCTATAGCAGGACAATCTATAGGTGAACCTACAACACAAATGACTTTAAATACTTTTCATTTTGCTGGTGTTTCTGCGAAAAATGTAACTTTAGGTGTTCCACGTTTAAATGAAATTATGAATTTAGCTAAAACTATGAGAACTCCTCAAGTTACTATATTCTTAGATCCTGAAGAACGATCTGATAAAAATATTGCTGAATTATTAAAGGCCGAAATTGAACATACTTCATTAAAGAAGTTAGTTCAACAATCAGAAATTTATTTCGATCCTTCTGATAATGATAGTTTAATTGAAGAAGATAGAGAATGGTTACAAGATACTATTTTTGATGAGAAATCTTCTACTGATACTTATCCATTTGTATTACGTTTTATTTTAGATTCTAAAGCTTTAACTGCTGCTAATCTTAAAATAGAAGATATAGCAAATAAAATTACAGAAGGTTATAAAGGTCAATTAACAGTAACTTATAATAATACTGATATAGATCGACCTATACTACGTATCCGTAATATAAAGAAAGAAGGTGGTATGGATGATAATGATGGTTCAATATTACGACAAATTGAACAACATATTTATGATAAATTAACATTAGGTGGTATACCAGGTATTACACGTATAGCTATTGATGATGATGCTAAAATTGAAGTTATTAATCCAGATACTAATGGTATTGATCGTATACAAGAATTTGTATTATATACTGAAGGTTCTTCTTTGTTAAATATATTAACTAATCCTCATGTAGATTTCCAACGTACGTTTTCGAATAATATCATGGAAACTAAAGATATATTAGGTATAGAAGCTTCAAGAGAATTAATCATTCATGAATTGAACAAAGTGTTTGGTTCTTCTTATATTAATTATCATCATTTACAACTTTTGGCTGATACTATGACTCATTATGGTGAAATTAGAGCTGTATCTAGACATGGTATTAATAAGGCTCCAACAGGACCTTTAATGCGTGCTTCTTATGAACAAACTGTTGATATCTTCTTCCAAGCAGCTGCTTTTGGTGAAGTTGATTATATGAGAGATACTTCTTCTCGTATATTAGTTGGCGCACCTGCTAATATTGGTACTGGTATTGTAGATATATTAACTGATAATTCCAACTTACCTGATTCAACTTATCATGCTAAAGCTGAAGAACATCAACTTTTGGGAGTTGATTCTCCTCAACAAATTTCTCCTGTTGCAAGAATTGCTGGTGATTATTATGATGAATATGATTCTTCTCCATTACAAGCGACTTCTCCAATTAGAAATGATGATACTGGTGATAATGAAATTGCTCCAAACTCGCCTTCAATTTATTCACCATCATATGATCAAATGTCTCCTGTAGGTGATATAATGTCCCCTTATATAGCAAATGGACATAATCAAATGGTGGTATCGCCAAGTCCTTTATACCCATCTTATCCATCGCCTTATCAAAACACTGCTAGTCCAATGCCAAGTTCACCTTATGTTGGAGGACTTTATGATAGAAGTAGAAATGCTACTTCTCCTTCGTATAACGCAACTTCTCCTTCTTATAACCCAACTTCTCCTTCATATTCTCCGACTTCTCCTTCTTACTCTCCTACATCTCCATCTTATTCGCCAACATCTCCTTCGTATTCACCAACTTCTCCATCATATTCTCCGACTTCTCCTTCATATTCTCCTACATCACCATCTTACTCACCAACATCTCCTTCATACTCACCAACTTCTCCTTCATATTCTCCTACATCTCCTTCGTATTCTCCTACATCACCATCTTATTCTCCGACATCTCCTTCATATTCACCAACTTCACCATCGTATTCCCCAACTTCTCCTTCATATTCTCCGACTTCTCCTTCTTACTCTCCTACATCGCCTTCGTATTCGCCTACATCCCCATCTTACTCTCCAACGAGGTAAAAATAAAATTAAACTGTAAAACAAAAACAAAACAATAATAAACAAAGTATTTAATTAATTTGATTTTTAGTTTGATGTGATTTCATAAAGTAGTCAAAAAATTCATTTCTGAGTTTATTTGGCCGTATTTAATTTGCTTTTGTTGATACTTTAGAGAATGAACAGAAATTTATTCAAATGTTTTAGGAATGTTCTAAAGTTCTTTTCCGTAAATGATTTTTCCTTAACCTGAAAAAATAAAAAGAATTGGTCGATAAACGGTCTCCTTTCAAAATATGTGAAGTGACATTTATTAAAAATATGGCAAAAGAACTTCCATATACATGGGAACAGACTTTGGAAGATGTAACATTATCAATTATTGTTGAAGCAGGAATACCAGGTAAAATGGACAATTGTCAAATTCAGAAAAATCATTTGATCGATGGAATGGATCAAAGGAAAAACCCCAATAATCGATGGAGATCTTTCAGAAGAGGTAAAGCCAGGAGATTCATCATGGACAATAGCCGATGTTAAAGATGGACGTGAAATTCAAGTGTTAAAAAGACTGGGATGCATTGGTGGAAATGTATATGTTGGTGACCCAGAAATAGATGTCTCGAAGATTGAGCCAGAGAATAGCAAACTTTCTGATCTCGATCCAGAAACTCGTCAAACTGTTGAAAAGATGATGTATGATCAACGCGCAAAAGCTGCAGGCCTTCCAACAACAGATGAAATCAATAATCGTGAAATGATTGAGAAACTCACACGTGAGCACCCAGAATTTGCACAGCAGCTTGCTCAATCACAATCTAACGGCGGCAAGTAAACTTTTGAATTTGTGTTAACGTTTTTTGTGAAAAGTGCTATAATGATAAATGAGTTAATTGACTCATTTTATCCTAAATTTTTGGTTATATTTAATGTAATGGATAATTTATTAAACCTAGGAGAAGCCACATATGAAAGCACAGTAGATTATATTATTTTATCCAATTTAAAATCTGATCAAATTATTTCTTGTATTCTTACAACAGCAAAAATTAAACCAAATTTGATATATTATTTATCCAAAATAATAAAAGAATATGAAAATCACTACCCAAACAAAATTGATTTTTATATTTTTATTAATTTACTTATGGAAAATAGAATTTATTTATTTGTTTTATATCTTTTGGATTTTGGTTTAATATCAATTCATATGATTCATAGGTTTTTCAAGAAGTCAAATATATTTTTATATTTTGGAAGTGAGATAATACAAAATGAACCTCAACTTTATAAAAACATGAAAAACTCATTTATTTGTAACAATTTACTTCGCGAAAATGATTTCTTAAAATTTAATGATAATCAAAGATATTCCGGAAATTCCGAATTAATTATTTTAACTTTTATAAGGAAAGATTTAATTGATGAATTTATATATAATTTTAATTTTTTTGAAATTGATCCTAATTATAGAATTGGTCAATCTTTATATGAAATGAATAATATCCTTAAGAATTGTACATTACTTGAATATGCTGCATATTTCAAAGCAGTGAAATGTTTTAAATTTTTATCGCTTCAAGGTGCAATAATTACAGATGATACAATAAAATATGCAATTTTTGGAGGAAACATAGAAATATTTGATATTTGTAAACAAGAAAAAAGTAATTTTGATTATATAATGGATTATTCTATTCAATCACATAGATATAAATTAAGTAATTGGATTAATCAAACCAATGGAATTAAATATAACTTATTTTATAGCGTTGAATTTTTAAATTTATATATATTTTGTAAATCAGATTTCGAAGATATTAATAAAAAATTCGGATTAATTCAAATGACACCATTAATAATAGCTGCAAAAAATGGTTTTTTAGACATTGTTAACTTTTTATGTTCTTTTCCTAATATTGATTTATATAGAAGAGATAATATTTGTTCATTTAATTTAATGTTTGCTTTTTAGTTTTGGATTTTATTTTTAAGGTTTCATACAGCTTTAATTGCTGCAGGAATAAATGGTCATTTTGATATTTTTGTTTTCTTACTCGAAAAAATGGAAAAAAATAAAATTAAAAAAAAGGATTTTGTGTTTTTTTATTAATTATGAAAATATTTTTTCATGCATCAAAAAAAGGATTTGTAAAAATTGTAAAATATTTAATTAAAAATAAGTTTATAAATGTTAATATAAGATCTAAAAATGAAGTTCTTTTTATGTTATCAAATTAACAGCTTTGCATTATGCAGCTTCATGTAACCAGAAAAATGTAATTAAATTCCTTTTATCACAATCGGAAATAGATATAAATTTTCATGATTCTGAATTTTCTTTTATCTATTTGGAAATTATTTTTATAATTTTATACAGCTTTACATCATGCTACTGATAAAAATAGTGTAAGAGCCGCTAAGATATTGTGTTCAGATGCTAATATTGACACAAATGAAGTAGATAATTAGTTTTTTTATTTATGATTGGAATTTATTTAAATATTAAAAAACTGCTTTACATATTGCCGCTGAAAAAGGATATTTGGATATTATTAAAATAATTTGCTCTGTTAAAGAAACTGATTTAAATGAATATGATAAAATTCATAAATTTAACTTTTAGTTTCAAAAAATATATTGGGATATGTTTACAAGTTTTAATATGCCAATACATACAGCTGCAATATATGGGTCATTAGATGTATTTAAATATTTAGTTAAAAAAAATAAATCATTGTTATTTGCAAAAAATAAATATGTTTATTTTGCAAATTGAGTACTTAATTTGATGTTTTGGAGTTTATTTATATATTATATTAATCCACTTGAGTTCGCCTTGAAAGAAAAACAAAACGAAATTGTTGATTTTATAAATTCAAAAGTGATAGTGATAGAGTAAATTAAAAATCTATTAAAATTTGTAAAGCATTTTGGACTTTATTTCGGTTGTTAATAAAATAAATATGTAAAAATCATGTCAAATGACTTATCATTGAACATTCAGATTTGGAAAAAAATCGAAAGAAATTTATATTTTAATATCTAGTATAAAACAATCAAAAAAGAAATCAGAGGCACGATGGCCGAGTGGTTAAGGCGTGGGATTTGAGTCCCCATGGGTTTATCCCTCATCAGTTCGAATCTGGTTCGTGTCGTTTTTTTGTTTTTTACCTATATGAGCCCATCATATTTTTTTTGCAGAATCTACAAATAACAAAGTACAAATTTAAAACCATTACAGAGCTCTTTTTTGATATGTAAATCTTGTGCGACAATCTCATTTCATTATTTAAAAAATCATTTGCATTTTCTGACAAATTAACTGATTATGACACGTTTAATGTGTTCTGGGTTACACGATCACAACATTCTTTAAGGTTATTAAAACAATTTTTTTAAGATTCATTAAAAAAATCTACTAAGTTCATCATTTTAAATTATTTCTTAAGACGTGAAGTTTTAACGTAATTATTTTTTGCATTTTTGTTTGATCATTTCTTCTATTTCTGGATCCTGGTTCCGCGGAAGTAAAAATGGATCAACTTCAATATTATCAACCTGTAAAAGTAATTTAGCGATTTCTCTATGCTGAGCATCATTTAAACCATAATAACATCCATACATTAGAGCATTCCAAAATCATATTAAGAAACATTAATTTAAAACAATAAACTTTAAATATAGCAAAGAGACATTCGTTTCTACATTTACATCAATTCCTTTTTGCTTAAGAAGCAATTTAACGATTTCAACATAACCCCCACGCGAAGCGGCACAAATCGCCGTCCAAAACAAATTCAAAAAATTCCATACAAGAAATATATACACCAAAAAAAACATGTAAATAGTAAGAGATATTAGTAAACAGATATTGTATTAACTTCTATTTCTTTTTGTACAAGAAGTAATTTAACAATTTCTGTGTAACCATTGAATGATGAATACATTAAAGCTGTACATAATAATTTCAAAAAATATTAAAAATTATTTGTATACATCAATGCAATGATATAAATTTTGAACAAATTAAATAAATATCTTTGGCATTAATATCAATTTCTTTTTGTTTAATAAGTAATTTAACTATTTCTGTATGACCATTTTCAGATGCTAAAATAAGTGCTGTTTTAAACAATTTAAAAAATGTCCAAATAATATTATCAAACACTTTATTATAAAAAGAAATATTAAATATAATAAATAAATATCTTTTGCATTAATATCAATTCCTTTTTGTTCAAGAAGGAATTGAACCATATCAATGTAATTATTTTCAGATGACAATATAAGTGCTGTTCTAAAAAAATAAAATAAATATTAAATGAATAAAATATATATAAAATTATTAGAAGAAATATTAAGTAAAACAATTATAATATCTTTTGCATTAATATCAATTCCTTTTTGTTCAAGAAGTAATTTAACAGTTTCAATATTTCTTGATTTATAAGCGAACAAGATTATGTTTTTTGGAATATTATGCACGTGAATGAAATCATTTATTAATAAAGTATTACCATTTTCTGAAACTTGTTGAATAATATTATCATTTATTTCCATTCCCTCTTTTTCTAAAAATGAAAATATTTCATAATTATTATATTTAATACACTTAATTCCTAATTTTATTAAATCGTTGGTATCCATATTTGTCTTATTATATAAATATATAAATATATCATTTTGATGAAATTCAATTGCTGTTTCGTATGCATCTTCAAATGATGAATGATTTTGTTCACATAAATGAATAATTTCCTCATTTCCACCTGCAACTGCATATTTACCTGTGTTTTCTACTTTTGCTCCATTCATAAGTAAATATTTAAAACATTTAACTGCTGAAAAAAATGCTGCATAATCAATTAATGTAACATTTTCTTTATTAACAAATGAACATCTTTCAGAAGGTGATGGTTCAATTGTTTGATTAAAATCAAAATTTGTTTGTGATGATATTTCTTGAAGTTTTTCTGTTTCATCATTTCGAATTATTTTCGCAATTTCATTTGGATTATGTCCTTCTTCAATTAATTTCTTATGCAGTTCAAAATCATTTTCTTTAAGTTCTTCTATTTGCTTGTTAATGTTTTCTTTTTCTGGGAAATAATGCATAAAATATGTTTGGATAATTTTTGGTTCAATTATCTCGTCTTCAATCATTTTTTCTAAAAGATAATTTGATTCTTGACTATCAGTTGATAATAATAATTGAGTGAAAATGTTGATGATATTATAACTTGACTTTGTTTCGATTGTTTGTAAATACTTGAAACATAATTTTTCATAGCCACGTGATACAAAATATGAATAAATAATTCTATAAATGATATGAAGAATAGAATATTGAAATTCTAAAGAAATGTAATTTAATGAAGATTCAACTAATTGATCAATATTATTTTCATTTAAATCAAATATAATTTTTTCTAGATCTTGTAATATTTGGAGATTTCCTCTGTTAGTTGTTGCATGGCTTTGACTTCCTCCCATACAGAAAAAAACTCCGAAACTTGAAATGATGTCTTTGGTTACCCATATTATGAAAAAGTTTGTAATTGAATTGCATTTAATCGTAATCAGTCGTTTTTACATCCAACCAATTATCTTCTCAATTTTAAAAGGTGATCAAAATGTGTTTGATTTTTTGTTAACGAATTTTAGCATATGTATTTAAATATATTTTGAACAATTTTATTGATTTTAAGCAAAATTAGTATTCTCATTAAAACAAAACAATTTAATTTCATTAGCTAATTTAATTTATTCAAAAAATTATTTAAAACAAAAAAATAGTTCTGTATAATAATATCAAACTTTAAATCAGAAAATAATTTTTTTAACAAACAAGCAAACCATTGATTTATTTATTCAGATGCAATTACAGTTATATGTTAAAACTCTATTCAGGATACAGTAAATCTCAAATTAGTTGAAGTGTTTCAACCTGATTTCACTCAGTTTTATTATGTTTTTCAAAATTATTAAATTTATTTAGTTTAATTTTTCGTATTCGTTTGAAATACTCGATAAATTATTTTTACGATTCATTTTCTTTTTCCTAGCGATCAAAATCACTCCGATGACAATTATAACTCCAATTGGAACGCAAACTCCAACAACAATTTTCCATTTATTATTATCTTCGACACCATAATTTGGATTGCATTCATCGATTAATTTTCCTTTAGCTACATCTAAAGCACCAAATTTGCTACTTTTATATGTTTCTGATGTCATTACAATTTTTGCTCGAACTTGATCAAACGCATTCTCAGCAACTGTTGGTTTATTTTTACCATAAAAATAAATACATTGTAGTTTGAAGCACTCAGAAAACGCTAATGATTGAATTTCTTCCACATTTTCCCCGATATATAGAGTTGTTAAATTATAACATTCATTAAAAGCTAATTCTTCAATTATTTTTATGGAATTTGGAATTGTTAAGTTTACCAAAAATTTGACTTTAGAAAAAGCACTTTTGCCAATGTTAATTAAAGTATTTGGTAAAATTAAATCAGAAATTTCTTTAAATAAAGGATATACAATTAATTTGGTAATATTTTTATCATAAACAACTCCATCATTTTCATAATTGGAATATTTTGGATTTGATTTCGATATGTTAATAATTCGAAGATTTTTACAAGAGCCGAAATAATTTTGTTGAATTAATGTAACTGATTCAGGAATTGTAACAATTTTAATGTTATTACAGCCAGAAAATGATTCATTTCGAATTGTATCAACTGAATTTGGTATATTAAATATTTCGTTTTTTGTTTCCTTGTGGATATTGTATAAGATATGAAACATTTTTGTCGTATAAAAATTCCGTCGTTTTCATAATTGGAATATTTCGGTTTTTGTTCCGAAACTTTAATGTATTGAAGATGATTACATTCTTTAAATGCATTTTCGGATATTGAAGTAACAGAACTCGAAATTGTTATGTTCTCAATTACCGAATATGAAAATGCAGCTTCAATCGTTTTAACATTATCACCAATTGTAATTGACTTAAAACTTGATGACATAAATGCATTCGCTTCAATAATTAAGACATTATTTGGTATTATTAAATCTTGTGAATTTATACATTCAAAAAATGATAATTTGCCAATGGTTATGATTGTATCCGGAATTTGATATTCGGTTTTTTTGGCAGATGGGGAAAAAAATAATTGTTGTGATGTCTTTATCATATATAACACCATCGTTATTAAAGTTGGAATAGTGTGCGTTGTCTTCAGATATTGCAATGTGATTAAGCTTATGACACCTCATAAATGAATCTGAGTTAATTGAAGAAACAGATTTTGGTATGCTAATGTTTGTTATTGGACACCCTGCAAATGCAGTGGCATTAATCGTAGTTAAATTTTCACCCAAAATAATTGTTATCAAATTGATACACGACATAAATGCACTCGTTCCAATTAAAGTAACTGAATTACCGATATCCACAGAAAGTACACCTATCCACAGTTCAAATGCATTTTTTGGAATTTCTTTGATTCCTTCTCCAATAATAATATGTAGAGTACTTAATTGGTAGTCATCATTAAATTCACTTGGATTATTTATTGTAAGCGTTTTTGTTTTACTATCGTATGTCTGCAAAGAATGTGAAAAAAGAAGAAAAAAGAAAGTCATTTTATGAACAGGAAGTTCAAATTTGAAAGCGCTTATGTCGGCACCAGATAAGGACTTTACATAAAAGTGGTAAAAAAAGTGGAAAATTCGAATTTCAAAATTCAAGCAGTAGACTTTGGTTTCCTTGGTCCTTTAAAGTTTCAAGTTGAATGGGTTGTGAATGTGTTATCAAGTGAGTCAACTGCTAATGTAGTTAATCAATATTATCCACAATTCAATTGTCAAAAATTTTTGTATGATTTTTGTTTTTATTTAAGAGAATTAAAAGAGCTTATGTCAAGAGGAGAGCCCATGGGTCGATTTAATTTTCCAATAGAGAACTTTGAAAATCAATGTATTTTAAATTTCAAAGTTCAAAATATAATTTTTTTGTTAAACCAAATTTCAAATGGAATGACCATATTTGATAAAACGATTCAAGATAAGAAAACAAGAAATTACTTTAATAAGTCTCATAAATATTTTCAAAGTCTTTCTGCTATATGTACCAACTTAAGCCAAGAGATAGATCTACCAAAAGTTACAGAAGCACTAAGATTATTCCATTGTTTTCTTCATTGTTCTCAAAGATTGAGAAAATTATCTGCTAATATCCCATTTTTATATTCTGAAAATCTAGAAAGAGAACTCATAAACATTCAATTCGCTCTTGTTTTTCGCGATCAATTTTTACAAATTATTTTTAATGTCAATAATTTAATTAAAAAAGGATTAAAACCCAACAACCCAATGTCCTTATTTTGACCATTTTTGACATGTTTATAAGTATTTACTTAATAAAATGTGTTTTTGTAATAAATTTTTGATATCTCTAAAAAATATATTTTATAAACAAAATATTTTTTATTATTATTTTTGAATAGTAACGACAAGAATTTAAAATCCAATTAGCGAAAGTAAATCTTCATTGTTATTTTTCTTTTCTTGTTCCACATTTTCCTTCTTATCCACAGAATTATTATTACTTTTCAACTTATCTAACTCAGCAAAGAATTCTTCGACAGTTAAATCGTTTTTTTCTTTTTTCTTTTTCGTGATTTCTTTTTCTTTCGGCTCTTTTTTCTTTGATATTATCGCGTTCAGTTTGTTTTGCGCTTTCGTTGCTGCAGCAACAACATCGTTAGTGTTTACTTCTTTAGTTTTCTTATACGTGCCAAAAGTCTGCTGGCAAAAGTCGCAAAAGTCGTGCGTTATCCGAAGCGCATTTCGGAGATCGGGATCAACAATCGTCGGTTCCAAATCGCATAACCGTCGCGCAATCTCACGAACATTTGGTATCATTTCTTTGAGAAGACCTTCTTCAGTTCCACCGTCTGCAAATGAAGCTATGATACATTGTGAAAACATGACTAGCAATTCCATGGACGCAGAAATGTTGTCATAAAACTTCTTCTTAATGCTACGTGTTAGCTTGGGAACAAAATGAGTTGAAAATTGGCTTTGTTGCCATTTGGAAAATTTGGGATCAAGGCAATTTTGAGAAGTACATGAATTGATCCAGGAAGGTGTTGTCTTATAGAGGAAATTCTGTAGGGCAGGATTTTCTGAAATACCTGGTTGGGAAAGGTGCTTCATTAAAACTGGGGATTGAAGTGATTGAAGTTGTTGTCGTTTGGAATTCTTGAATAGGGCATCAACTAATATTAACGAATTTTGTTTGGCAGCAAAGGTGCCTTTTGAAATATATTTGCAGATAATAGTAAGAAAAATTGGAACAGATCCTGGTTGGGAATCAAAAATACTGAGAATTTGTAGAATGCTACTCCAATCAGGTGTGCCTGGAGGACCAGTTATGGATTTTTTTACAAGATTTTCTACTTTATTTATGTATATAGTTTCCAAATCCATATGCTTAAAATAAGAAGTTTAACACAAAATATGGGGCACCTCAACTTTTTTTAAGTTGCTTACAAAGTAATACCCTAAAAACCAAGCGTAGTAATGCTGTGTATCTAAAACTTTGCAACAATATTTTGAGCTCAAAACAATCTTATGTAAGTTTAGCGAAAAAACATTTTTCAAGTTGGAATGTTATTTAAATGTATTTGGTATAAAAATGAAAGAGTTTTTAATTAAAGAGTTTTTTTTAACAATTTCTTTTAGCATAAGTTTACACAAATCTATTTCATTCTTGATTCGAGATCAATTGAATCACGCTTTCAAATCTTTTCTTTTCCATTTCTATATCATTACCAGACACAAGTGATTGAACTCCAACCACTTTTGCCAAATGTATCACGCCATTTGTATTACCGCATATAAAAACGGGTAATTTTGGTGACCAATCTAATGCAGTTAATTCCTTTTTATCAAATGGGATAAATTTTGCCACCGGATCAACAGAATCCAATGAAATGTCCCAAATCCTGCATTCGCCGTCACTACAAGCAGCAGCAAAAACAGTTCCACTGATTGGTGACCATTCGATCACATTAAATGTTGATTTCCCTAAATAAAAAGCAGTCACTGGAGTTTGCCTACTTGTGTTCCAAATAGCAGCAGATCCATCGCAGCTCCCAGAAATAAACCAATTGGGTACAATGGGTGAAAATCTTACAGAAAGTACAGCTCTGAAATGGAATAAAAGTTTTTGTATAAAGTCTTCATTATATTGCGCATCGCAAACAAATATTGCGCCATCTTCACTTCCAACAACATATGTATTAGGTTGAGATTTGCTAAATGATACACAATGAAGATCTTCATATCGTAACATTTGCGCTTTACCCTCTTTGCTAAGGACCTTAAGCTTCTTTAAAACAACTAAATCTTTGTGTTCAAGCCCATTTGCAACTGTCCATTGAGTAACTCTTCCACCATAAGCAACAGAAACAACTGCTTCACTACGCACTCGTGTATCAGTTCTTTGTTGGAATGTTACTTCTCCAACAGATCCTTCATGAGATCCTTTATCAACAGATGATTTAGCAATACATTCACATTTTTTAGGTCGAATATCATATATACCAATTGACCCATTGGAAAAACCAGAGGCTAAAAGATATGGTACGCCTTCACTAAATTTAATGGATGTGGGTACTTCTTCTGTTTCAATTACGCGTTCGGGGTACCCCGGATTCATAACGTTCCAAACGCAAATTAAGCCGCTATTTGGAGAATGTCCTTGCTGTGGCAAACCATAACTTGCAGCAAAGAAATTAGTAGCTTGTGAATTAAATGATATACTTGTAACTTTGCGAAGATATGTGAGGGGACATTGAAATTGTATCAAAGGTTCAATTCCTGGTTTGTCAACTTTTTGGGTTAAAGACTTGTATGAAATAAATTTATCTAAGTATATATTTTGTTGAACCATTCGCTCAATTGCAAATAATGATAAGTTAATATCTTTCATATTATGAAGTGTGGCATTACTTTCCTCTGTGTTTGGTCCAAAATCTACTTTTGCATTCGGGTCTTTGAGTGTTTCTTCAGATGTTTCAGTCCATAAGTATGATGATAATGGATGTAAACTTTCATGTAGAACAGTGATAGGACTAACTTGTTCTTCTTGATTTTTATTTTCATTTACATCATAAAAATCATGTAGATAAACATCGGTTGATTCATCAACTTTTGTAATTCTATTTGTTTGTGTTTCTTTGTCCTTAATGAATAAGTGGAAAGTGAGCGATTCCCTTGATACAAAATTTTCTGATGTAGCCATTGCTTCACAATATTGTGTATATCTTTTATTTTTTTCCTGAATTTCTTGCGCTCTATCAGTTGCAAAACTTTCTATAGAGCTTTGTTGTTGGAATAAAAAAATTGTTGGAGTTTCACTTATAACAATATTTACTTCTGTTTCCATTTTTAATTAACGTGTTTTCCATTCAATTTTTTCCGTTTGACGGCACTTTTTAGCTTACGATTAAAACCAGTTCAAAAAAAATCATTTTTCCCAAAAAAATATTAATACAAGCATAAAATATCTATTTAGAATCATATAACTGAAAGAAAATCCCATTTATGAGCATGCTTCATTAACATCTTCATAAAAATTGGACAATCTGTTTTCTAGGGAGTTCAAGTCTCCCAAGGTCCTTGACGGATTCTTCTTCTAATTGTGCTCGACTATATCTTGAAATGTGGTCATTCATCAAAACTATGATCTCATCTTTTGTTGCCGCAAAGAAAGGTTTACACGCACCAATTTCTGAAACTATGCATTCAAGTGCGCGCAACGTTAGAACTCCATCACTATCAACAGCAACATAGCTAATTAATCCTGTAGTATTATCAACTTTAAGCGGGCAAATACTTCGTATTGGTTTGGGGCGCCCCGAAAAAGTGAACTGAGCGATAACTTGTAATGCTGTCAAAATACAAACAGACCCGTCATCAAGAGCAGCAATACAACAAGTTTCATTAGGAAGAGGTGCCATGCTGGTCGCATTAGATCGGATATCGAGTGGATAAGTCATTGTGTTTGTAGAAAGATCTATAACTGATATTTTTGAATTAGTATCTGAAACCCAACAGTACTTGCTAGAGCAGCAAGCTACGTTGTAAGTACTTTTGCTTGTAAATGATTTAATATGTGTACCTGTTGAATCCCAAATATGTGCAACTTTGTCCGATCCAATTGAAAATAGATGACAGTTTTTTGAACTAGCTACACATAAAACATTTTCTGAATGTGCTTTAGTGGATCCAGGAAGTGAATATGTCATTAAAAGATTTAGATCAGAATCAAATTCGGATATACATCCGTTTTGAAAACCAATAATGTAGGTTTCTGATTCAATTGCACAAGCGCAAGATGGTGTCAAACTCAAAAATCTTGATGAAATAACCTCTGACTTTGATCTAACTTCAACATAATTTTGTTTTGTATAAATCAAAACTTTCCCATTGAATGAAGTCATTCCAATTACTTCATTTGGTATTTGGGAGGAATCATCATCAACATGAGCAACAGATGTTCCTGTGCCCATTAAATTAGCACTTTTTCAATAAAGCGACCGTTATTTTTGTAATTGTACTATTTCTGCATAACCACTTGAACATGCTAAAATATATGCTGTCTCAAATAATTTGATTAATTTCCAAATATTTTTTTTAAAATATTAAATTATTAAAATAAAATCCAAATTAAACAAATAAATACTTTTAGCATTAATATTAATTCCTTCTTGTTTCAAAATATATTTAACAAGCTCAAGATTACTTGAATTGGAAATATTTAATAAAATATCTTTTGGAATTTGATTGTTTTGGAAAAAGTATTGAACAAGAAATATGTTTCCGTTTCTTACTGATTCATTAATAACATTATCATTAATTTTCATTCCATCATCAATTAAATATATTAAAATTTCAAAGTTATAACATAAAACACATTTAACTCCTAATTCCCCCAAATTATTAATTTTTTCAATTTTATTTTCATATAAATAATGAAAGTTATCGTTTCGATGAAATTTAACTGCTGTTTCATATGCATTTTCAAATAATGTATGATTTTGTTCACATAGATGAAGAATTTCTAAATTCCCACCTGCAATCGCATATTTACCTGTACTTTCTAATTTTGCACCATTCACAAGTAAATATTTGAAACATTTAACAGATGAAAAAAATGCTGCATAATCAATTAATGTAACATTTTCTTCATTAACAAATGAACATCTTTCATAAGGCGATGGTTTTATTATTTGATTAAAGTCAAAATTATGTTGTGATGATATTTCTTGAAGTTTTTCGATTTCATCATTCCGAATTATTTTCGCAATTTCATTCGGATTATTTCCTTCTTTAATTAATTTATCATCAAGTTTATTATTATTTTTCATTTGGTTATTCGAATGCTTATCGTAATAGTCATAAAATATATTATAATATTGAGTGTTTCCTTTTGTATGAAATTGGTTAAATAATTTTGAAATATCTTCTTTAATTAAATTTCGTTCATTCATATGAAAAATTATATAAAAAGTTTCTTGTGATTTCATTTTACATATATGATTAATAAATATTTCAATGATTTTATAATTTTCATTTATTTCTTTTTCTTTATTTTCAAGTGCTTCTAAATAATTTAAATATAAATCAATGTCACTTTTTCGAGATACAAATGCAGAATAGATTAAAATACTTATAACAATATTAAATGAATATGGATAATTTGTGTCTAAAACATTCATTGTTTGTTCAATTGAATGTTGAAGATTTTCATTTGATAAATTAAAAACCATTTCCTGAAGTGATACTAAGTATGGAAGATAATCTATACTATTTACAGGATCTGTTTGTAGATTTAATGAATATTCTGTGGAATTTGAGGAAGAATTCACTTGTGTTTTATGTAATGTTATATACATATTATGCGTTAAAAGCAGAAAATACATACATTTAAACCCTTAGCTAGATCAAATTTTACAAAGCATTTTTTTTTTTTGAAAATACTATTGTTGATTGACAGTGCAGAAATTTCTGTTTTCGTTAACTCAAAAAGACCTCAGAATTTAACAAGAATAAATGTAGGATTAGCATGGAAAAGTAATTTTAATGATATTTTTACACAAGTCAGAAGACAAAGATTTCCGGAAATCACCCACTGCAAGTAAAAAGTGACAAGATGATTCAAATGCCAGCTTCTGTGGTTTACTTGTATCGTTAAAATCGACCAAAGTCATGAGCAGGAACGATGTAAGAACAACAATTCAAAATGAAAATATTGAATCTTTCAACACTGACTTAGTTCTACAAGCTAATTTAAAGCTTCAGTCAGATGATGATAATATCCAATCAGAAGGGTTGATGGAATATATCAACTTATTGGAATCACCATTTGAAGATCAAGTCATGGCAAATGGTGGAAGAGAAGCACTTGCTTATTTCATGGGCTTATCCTGGAATGGATGTTCTGAACGCACTCAAAAACTTGCTATTATGTGTCTATCCAAAGTAATAAGTGATTCTTACTTTGATGTTGAAATGGTTATTCGTGCTGATTTTTTACACCATTTAATCAATAATCATCTTCAAGGTCCACCACAATTTGTTAATGCCACCACCAAATTATTATCGATTGTATTTTCTGAGAGTAGTGTTGCTCGTGAGATTATATATAGCACTAACATTTTTGATCGCCTTCTTCAACTTCCACTTGAGTGCAATACTGGTGAATTAATTTGCTTAGCAGTTGAACATTCAGATGAACCGGTACCACAAATCGCGCAACTAGCAGCTTTAATGTTACAACTATTAGAAACCGACAATTTCATGAATGCATGTTATTCCTTACGATGTTTTTCGATATTAATATCACGAAATTGGAATATTTTTGACTTTGAAAAACTTCATCAAATTCTTCCACGTTATCTTGATTGTGAAATTCTTGAAGTATCAACAGCAGCATTTTTAGTTCTTGAGCAAATCCCACCAAATCAAAACGACATTAATGCAGTCATTGATTGTATGAAATATAGTAATAGTCATTCGCATCATGCATTAAAATATTTAAAGAAAAGCATTATGATTTGGAAAGATTCTCCGCCATCGAAACTTATTGAGGCACTTCAATTTCTTCTTGAACATTCTTCATTTAGAATTGCTCAAGAAGCTTTGATGTTAGTGATTCCGGCGTTGAATGGTAACTCTGCTAAAATAACACCTGATTTAATAAAACTAATTTGTAAGTTTTTATCGGATACGTTGACCGGTAAAAATGCAATTGCAACATTAAGAGTAATAATGAACTTCATGCAGACACCAGAAAACGCTTCATTGTTCAAAACAATCATTTCTGAATTCGAGCCGGAAATTGAACAATTCATTTTAGATGAAGATAATGAAGTAGCAAATGTAGCTCAAGAATTATTAGATTTTATGGAAATATAATTGTTAGAAATAAATAAAGAAAAAACGTTTATGCTTAAGGGTAATTTTTTTCCCTTTTTAATACGTTACTAAAAAATTTAAAATGAGTGATACAGAATATTATACTGCAGAATATTACACAACAGAAAATGAATCAACAGCTACAATAGAAAAAGATGGAGAAACACATGAAGAATTGGGCCAAAATGATGATGAGGATAAAAAAGAAAATGAAGAAAAAAATGAAGAAGAAGAAAAGAAAGAACCTCCAGAACCTGAACAAGATCCATTAGAAGGTATAACATATGAAGATGATCCTGATGCTGAGCTTCCACAATATGGTGAACAATCATATTGGGATGAGCGTTACACAAATGATTCAGAATGTTTTGAGTGGTATCAAGAACCTGAAGCATTGTTACCAATATGTCAAGAGTTTATTGATCCAGAAAAAAATGTTCTTGTTATTGGAACAGGTACTTCAGAATTAACTCCATATTTATCACAAAACGGATTTGAAAATATCACCGCAATTGATTATTCAAAAATCGCAATTAAAAAGATGAAAAAACGAAATCAAGAAATTGAAAATATTACATGGAAGGTTATGGATATTCGAAAAATGTCTTTCTTTCCTAACTCTGATTTTCAATCAGTTATTGACAAAGGTACACTTGATTGTTTATTCCATGTTAGTGAGTCTGATGTTTTTTCTGCATTATCTGAAATTTCACGTGTTTTAAAACGACGTGGTGTATATATTTGTGTATCTTATGCACCTCCTGAAGAAAGGAAAGAATTTTTTGAAAGACCAGCAGATCTTAATCTTGAGTTAGAAAAAGTTATAGAACTCAAAAAACCTGTTCCATCTGATGAGCCTCATTATGTTTACATCGTCCGTAAGTGTGGAAAACTTTTGACATAAAAAGTATTTATTCATTCTTTTTACATTCATAAACAAAAAAGTGGAACGATCGGGTTGGCGGGAGTGTGTGAACTTTAACGGTCCAATTGAACTCACTTTGTTCAAAAAGTCGTTTCCGAAAGTGCGGTTGGCCAAATGTGATTTGAATGAAAGTTCCTCCTGGCTTGAGGACTTTGTAAACTTGGCGGAAATATTTGGCTGCATCTTCATAGACATCCTCTCCTATTTCCCATTTATCTGATCTTTCTATAATTAATGCATCAAGTGTTCCTTTGTCAATTGCAAAATCAAAAGATCCTTCTGGATATGGAAAAGGTTTTGTAACATCAACTACATCCCACTTCATACCACGAGTGTCAGATTCTTTACAAAGTTCTATGCACTTTGGTGAAATATCAATATTTGTAATGTTATGAAATCCTTTATCGTATATAACTTCTTGTATTTTTGAAATTCCGCACCCCAAATTTATTATTGAAGATTCTTTTGAAGGAATTAATGAATAAATTAATTGCATTAAATTATCATCATAAGCACCAGTAAACCATTCATATGCATCTTCTTTTTTACACTTGTGGTATTCATTATCCCACCATTCAGGTAGGGCGTAAAGAGAATTATCCTCACTTTCGAAGTCAGTCATGTGAATGTCTTGCTGGTCAGGACATGTTATGTGAACAAAAAATTTATTTGGGGTGCCCTATTATGGGCATGCTTCCATAAAAATTTTGCATGAATAGAAATCCACAAAATTTGTCAAATCAAAATGTACCTCGTTTTATAAATCAAAATCAATTCATAGAAACAGGCATTTTGATGGATCCGGTTTCAAACTCACAACATTCTGTGGGCATGAATGTTAATCAACAATTAGATACGAATTCACAAATATTAGTACCAGATCAATCTATCCGATTTTTTAACTCAAATCCACAATCTTTAAATTCAAATCAAATAATTCAACCACAGTCACAATTTGTTAATGCAAATCAGCAATTAAACCAATTCCAGCAATTAGAATCATACTCAGGAATAAACTCCGTTCAGCAATTAAATGCAAACCCTCAATTCTTGAATCAAGCAAATTTAAATTTACAATATTTAAATCAACCTCAATTAATGAATATAAGCCAACAACTCATGCCTTCTAATCAAAAGGTTAATTTAATTCCTCAGCCTTCTAGTACAAATCAACAAATTATAAATCCAAATCAACAAATAAATCAAATGCAATTTCAAGGCACAAACCTTCAACTCATGGGTACCGATGGGTATGGCGAAGAAGAATATATGGAACCTCAATTTACGATAAATCAAAATCAAAATTTGCAACCCACAAAGAAAAAACAACAGCTTAATCAAACCACCCACGTTAGCGTAAGTGTCAATATAAACACAAGTCCTTGTTTTGTTGACCAAAATCAATGTGTCAATGTAAAGCATAAAAATCCAAAAAGTGCAAAACCGAATCAATCAAAATCGAATTTACAAATCATAAAGCCTAGTCAACAACCGAAGGCAAGCATCCAATTCATAAGGCCAAACCAACAATTAAATCCAAACCTAAAAGGGAATGTTAAAAATCAACAACAATTTAATATGAAGCCGCAGACTATTGTTTCACAACAATATATGAATAACCAACAGCAAATTCTAAATCAGCAATATGTAAATACTAATCAACAATTTAATATGAACCCACAGATTATTATGCCGAATCAACAATTAAATCCAAATCAATTTATAAATAATAATCAGCAAATTCCAAATCAACAATTCAACACGAGCCCACAGACTATGATGAAAGGTCAACAGTTTTTAATGCAGCAACAAATTCCAAATCAACAATTTGTAAATAACCAACAAATTCCAAATCAGCAATATGTAAATAACCAACAAATTCCAAATCAGCAATATGTAAATAACCAACAAATTCCAAATCAGCAATATGTAAATAACCAACAAATTCCAAATCAACAACAATTTATGAATATTAATCAGCAACAAATTCCAAATCAGCAATATGTAAATAACCAACAAATTCCAAATCAGCAATATGTAAATAACCAACAAATTCCAAATCAACAACAATTTATGAATATTAATCAGCAACAAATTCCAAACCAACAGTTCAACCTAAATCCATTCATATACAACAACCAGCCCATGCAAACACTTCAATTTATTAATGTGAATCCACAATTCGCAAACGTAAACATGAATCAACAGATGAATCCAAATCATAATGGAACACAAAAGGTCAAAAACAAGCAAAACAAAAATAATAACAATAATATCAACATACATGACGAAAACTTTTGTAAAGATCAAAACGTATACATCCGCTTATATAGCCATGTCTCCAGTCCGTCATTCATACGTAACAGACTGAAGAAAATGTTTTCGTCGTGTGGCGAAATCCAATCAATATATATCAAAATCGAGTCAAAAAAAGAATTAGCGATTGGGTTTATATATTTCTCATCGATCGAAGGCGCAAAGCGGGCTATAGAAGAATCAATCTATAATATATATAAAGGGAAGCAAGTACACGCTTCAACTTATGTGCCGAAAGATCAAGCAAAAAACAAAAATAAAAATAAGAAATTTGCTCAAAGTAATCATTTGGAGAGGAAAATACTAAACAAAATTTGGAATATGGGAATTGACGCAGAATTATACGACTCAAGAATTGCTGATATGTCCGACGAACAAAGAGAAGTATTATTGAGGGGTGACGATATTTTGAATAAATGGATAGAAAACGCTAAAAGTCAGGCAGCAAGCTTAAATAGGAATATAATGGCAAAACAACAAAACGAAGATGTTTGACCAGTTTACGGGAAAGTGTTCGGGACCCATTTCGGGTGCCCTGCAAAAGTGACAGCGTCTGTCGACCAAAAAAAAAATATACAGATGTTATTAAAATGTATTTGTAGTTATTTATTTTTTGAAAAGTATAACAAGTCGCGAGGCCCAAATCAGCTCAGGCATGCGGTTAACCGTGAATTGCATTCAAATTGATTGATTGTGTTAAGAATTTTGTGTGCATTAAAATCTTCGAACCGCCTGACACATTTATTTGTTTTTGAAAAGTTTACGTAAAGAGCATTTTTGTTGAGGAGACAGAACAAAACAACCGAAACTAATGAAATTATTCGAATATTACTTGATGTAGAAAAAATTATTTTTGAATTAAAGGAAAGAAAACATGAATGAACCTGTGAAACATTCTTTAATATTATTATTGAAGATTACTTTTTTGGAATCAAGTTCTGATGATTCGAATAATTCAGCAAAAAAAAATCAAGCCAACAAAGTCAAAGGACATGTTTTCAAGTTCCTATAGACAAAAAATCTTCTATAAATGAAAAAGATAAATTGATAAACTTTATATATATTCAAATCGTAAACAAACAAATGAAATAAGTGATATTCATAGTTTTGGATTGCGAAGTTCAAAAATAACGGGGAGGAGACCAACTCCAATATTGGCTTGATCAAGTAACAATTTCCCAAAATCAAGTTTTAATACACTAATTTTTTGATGATTATAGTAGTTATTGATGTGAATAATATAATTATGATATATTATTAAATTAAAATAAAGATAATTGATATGATATATATGTCAACAATTTTTATTGTAATACTTTATAATTGAAGTTCTAAAGAATTAAGTTGGCATCATTTGATCATGTATATTGCTCTAGTTTTCTTTTTATAATAAATCTTCACAATGTGAGTTCAAATTGAATACCTTGAAATCAATAGAAAACTTTACATTTTTTTTGAATATATAAAAAACGATAAAACCTGAAAAATCATGATTTGACTTGTTTAACACAATTTTCAGTCTCACAAAAAAATTGCAATCTAAAATTGAACTGTTGTAAATAACTTTTTCAAGTGTACATAACTGAAACCGTTTTGCTCTCACATTTTTCAAAAATCTTTTGAGCAAAGTAATGACCAAGGCCAATTCAAAAGCTCACTCGGTCAGATTATATTCAAAACAAGCTGCATGGTCCCTTATGTCAATTTCAGTTTTAGGCTCAAAATTTGTCGTCTGCTTTTGCGTTGTTTGCCACAAGGAACTTTTTCCAAATATTAACCTCAAGTATTAATCCTAGTAGTACATCATGATTCTTCTGTTTCTAGCACGAGTACTGTCTCAATCATCTTATCAGAGATCTCAAATACAAAGTTTAACTGCAAGGTTTGATTTAAGTTGGTTACAATTTGCTAGCAATATCATCAAAACATCTAAACTCACCAATTCATTTTTTAATTTAAATAATGAACACGAATATCATTTAAGAAAACCTCTTGCAACAGATAGTTCATGGGAAGCATATGACCAAATATATGTTAAATTTATGAGTGATGGTATACCATGGCTTTACAACTTCATGGACAACTTCTTCTTCAAGTGGCTTGTTTAAACAAAGTATGTTTTCAGGCGGTGTTCAAATATCTGCATCATATTTTTATCTAATTTGTGTCTATCCGTATTCATTGATAACAGACACAAGAAAACAAAATGGCGAAGTAACAATGAAAGCTTTAGACTACATGTTTGGTCAATCAAGCACAATTCGATCCTCTACTGACACAGTAACTGTAACACTTTCTAGAAAAAATGGCTCGTTTGTATTTAACAATTCATTTTGGCACAACACAAATTACATCACAGACACTTACAGATTATACTTTTTATATTAGTGGTATAAAACATGAAGGATATTACAATGATGCAAGCGCAGCTGTTAATTCAGATGTGGTTAATAATTGGGACATTACAAAAATTTGCACTGCTAATACAGCCTCTCAAACAATCGGATGTAAAATGATATTATATCCATAAACATTAACAAATGGAATTACGTTATCTGTTGTTCGAAATGGACAATCTGTAGATGAAGTAATTCAAATTAATTTGTTATAATCAGGGTATATATATAATTGTGATATTACTATGGATTTGATAACTTTAACTTTTACGAAGTCAAATACTTTTTCAAATACATTTACATCATCTAATACATTTTCGAATACTTTTACGCAATCAAATACATTTACTCAGTCAAATACATTTTCAAACTCATATACATTTTCAAATTCAAATTCATTTTCGAATTCGAATACATTTTCGAATTCAAATTCATTTTCTCAGTCAAATACATTCACCGAATCGAATTCATTTTCTAACACATTTACTATGTCGAACACGTTCTCACAATCTAATACATTCTCAAACACATTTACTATGTCAAACACTTACTCACAATCGAATTCATTCTCAAATACATTTACATCATCAAATACATTTTCAAATTCAAATACATTTACTAAGTCAAATACATTTTCAAATTCAAATACATTTACTAAGTCAAATACATTTTCAAATTCAAACACATTTTCTAAGTCAAATACATTCACAGAATCATTAAAGTATAATGAACAATATACGTATTCCATAACTATAACATATTCTATTGTATTTGAAGAGACTCATAGTATGACACAGGTTTTATCTGATACATTTACATTAATGAATTATAATTCTACTTATTCATATACCAACACATTACTCATTGTTTATCAATATACAATTGTTAAATATCCAACGTATTATCCAATATATTCACAATTTTATATGATTATGCCAATAGACAACAATATAAATGAAAATAATAATAATACAACTACAATAATAATCGTAGTCGTATGCATAGTTGTGGTTGTTGCGATCATATGTTTAGTTGTCGTTTTATATATTCGTCATCAAAGAAATAATATACAGCAAACAGAAAAGGCTGAAAGTATTGACGCGGAATATGGAATAGAAACTGAAACTACAAATGATTACACTGCAACTAAAATAAATCATATTTTAGATGACCCATTTGCAGAAGATTTCGTGGAAGATAATCGTATAAACATTTGATTTCATACGAAATTAAATAGTTCTTTAGTAAACATCCATAGTTTGTATCTCGAATAAATTTTTGGGCTTAAGGAAAGTGGCGTTTGGGGTGCCCCACAACGATAGTTATGACGACCGTTTATTTCACTTGAAAAATTATTAATTAAATCCTAAGGAATATTATTAAATTGAGTTCAATGTACAAATATATTTTCTTGCTATTAAGCATAAAATTAGATATGACATATGCCAAATCATGTATTCATTTTTGTTGATTTTTTATTTGTTTTTTGTTATATTTATTTGTTTGGCCTAAAATTTGTAGTAAAAATTTTAGATTTCATTCTAATATATTTTGTTTCTACAAAATATTTATAAATGCATCTCTAAATCGACACATAGAAATAGTAAGATTACTTGATATCAAGTAATCCAGAAAGATCCATATTTATTTATTCTTTAATTCAAAATGATATTTGGGAAATATTTATATTATTTCAAACAGCTGTTTATTTATTCGACTAAGTTTGACCATATATACATAAAGAAGGTTAAAATATAACAAGAATAAACTCATTTATATTATGGTAAGAAATCGGTAGAAAAATATATAAAATAATTGATTTTTTTCAGTAAATGATTTTTGAATTTGTTCTTAATGTTCTATTATCCGACAGATAAACATGAAGTCATTGGAAGATTTTCAATGTGGAAATTGTTTCTTCTCTTTTTGTCTTTTGTATAATATGATTTGAGTGCTTTACGTGTGTCAAAATATGATACCGACCGTTAATGATATTTTATTTTATGAAAGAATGATAAACCGTTTATGATATTATATAAACGGTTATTTTTCGGACAGAAATTACCGGCCGATGGATAGATTTTCGAAAATCCGGTACTATAATTATTCGTCGTTTTATATAATCATGCATATTATCAAAAACAAAAGAATTTAAAATTTAATTTGATTTATTCATAAAAATATCTGAAAATGAAAAAGATAGTAATCAAAACATTCCGAACATTATTGATATTTTTAGCGAATATCTTCTTCTCTTAAAATTTCAAGAATCAGATTATATCCTTGGAAAGTTGTTGGAACAAGATTTAATCGATTCAAATTTTGTTCAAAAGAGAAAAGAAATATATTTTGCACATTATAATGATGATATTTATGATATACACCAAAATCCAACAAATGAATATTTTTTTTTGAAAATTATGAAGAACTTTCAAAGAATGATTTTGAACTTCACATATGTATTAATATCAAAAGCATTGCAATTCCAAAATCAGTTACATCAATATCAACAAATTCATTTTTATATTGTTCAAAACTTCAATTTATTATTTCCAAAGAAAATTTATATTATTCTAATTATGAAAATGATGGAATTTTATATGATAAAAATATTGAAAAATTAATTTGTTATCCAATAGGAAATGTAATAAATGTATTTACAATACCAAATTCAGTTATATCAATATGTGAAAGAGCATTTGAATCATGTAATAATATCAAAACGATTATTTTTGAAGAAAATGTTGAAACTATTGAAAGTTATGCATTTTATTCATGTTCTAATTTAGAAACACTTTTTATTGGCGAAAATGTTAAAACAATTGGAAATTATGCATTTTCTTTATGTACATCACTTAAATGTATTTATTTTAATGGTAATGAATCACCAACAATTGGAAATGGATTTTCTAGTATTACAGTTACATCTGTTATGGTGGCTTCGACATATAATGGTGACACATATGACAGCTTCAGTGTTTCCAAAGGAACAACAATTGACGAATGCATTCCATCAACACAAACATTTTCTCAATCAAATACATTCACATTATCAAATACATTTACTAAATCAAATACATTTTCTCAAAGCAATACATTTTCTAAATCTAATATATTCTCATTATCAAATACATTTTCTCAATCGAACACATTTACGTTATCAAATACATTCACAAAATCAAATATATTTTCTCAATCAAATACATTTATATCATCAAATACATTTTCTCAAAGCAATGAATTTACTAAATCGAATACATTTACGTTATCAAATGCATTTATAGGGGGGACGGAAATGTTTTATTCTAAATATGATCCTTTTATTTTTTTTTAATAAAAATTATATATATATAAATACAAAAGACTGTAATAATAATGATATAATTTTTGAAATCAGAAATATTTTATATATCAAGAAAATGTCATAAATGAACTTTCATATTGTCATTCTTTTTAAACATTTTTCATTTGTATGGAAGTCGAACAAAGAGCAGTCATATTTTTCCTGAAAAGAAAAGGCTTTAAACTCAGCCAAATTAAACAAGAGTTAGATGATGTTTATCATTAAGATGCACTCGATATTAATACCATAAAATATCGGGTGCATCAATTTAAATTAGGGAGATCTGAAATAACAAACATTCAAAGTCCAGGAAGACCAATACTTAATTTCATTGATTCAAAAATTTTGGCTGCACTCGAAATGGAACCATTTCATTCGACATATACATTAAGTGAAGGCCTTATCTATACCACGATCCACCATAAATGATCACCTCAATAAATTAGGCTTCCATTATTATAATTTAAGCGTGGTTCCATATGAACTGACATGTGAAATGAAAGAAGAAAGAGTGCGAAAAGCAACTGAGCTTATTGATATCTTAAAAGTTAGTAAGAGAACAGGTTTTCATAGAATCATAATCGGGGATGAATCATGGTTTTTCTTATCATATGATCACAAGCATATGTGGTCACAATCAAGAGATAATTTACCTGAAATTATCGATACAAAAATTGACACGATAAAATATATGGTAACTATCTTTTGGAATATTGATCAATTTTTTATAGTTGATATTATGAAAGATGGTGAAAAATTTAACTCAAAGTATTTTATTAATAATATAATTAAACCCCTTGAAGCAAATTGTATACCCACAAAGAAAAAAGCCCAATGAAAACCCATATGTTTTACATTTCGATAATGCATCTCCCCATACCTCTAATGCTTCAACTAAATTTTTGGTTGCTAATGATTTTAAAAGAGCTCCACAGCCACCATATTCACCAGATCTTGCTCCTTCAGATCTCTTTTTATTTGGTTTTTTAAAAAATCAACTAGAAGGAGAAAAATTCGATGATTTTCAACAATTGCACGATAAAATAACTGAAATTTTGTGTGAAATTTTAAAGGATACTTTAGCAAAAGTTTTTGAAGAATGGATTGAAAGATGTCAATGGGTGATAAATAACAAAGGTAACTACTATCATAAGTAAACCTAAAGAAAATTATTAAAATCTTTTATTTCGATTCTATTATATTTAGGATAAAACATTTCCGTTCCCCCTATACTAAATCGAATACATTTACATTATCAAATACATTTACTAAATCGAATATATTTACATTATCAAATACATTTACAGATTCATTTCGTATCGATGATAATTTCACATATTTTATTGCATTAACATATTCATTAATATTTACACAAACGAATTCTATAAATACGATATATTCGAAAAACACGATTTCACTTTCATTTCATAATTCTATTTCTTATTATATTTCGACATATATTATTTATTATGATTATATCATTGTTCAATATTCTATATATTTCAAATTTTATTCATATTTTTATACATTTTTTTCATTTTTAAACATATTATATATTTTTATTTTGATTGATCTGCAGATGCAGACTTCAATTGAAAATGTGGTTAAGTATATGGTGCATACTGCTTTGCGACTATTTCAGCAAGAAACTCAAATGCATTTTGTACAATTTACATTCAATCGAACATCAATAACGCGCAAATTCTCGTTTTAAATTTGATGGTTCAGATTATAAATAGGACGAAAAGACATTTCATCAACTTCAGCGTATGTGATGAAAAAAGATGAACCAAAATCACCTGAAGTTGTTACAGGATAATTATGTCGGAAATGCTGAAATGTTATAACATCAGGTAACGAGTGACATGCAAAGACTGTCCTTGTGCGTGGTTCCTTCGATTAGATTAAATTGGCAAGACTTATTGAATTGTTTGATTATTTGATATCAAAGCGAAATAATTTTTCATTTTTAGAATGAATATAATATATTAAACTATGTATAGTTTTATTTTTTTCTGTTTTTTAAAAAAATTATGACTACAAATTTAAGATAAAAGTTTACACACCAGATTCTACTTGCTTTGTACTAAACAAATAATTGATGAATTTATATATAAAAAATGGTAAATTCTGCTCGGGATTATGACTTTGGGGTGTGAATTGTTTTGGATTTCATATCATTAAAAACATGTAAGAAAATATTCACATTTATTGAAACAGGATTTATGGTCTTTGCCTTTAATTTCCCATTTTGTCTTTTTACGATAGCTAATTCCAAAGTATCGCCATATTACCAACTTGGGAAGATATAATAAATTTCGGTGGTCGAGAAATTAATGTTTTTTAAATTTCAATACACAATGAAATACTTCTCGGATTAGAATCAGCATCCTCAAAACATATTCAACAAAATTACTTAAGATCTTCAAGGTTAACATTTTATGCAAATTTGATAATTATACATTAAGTAAAACAGATGTAACTGAACAAAATCAAGGAGGGGAAAAAAAATTGAACGAACCAAAGAATCGAATGAAAGTCTTAAAGAATGTCTTAATGAAGTTAATAATACAATTGATAATACAAATATTTTGTTTTCAAAGTATGAACGAATTTTAATTCGTTATGCAAAGAAACAAAAAGAAAGTAAACTTGCTCCAAAAGGGGAAAAAAAATTAAATTCCTCAAACAAGAAAATGAACATTTATTAGAATAAGAAAACAAATTAAAACAGTAATTGGTTTTGATTGAAAAAGAAGCAGAAACAAAGAAGAAAGAACTTACCGAATTCTTTAACCAAATGGATAATTTAAATAAATAAATAATGAAATTAATTCAATTATTACAAATATTTTTTCAATATATATATTCTAATTATTTAATGATTTATAAAAGTTTAGCAAAATGTTTAAAACGTTTCATCAGTTCCAATAAACAATGATAATAAATCCATATTTCCTTTTTCAACAGCGATCTGGAGTGCTGTTCGCAAGAATAATAAGAAATTCCAAATAAAATTTTATAATTTTAATTCAAAAATTGAAATATTAAAGATAAAAATGAAATATCTTCGATATCTATATCGATATATACTTGATTAAGTAATAATTCAACAATTTCTGGTCGGTTCTTAAGTACAGAAATAATAAGTGCTGTTTTAAATCATTTAAATAATTTCCAAATATTATTTTGAAGTTTTAAATATTTATTTTTAATATTGTGCTCACCAAATAAATATTTTTAAAATTAATATCAATATCTTTTTGTTCAAGAAGTAATTTAACGATTTCTTTATTTCCTTTTTCAGTTGCATAAATAAGTGCTGTTTTAAATATTTTAAATAATTTCCAAATATTATTTTGAAATATCAAATTATTAAAATAAATATCAAATAAAACAAATAAATATCTTTAGCGTTAATATCAATTCCTTCTTGTTCAAGAAGTAATTTAATTATTTTTATATGACCTTTTTCCGATGCTTTAATAAGTGCTGTATAAAATAATTTAAATAATTTCCATATATTATTATGAAATATAAAATTATTAAAATAAATATCAAATAAAACAAATAAATATCTTTAGCGTTAATATCAATTCCTTCTTTTTCAAGAAGTAATTTAACTATTTCTGTATAACCTTTATAAGATGCTTCCATAAGTGCTGTTTCAAATAATTTAAATAATTCCCAAATATTATTTTGAAATATCAAATTATTAAAATAAATATTATCTTTAGCGTTAATATCAATTCCTTCTTGTTCAAGAAGTAATTTAACTATTTCTGTATTATTATTTTTAGATGCTAATACAAGTGCTGTTGCATATAGTTTAAACTAAAAATAATTTTCAAATATTTGTTTGAAAAATCATATAGATGAAATAAATATTTGCATTAATATAAACACCATTATGCTCAAGAATTGATTTGACATTTTCAAGATTTCCATTTATGCATTCATTCAAAAATTCCACTTTAATATCCTATAATTAACATCAATAAAAACTTTGAAACATAAAATCAACAAAAAAGATATTTTGAAAATATAAAATATGGATATCTTAGTGCATATTTCGATGTTTTCATGTTGAAGAAATGATAAAACGAAATCAATAATTTGATTTTGAATAAATTCTATTGAAGGAGCTTTAATTGTTAAAAATTAAATTTGATAAATGGATATCTTTCTTATCATAATTAAAATCATGATCTTCATTAAGTAATTTTAGGATAAAATCATGGCCTTTTAGTGATTTTTTATTTGTTGATTTATATATTTATAAAAAAACATCAAATTTAGAGAATAAACATTATCATTATTATAAATATTTGTTTTCAGCAAAATTTTAACTGTATCAATGATATTACACATCGAGATTTGATTAAATAACTCATCAAATATATATAAATGAAATAAACAATTTCTTCATCAAAATTATGATACCCCTCTAATTCAAGTAAATTTTTTATAATTTCGTTAAATCCATTTGCTATAATATTTATAAATATTGCATAAAATAATGTTAAGAAATTTTATATGAAATTTAAAAATCAAAAACTTTAAATAAATATGTCATTGTCTAAATCATTTACTTCTTCTTCATTGTATAATTCAGTGGAATCAAAAATACCATTCAAAAACATTTCCATAATTCGTGATTTAAATCATTTGAAGAAACTTCATATATTATATTGAAATAAGAAACCAATATAAAAAACTGGTTATAAAAAAAATTAATTTTAGTATTATTCTTAATAATTCTTTCTTTTTCAGATATGAGTTGTACAATTTCATTATTATTTATTTCTAATGAAAATTTAAGTGCTGTTTTACATAATTTAAATAATCTCCAAACATTATTGTAAAATATCAAATTATTATAATAAATTTTAAACAAAACAAATAAATATTTTTAACATTAATATCAATTCCTTCTTTTTCAAGAAGTAATTTAACTATTTCGGTGTTCTCATTCTCAGATGCAATCATAAGTGCTGTTTCAAATAATTTAAATAATTTCCAAATATTATTTTGGAATTAAAGTATTAAACATAAATAAATATCTTTAGCATTAATATCAATTCCTTCTTTTTCAAGAAGTAATTTAACTATTTCTGTATTATCTCTCACACACGCTTTAATAAGTGCTGTTTGAAATAATTTAAATAATTTCCAAATATTATTTTGGAATTAAAATATCAAACAAAATAAATAAATATCTTTAGCATTAATGTCAATTCCTTCTTTCTCAAGAAGTAATTTAACAATTTCGGTGTTCTCATTCTCAGATGCAATCATAAGTGCTGTATTAAATAGCTTAAATATTTTCCAAATATTATTTTAAAATATAATAAAATTTAAAGAAAATTTGAAAAAAAATTATAAATGTCTTTAGCATTGATATCGATTTTTTTATTTTTAAGAAGCAATTTAACCATTTTTAATTGATTATTTTTGATTGAGTATAATAAGGAAGTTTTAAATAATGGATATTATCTCTAAATTTTATTTAAAAATTTTGTAAATTCAAAAGAAACATATTTCAAATTAACATCAATTCCTTCTTTTTCAAGAAGCAATTTTACAATATCATAGTAACCTTTTTTGATTGCCCAAATAAGAGGTGTTTTAAATAATTTAGAAAGATTCCATAAATAAAAAAGAAATTTGGAATATTTGGGAAATACTTCATGCAAAACATATAAATATCTTTAACATTTACATTAATTTCCTTATGTTCTAAAAGTGATTTAACAATATCAATTAAATAATTTTTTGTTGCATACAGAAGAGGATTTATAATTATTTTAATTTAATTCCAGATTTAATTTTAAAACATTAAATATTAATAATAAAAATAAGCAAAATCAATATATACATCATTTCTTTTAAGAATATATTTAACAATTTCATTATTACATGATAAAACTGCATATAATAAAATATATTTCGGTATTTTATTTTCTTCAAGAAATTTTTGAATAATAAATATATTACCAATTTTTGATGATTCATAAATAATATCATCTGTAATTGTTAATCCTTCTTTTTTCAAATATGAAAACATTTCATAATTACTTGATTGAATACATTTCTTACCTAATTCTTCAAAATTATTAATTTCGACAATTTTATTTTCATAAAGATATTTAAAAATATCATTTTTATGGAATTGAATTGCTGTTTCATAAGCATATTGAAATGATGAATGATATTGTTCGCATAAATGAATGATTTCAATATTTCCACTTGCAATTGCATATTTAAATGTGTTATATGTATTTGCACCATTAAGAAGTAAATATTTAAAACATTTAATTGATCCAAAAAATGCCGCATAATCTATTAATGAAACATTTTTTTGATTAATAAATGTATGTATTTCATATAATGATGGTTTTATTATTTGATTAAAATCAAAATCTGTTTGTGATGATATTTCTTGGAGTTTTTTTATTTCGTCACTTCGAATTATTTTCGCAATTTCATTCGGATTAATACCTTTATTTATTGATTCAATGTGAGATCCATAATCATACAATATTTCATCATCAGATGGATCTTTATTATCTTTAATATGGAATTCAATTACACTGATAAATTCTTTATAAAATTGCTTTCTGGTTATTTTATCATAATTTCCATAATTTTGCTTTTTTAAAACATATGGATCATCATTTGTAATATGATGTGCAAAATATATATTATTTTTATTTTTCCCAATTTTTGGTGTGATCATTTCATTTGCAATCAGCATTTCAAGAAGATAATACGATTCTTGTGATTGTTCGAAAAAAAGAAATGTTGAAAAAATAGAAATTAGATTAGTTTTAAAATTATATAATTCTTTTTCTTTTTCTTCGAGTTCTTGCAAAAATTGAAAATAAATAAAGTAATCTCCGCCATGTGAAATAAATGATTCATATATCAAATGAATAATAACATTAGAAAATGAAACAGGATATTCAATATCAAAATAAGTAATTGCATTTTGAATAATTTTTTCAAAATTATCATAATTCAAGTTCATTAAATCTTTTTGTAATATGGTAAGCCATTCAATATATGTTTTTTGACTTTCCTCCATTTTATCAAATGTGTTGTTCTATTCTTGTAAACAAAAAGTGAAATGAAATTTGGTTGGACCTCAAGTCTAACGTATTTTCTTTTTTGACAAAGTGAGATTTCATTCAAAAAGTGACTAATAATATGAAAACATTATGATAAAAAATTGTTGATATCATTTGATTACAATATAAAATAATCACAATTTAAAGGTAATTGAAATTTATATTATCGATTTTGAAATATTTTAATATATATCAATGTCTAGAGTGTCATTTATGAAATCGTTGATTATTTCAAAATTCAGCTACAGATTTGATTTTTATTTTTTAAAAATATTTGATAAACATTTTGAATCTAAACAACCTTGTGAAAACATGGTATCATCGAAATATCCGCTGAAATATATGTTTGGTGGTTCTTTAATAACAGATAAATCACCATTTTTGCATCCAACATGTTTTTGAGTATTGCCACATTTATTTCTTATTAGTGGATCAATTCCATAGCGTAAAATAGGTTTTTAAGGACAATAATATCATGGATATCTGAACTGCTTTAATATTATACATATGTTTAAGATTTCTGGCGTCCAGTTTCTAGAAAAACGCAACTGAATTTTGTGTATTGAGTATAAAAAAAAATTAATATCGAAATAAATTTTATTAATGTACAATTAATATCAATTTTTCCAATGCGCTCTTTGCAATGTATCTTTAATACAAAACACAGTAGCGTTTGAAGCCATTGCGTTTATGAAATTATTTGTATTTTCTGCAATTTTGAAATTTCTTTTTATACAAATATCGGAAATATCAGCGAATTCTGGAAAAATAATTTGTTCGAAAATTTGATATTTTTCATTTGATTTAGCAAATTTATTTTCAATTTTTGTTGCATCAGCATTATAAAAATAATTTTTTAAATTTTTCAACAAATGAACTTCAAACGAAGGGATTTGTAATGGGTAAACATTTGGGAAATTATTTTCGAACAAAACTTTAGAAGATTCGGAATTAATAAATTTTGAGTTATTCCGCATAATTTCTATATATAAAAAAGAATGTTCATCAACTTTCTCAGGATTAATTTTATCATTTCTAATTAACATAGAATCGATTTTATCTTTTTGATTAGCTTTAAGATTAATACCAAGTGTTCCAATGAATTGATATAACCAAAGTTTTTGTGGCAGAATGAAATTTCATTTATAAGTTTCGAAGTTAATAATGTGAAAAACTTATACATATATTTCTTACATTGACTTCTATTTCATATACGGCTAAACTTAATGTTTCTTTTTTGGGAACAGGATATCGAACTCGGAAATTATTTAAAATTTGTTCAATCGAATTTGTAGGGAATATATCATGTGAAAAGTCAATGAAAAACAAAAACAAATCTTTTCGATTCTATATCATTCATTTCGACTGCTATCCAATTATCTTTACGTGTTAGAGCAAGTTGACTTAAATGTAAACGTGAAGGATAATATTAACATTACATTCGAATGTTTTATCTGATTGTAATGTTTTATGTCCATCTTTTTCGACTAAAAAATGTTGTTTTTGTGGATTTTGAAATATTAAATATGCAAAATCAGGATGATATTTAAGTATTTACCTTAAATCATTATTTCGAGGCTCGAAGATTACATGTTTAGTATCAATCTTTAAAAGTTGTTCTGCTGCTACTGCAAATGAAGAGTTATCATATTTTCAACTTCTTTAGCAAATATAAAACTTTGTTTACTTAATATTTGGGCTGCTAAACATGTTTCAGATGGACATAAAGTTAATGAACCTAATAAAGCGTTTAATATAATTTGATCTGTTTTTGTATCATTTTCTATTTTTAACTTAGATAATAACTTTAATGCTGCTTATAATGGTGGATAAGCATTCGAAAAACTAAACATTGGATTAGATATTAAATCAGCATTAATAACTTTAAAGAAATATTTTGAATTACTAAACAAATTCTTTAATGTGTTTGTAGTTAAAAATGATGGAATCTCTTCATCAAATGATGATGTAACTACTGCTAATGACATATAAAATAATTCTTTATGTTGTTGAAGTCGATAAGGTGCCATTTGAGCAAAGAAGTTAAATGAAACTGAATTTATTAAATATTGATAGCAAATCCCCTTCGAATGAATCACTAGTTAAGGAAGAACATTAATGTATATTATGCATACTATATATATAGTATATATATATAGTATATATATAGTATATATATAGTATATATATATATATATATAAAATTCTCACTGAATTAAGTGATATTGAAGATAAAGGATTTATTAAAAATAAATTTTTAACAAAAACAAACTATAAGTAATTACTTCATTTATGAATTAATATTTAATTCAATAAAAACTTTTAATAAACACGAAAGCAATTAATTTACAAAACATTTTTAATCCCATGAACAAAAATTTCTTTTATCTGAGTGTGTCTTTGCATATGCTTCACCATAATTAACGAATTCTTTATCAACATCTTTAACTACATATTTATAAACATATTCACTTGCATAAAAATTATCACCTCGTTCTAAAAGGTATTTTACCATTAATAAATCATAAATCATTATTTAACAATGCAAATTCCATCGAATTTCTATTCTGTATCTAAATTTCAATTACTAAAAAATCCTTCTTCAGCAACCCACACATGTTCTCTATTAACAAAATTATAATTACCATATGTTCTTTATTTTAAATCATCTGTTATAATTGATCCACGCGTTATTCCATAATCCAATTCTTTTTGTTCCGCAAATAGAAATGTATAAATATTTCCATTCGTTTATATGCTAATGATTTCAAAGAATAGACTAACGAAAACAAAGTGAAAAACAATTTTAATTTTAATTGAAAAAAGAGTTAATATCAAATTCTTCTGCTGCCGCTTGATGCTTTTCTTGGTACAGACTCAAAACCTTTTCGATTGACTCTTCCATTTCTTTGTACAAAGGCGATACTTGTTGCTGCAATGTCTCTGTCGGTATCGAGTGCATTTCATTGTGGAGCATTTCCTTGAATTCTTCGATCTTTTGTTTTAATCTCAATGCTTTTTCTTTGTTTTCTTGTTTGACTCCAAAATAATTGTTCCAAAAATGATATAAAAGGATTTGTTGTTCCATTTTATGTGTTCGAAGTTTGTCGACTTCGTTTCGGATTCGCATATCTCGCAAATTTTCTTGGCTATATGCAAAGAAAGTATTTTGTTCAGGTGTAATCTCTTTTAATACGCATCTAGCATTGGCGAAATCAGCCACCACTGGAAGTGGAAGTGATAAAAAATTACTTTCATAGCATGACATCATATCTGCAAATTCACCAGCACATTGAGCAAATTCGGATGCAGGTTCCAAGACTTCATTCTCTTGTTTCTTCTTTTCTTCGATTACAAGGTTCTTGACCGGAATTTCTTCTCTTGGAATAAGGTCTTCGAAATAGTTTGGAACATTTAACGGTCGCTCCGAGGGAATTTCACCGTTTTCTATCGTGTTCGGGACCACCCCGTTCTCAATCAAAGCAAGTTCAGAATGTGTGTTCATATTTGATATCTTTCGATCAGAAAGTGATGGAAGCGACTCCTTGTTAAAATTGCCCATTCCAGGTATTTCTTCACCTATAGGACCTGAAATTGAAGCTGGCTCAAGTTGTTTATAACGTTTACTTTGGGCAATTTCATCAAATTTGAGCGTATCAATTTTAACATTCTTAAATATATTATGTTCTTTGTCATTACGCTTTTGGCGCTTCATCTCTTTCTTCTTGAAATATTGGAACCAAAAATCACCATCATCATCGGTTTTGTTTTCCTCGAGAAATTTCTGATGCATTTTGGCTACAGTGGGCTTCTTAGCAAATATTTGGCGGACTATCTCAGGTGTCATGAAAAATGTAACATTATTTGATCCTTCTGATGATTTTGCTGTAACTGAAGAAAGAAGGCGTCCTGAATAACCTGGTGACTGATAGGCTTCATGTACAGTGTATTCGGAACTTTCAACCTTAAAATTATTCCAGAATTCATCATTTGAAATTATACCGCTTTCAACAAGTTCTGTATACATGTTTTTGACGGCATCAAGCTGATATAGTTCATTATAGAGCCTATTTTCAGGAGAAACTACAATAGCTTCTTTCTTTTCTTTTTCTTCTGGAGTTTGCATTTCTTCTTCTGGAATACTTTCTTCTTTTTCTTTTTCTTCTTTAGCTTTTTTCCAGAAAGAACGAATGAGTTCAACACTTTTTTTGAGGCTATTTGGAGATTCAATACCAGTGAATTTGACATCATGATTATTGCCATCAAAATCAATAATTCTAAACCTTGTGCTTGTATTATTTGTTGGGTTTTCGATTGTTTTCTTTTGGTACTTGAAATTAGAAATTTGAAAATAGCTTATTTCAAAAACAACTTCGGATTTAGAAATAATGACCACACGTTTATTTGTTACTATCAATCGGGCTGGTTTGTTTTCATATTTTGCTGTGTCATGATAGCTTTCTTTTTCTCCTTCTTCAAGAGCAAAGCTCATCAATCTGTCACTTTTCACCCATGGCGAACGTTAACTTTATGATATCTTCGCCTTCTGACTTGAGTAAAAATTTCTTTAAAATTGCCTATTTTATGCTAATCCAGCGCTTAATCTTGTCAAGCTCTGAGGTATTTTTGTGTTAATTAAAACAGAAATCAATAAATTTTCTAATGATCAAGAATAGTATTTTCAAAATAAAAAAAAAAAAATTATTATTAAAAAAATGCTTTGTAAAATTTGACCTAGTTAAGGGTTTAAATGTATGATTTTTCTGCTTTTAATGCTTTCATGTTGATGATCTTCAAGCCAATTTTCAATTGTTTACATTTTCGGTTATGACCCTATCGTTAAAATTTCATATAACATTACATAAAACACAAGTGAATTCTTCCTCAAATTCCACAGAATATTCATTAAATCTACAAACAGATCCTGTAAATAGTATAGATTATCTTCCATACTTAGTATCACTTCAGGAAATGGTTTTTAATTTATCAAATGAAAATCTTCAACATTCAATTGAACAAACAATGAATGTTTTAGACACAAATTATCCATATTCATTTAATATTGTTATAAGTATTTTAATCTATTCTGCATTTGTATCTCGAAAAAGTGACATTGATTTATATTTAAATTATTTAGAAGCACTTGAAAATAAAGAAAAAGAAATAAATGAAAATTATAAAATCATTGAAATATTTATTAATCATATATGTAAAATGAAATCACAAGAAACTTTTTATATAATTTTTCATATGAATGAACGAAATTTAATTAAAGAAGATATTTCAAAATTATTTAACCAATTTCATACAAAAGGAAACACTCAATATTATAATATATTTTATGACTATTACGATAAGCATTCGAATAACCAAATGAAAAATAATAATAAACTTGATGATAAATTAATTAAAGAAGGAAATAATCCGAATGAAATTGCGAAAATAATTCGGAATGATGAAATCGAAAAACTTCAAGAAATATCATCACAAACAAATTTTGACTTTAATCAAATAATAAAACCATCGCCTTATGCAAAATTAGAAAGTACAGGTAAATATGCGATTGCAGGTGGGAATTTAGAAATTCTTCATCTATGTGAACAAAATCATACATTATTTGAAAATGCATATGAAACAGCAGTTAAATTTCATCGAAACGATATCTTTCATTATTTATATGAAAATAAAATGTGTAAAATTAATGAAGAAAAAGAACGACAATTGAGGCTCAATGGTTCACATGGAAATAATTGGGGATGTGGTGAGACACATGAAATGATTCTCTTCAATCAAACGCTTAAAAAGTCGGTAAAAGTTTCAATTGATTATGGGAATTATTCAATTCTTTCATTTTTGGTCGAAAAAGGTATAAAAGTAGATAGATCTAATGATCTTATCGAATCAGCAAATATTGGGAATGTATATCTTATAAAGCAATTTCTCCCAATTCCTCTACTTAAACTTGTTTTGCCCAATTCTGCAGAACCTGAAAATATGGAAACTTTAAAATATATTCTTGAAAATGATGGAGAAAATATCAATTATCTGGATGTTTATTTTTTTTGTTTTCTATTTATTTTTATGATTTTATACTATTTTAAAATAACATTTGGAATTTGTTCTATTTATTTTTAACGGCATTAATGAATGCATGTAAAAATGATCGAATAGAAACTGTTAAATTCCTTCTTGATCAAGAAGGAATTAATGTAAATGTTATGGATATTTATTATTGTAGTTTGAAATATATTTCAATATCATTGGGTTTAGTGTTAGTATTTGGAGCTTGTTTAAATAACTTAGTATTTCAAATTAATATTTCGGAATTATTTAAAATATTTAATACTGCACTTATATGGGCATCTGCAAAATGTAACGTGGAAATAATTAAATTACTTCTTAAACAAGAAGGAATTGAAACTAATGTAAAAAATATTTAAAAATTTTTTATAAAATTTATTTAATTTATATAATATTTCAAAGTAATATTTGGAAATTATTTAAATTATTTGATTCAGCGCTTATTCTAGCAACTAAAAAAAATAATGAAGAAATCGTTCAATTATTACTTGAACATGAAGGAATTGACACTAATATTTGTGATAATTTTTTATTTTATTTGGGATTTATTTAAATAATTTGATATTTTATAGTTATCTTTGGAAATTATATAAGTTATTTAATATGCCTCTTCATATTGCAACTGAAAAATGTAACATAAAAATAGTTAAGTTATTACTAAACCAAAAAGGAACTAATGTTAATGCAGGCAATATATATATATTCGTTTTCGACTTTACTTTAATAATTTGATATTTTGAATGAATATTTGATATTTTGAATTAATATTTATTTCAGCACTCATGATAGCAGCTATAAAAGGTGATATAGAAATTGTTCAATTATTACTTGACCATAATGGAATTAATGTCAATGCTAACAATATTTATTTGTTTTGTCTAAAATTTATTTTTATAAATTGAAGTTCCAAAATAATATATAGAAAATATATAAAATATTTTACACAGCACTTATGGCTGCAACTATAAAAAATAACATAGGAATAGTTAAATTGCTTCTTGAACAAAAAGGAATTAATGTTAATCAACAAGATGTTTAAATGTTTTATTTAAAATTTAATTTAATAATTTGATAATTGAATATAATATTTGGAATTCAACCAATTTATTAATGACTGCACTTATGATGGCATGTGGAATAGGTAACATAGAAATAGTTAAATTGCTTCTTGAACAAAAAGGAATTGATGTTAATATTAATGATATTACCTTGTTTTATTTTGGATTTATTTTAATAAATTGATATTTCAAATAAATAGATGGAAATTCTTCAAATTATTTAGAACAGCACTTACATATGCATCTCCAAATTCGGAAATAGTTAAATTACTAGAAAAACATGGAGCTATTAAAACAAAAGGCGAAAATATTTCATTAATTTTATTAATATTTATTTTAAATAGTTAAAATTTCAATATAATTTTTAAAAATCAAATGTCAAAAATATTTCCTCGAAATCAAGAAATAAATGATTTATTACCATTTAGTGATAAAAACATATCTGATATAAAATCGAATGATATTTATTAGCAATATAAAATGTTTTTATAAATAATTTGGAAATTATTATAATTATTCGGTAAATCTCATATAAATGCACCAAGAAGGCAAGCAAAAATTGATAATGTGTTCATGCAAAAAAGAAATAATGTTAACGAATCAACTAATTCAACACCTAATAACAGGAACACTCCAGTTAATGGTTCTCGAAGAATTTATCATGAGCACAAATTGGTAAAAATAATAGAGGAAAGTAATAATAAAGAAATCAAAAAAGACAAAATCGACATAAGCACGCAAACAAATAATCGATTTGTTCACAAAAAAACATCACCAAAAATTATTTTATTTGAAAAAGAAGTATTAAATATAAAATTACCACCAAAATCCTAAAACTTTCAAATATTTTCTAGTTCAGAACATTTCATATATAAATAAAAAAAATTTTTAGATAAACATAAATTATTATTAATTATATTTTACAAAATAAAAGAAAAAAAATATAAATTTTATTCATCAAGTGTAAAGAAATCATCACGTTCCGCAGCAGAATATTCCCCAATTAACTTTTTAATTGCAAGAACAGACTCATTAAATTCTTCGTGAGTTCTTCCATTAAGAACCGAAGATTCATTATACAGATGAAGGTTTGCGCCAACTTTATACATCTTTTCGAATTCCTTTAAAATTCCTTGGAACAAACTCCGTATGTTTGTATGATTCGCAAGCATTAAACCTGTTACTCTGTTCGGTGATTCTACGTATGGACTTCTTCTTGACAATGCCAATTGTAATGAAGCTGGTCCCCATGGTATAAATCTTAATGCTTTATTTTCTCTAATTTGTCTTAATGCGCTATGAATTTCAGATGGATCAACTTCGCCTTGAATAATGTTTAAAATAGAGATATACATGCCCTTATCAACAGATGCACTCATCATAATGTTCTTTGAATCAAGTAATCGACTCATTACATCAATAACAGATGTCTTACGTACTACTTGTCGGGTGGACGATAGGGAAATTGGGGTGTACCCAGTCATCAAAAAGTGACACGGAGGGGTCGGAATTAATGGAGCAAGAAGTGAAACCATGTTATTGTTGGAGTATGATGGGAACCTAAGGGTAGTGGTTGTGGCTGCCATAACAACAGATACAAGGTCGTTCATTTGACTAAATGAAGGTTCTGTAAGATTGAGTTTGGATGAGGCAATTGATGATAATGCTGAATTATCTAAAACAACTACGGCATCTGCATTCTCTGCAAGACGTCGAAGTGTAAGAACAGAGTTGTATGGTTGAACTACAACATCTGGTGATTTAGTATCTGTAAATACAGAATATGTCATCGTGGTGGCTTTGCTATATTCATCATTGAGACGTTCAAGAAGAAGTGAACCAACACCTGAACCTGTACCACCTGCAATGGAATGACATAGAATAAAACCTTCAAGTGCATCAGCAACTTCAACTTCTCGACGAATCATTTCTGCAATCTCGGAATAGTTTTGTTCACCAAATGCATATCCTTTACCCCAGTTATTTCCAGCACCTCCACCTTCTGGTGTCATCATGTTTTCTGGATTATAAAAATTCTTATAATTGGATCTTTTAATGTTGCCAATAACGGCTGGTTCTAAATCAAACAAAATAGCGCGTGGAATGTATCTACCATCATCTGCAGGATAGAAAAAAATGTCTTTTCGATCTTCAATTGTATCATCTGGATGTTCAAGCACACCATCTGGAGCTATGCCATGTTCTTGGGCAAGTCTTTTCCAAAATTCATAGCCAATTTGGTTACCGCATTGGCCAACTTGCATTGTAATCACTTTCCTCATTTTTTTTGGAAATAATAAACGTTCTGACTTACCAAACCGTTTCCACTTTTTATGAACAGTTGAATTTATAAACGTCTCTGATTTTATATCACATGTCCGGCCGATTTTACATGGTTTGTTCGGATTTTGGAGGTAGAAATTAACAAATGGCATCAGTAAATGTTCGACAAACTCTAATGCAAAGCCTTTTAACAAAACCTTACTTCACACGAAAGCAATTAGAAGATATGGTAAGTCCATTTAATATTGAACTTCAACATTTTGTCTCTGATAGCAATGAACTTTTCCACGAAATTGGTCTTGAACTTAGATTTATTCAATCTGATTTTGACAATTGCGAATACTATGGAATATGCCAAACATTAGAAGATACTAATGCTTCTGAATCACTTGGATTGAAAGCTGAAGTTGTTCAATTTTTCTTTAGGTTTATTGATGCAGTTATTTCTCAAGCGAGAGAAAACAACAGTTGCAGCCTTACCAAAGAACAGATTTCAAGTATTGCCCCACCAGAATTACCTCAAGGTGCCATAAAGGACATGATTTCAGAACTTTCCAAACGTGGTTATATCGAAAAAATTCATGATAATTTTCGTATTGGTCCACGTGGACTTCTTGAATTTCGACCAACATTTACACAAATGGCATCAAATGAAGAAATCCAAACATGCTCAATATGCCTTGATTTTGTCCTTTCTGGAATCAAGTGTTCGCGTTGTAATACATATATGCACAAGAGATGTCAACAATCGCTTGGACAAGAAAAGTGGGTTTGTCCAACATGCAACTCGGATGAGCAACCTGTTGAATTTGGTATTTAATTCTTGAACATGTTAAATATGTTTTTATAATGGATAAATAAATTTTTATATGTATAATTTTGTTGACCAATTTTATTCATAATATTCCAAATTATTTTATTCCATTTTGGAAAAATTCAGAAACAATTTTTTCTATTTAAAATGTTATCACTTCGAAAATGGTTTGATTTATATAAGTAAATATATTATTTTCAAACTTATAATCAGTTCTCTCCCGTAGTGTAATGGTTAGCACATGGGACTTTGAATCCCGGGACGGAGGTTCGATTCCTCCCGGGAGAACTACTTTTTAATTTTTTGTATCCAACTTCAAAAATGCATTTTATTTGTATGTAAAGCAACAAGTAAATTGTAATTCCTTAGTTTTTTTTAAGAATCATTTACAAATTATTAAAAACATTTTATATATGACTGAAAATCAATGTGGAATCTCTCTTATTGATGGATCATCTGAACCAAAGAGGTCAGCAACAGCAAAACTACATCTAAACATATCTTTCTTTGGTGACACGTCTCTTACTCTATGTACATTTAATTTTGGCAATTGCATTCCAAGTGCTTTTATAGCCTTTTCCTTCAATGATGCTTCATGGTTAACATCCTTATCATCAAATTGATGAAAGTACACAATTGGAAGTCTTGCTGTTGTCCGATATTTCTTTGCTCCTTCAGCAACAGCATCCAAAAAAGTGACAGCAATTTTAGGCAAGTTCATTACAATGTAATCAGAGCCACCATTCTTGAAGATATTAACAATAAACTCTCTAGCATCAATGTTAGAACAAACAACTTTATCAGTGACATGATTAATTTTACAGTTTTCCATAAGCCATTTATATGAATCTGGATTCAAATCATTTGCATAAACAGTACAGTTCTTTCGCTTAGCTGCACGAATAGCAAATGGGCCAATCCCACACATGGCATCTGCAACAATGGAACCTTCTTGAAAAAGATCAACAAGAGAATCATGTTCATGTTCAAGTCTAGAATTCCAGTACACTTTCGAAAAATCCATTCTAAAGGTAAGCCCAGTTTGTTTTACTTCTGTTATGAATGAATTTTCTCCAGCTATTACTTCAAGATTCATATTGCGATAAACATTATTTATAGCACCTGTTTTAATTGCAACTGTTTTGAGGGCTGTGTTTTTAAGTAAGATTGCTTGCCCAATAATGTGCTTGTATAGCAATTGTTCATCAAGAAGATTTAAATGTGCAATTTTTCCAATAGTTTCAAATGATGACGGAATGACAACACCTTCTGGTAAAAATTGTTTTAATAAGTCTTGCAATGAAAAATTATTGTAATCAAGAGTAAGTTCATAAGGAGTCAATTCAACATCACCAACAATATCTGTTACTTCTTTTGGAAGTTCGTTTACCCCTTCAGCGAGAAGAATTCGTTTTTCATTATTTTCTGTAATAATGGCATGGAATTTTGGATATCTAGGAAGAAGATCATTATTTTTTAATATTTTCATAACACCAGATATCTTTTCTTTAGGGACAGGAAATGAGAAAACTTCTTTATGAATTTTATATGTAGAAAGATCAATGTTATTTGTTTCCATAATCCGGATTTTCGAAATGTGATATGAAAACATACAGTAATCGCTGCAGAAAGTTTATACCAAGATGTAAACATCATCAAATATCTAAATTACCTATGTAATTTATACGATATCTCCAAGGGCATTCCATTGTACAGTGAAATGTTTTTGATTTTTTTCTTTTTTTTTTTTTTTTAATCTTTAATTAAAGATTCAAAACTTCATAAAAATTTCCACTAAGATCAAAAACCATATGGTTTCGTTTACAAATTTAATTTAATAGTTTTTTTGTTTTGTTTTGTTTTTTGTATTAATTTGCTCACATCTCCATAAATTTTATGTTATATCAAACACTCATCTTTTTTTTATTCCCAAAATAAGTTCCTTTATAATTATGCAATAATATCTTTTAAAAGATAGAAATTTGCCACTTTTGTTTGACCAACAATTCAATAACTTCCATCACATGGATAAAAATGGCTTCCTGATCGTTTTCATTGAATTTTTAATGAAACTTTTTATCGTTTTTTCATTTTTGGTTTTCTGTTTGAAACTGTTCAAACCCCTCTTTACTTGAAAACCGTAACGGTTTGTGCAAATGTCAAAGGAAGAATCGTTGAATAGTCTCTGCCAGCAATGGATTACAGCGGAGTTATTTTTGTTTGGTAAAGAAAATATTGTAAGCGACCCAAAATTTGATGATACCATTACGAATTTATTAAAATCATCAGAAGAGTACCCATTTAAGAACGACGTTTTAAATACACTCCCAAAATATGCTGAACTTAGCCTAGAAGAATGCAGGCTCTTTCTTAACACAATCAAAGGATTAATGATGGAACTTATTGATAAAAATTCATGTTTTGATGTTTTTGTCAAGTGCTTTAATAACCTCTATCATCTCTTCAAGATATTATGCTCACATCCTAAGGCACCACCCAAAAATCCGTCCAGGAAAATACAGTTAGATTTTTATATTCCAGAGGATTTCTTTTCACATCTTGAATCTTCCTTAGAGTTTCTTTACAACATGATATCCAAATTTGAAGATGCTTCAATAGGCAAAGTTGACACACAAATTGTACAAAATTTGATATCCATCATATCTAATTATACACCACCTGACATCCAACGATATGAAGGGAAAATTTTATGTCTTTTAACCAAACACAAGGAAATACTTGATGCCTTTAACGCCAAAATTGATTCCATGTTATCATCCAAAATGCACAAAGATGTCAAACATAAGCTAATTATCATCTTTGACACTGTCAAATACATCCGCTATTCATTTAACACCAATCAAGAAGCTATAATGGCCTCACTTAGTGAACGAATTTCCAAAGATATCCTCAAACAAAAAAGTTTCTCATTACAAGAAGCGCTTTTATTCTTTACCGCGCGTACGATGTGTCATATGCAGATCCGTAAAGATTATCCATATGATAAAAAGACATTAGAGAACTTAACCAAATTATGTTCCGACTTAAATAAGAAACTTAACTCAAAGAACTTTAAGAAAGGACCAATGAAAGCAGCGATACGTATTGTATCGATATTACCTGAGAAACAATTTCAATCACAATGGAGTAAAATCTCGGGAATATTAAGTAAACATCAACAAGGCCAAGATGCAAAAAGCATGATCAAATACTTACGAATCATTGGCGAATTATTTGTACCAAATCATTTTACACAAGAAGAATATATTCGTTTTTCATTTGAAACATTATTTGAGAAAAGTAAAGTACCAATTATTCGTTCCAATTATAAAGATCATATTTCATTACTAAGTAATTTTTATTCGAACATAGCAAAAAATAATATGGAATCAGTATCTGATTTATTAAAGAACATTGCAAATTCAATATCACAATTAAGAGAATATCCTGAAACTATAGTCTTTATGTTAGAAACTATTTCAAAGATTAGAGATTTATCTAATAATACTATAACATCATTAATTCCAGTATTAGAACCACATTTACAATCAATATTAAGTAGTTCTTCACCTATACCAGTAATCATTGGGGCATTACCATTATTAGAATTGTTCTGGAAAATAGCGCCAAGAACTCATTTAACTATTCCTTCTATTATTCAACAACTTGCAGGGCATGGAGATCAAGAAGTAGTTAGTTCTACATGTGTATCATTTGTTAAGATGATGCAAACAATGTCCAAACAAGATTTCCCTATCAATTTTGCGTTTTCTATTCCATATAATTTAATGGTACGAATGCATAATCAAACGCCAATTACAGTTATGTTAAATTTGACTGATTTATTAGCTGATTTCTTAATATCATTAGTCCAAATGATGCAACAATTAGATCAATCAATATATATGGAAGATTGGAGAGGGTTAGTTAAGACTATGGATTCAACATTATTTCCATTTTTATTTACTACCAATTATACATTAAAAGCTAACATTAGAAAAATCATAATGATCATTGCACCATTTTTAACATTTCCTTCATTATGTGGAGTAATTAGTGATACAAATTTATCAAATAATATAATATATCAGAAGTTATTAAAAGGTATAATCGATACGCCATTAATATTTATCGATGTCTTTATTCAAGCAACTGATTTTTGGATGAAAATGGACTTAAATAATGATCCAATATTTTCTAAGACATTATTAAAAGGTTTAAATTGTATTGCTAGAGCACAACGTAATAATACACCTATAACATGTTTACCAAATTATTGTAAATCAATGATTGAATATTTATTAAAATGTCCACAAAATGATGTCTTAGATATACTTTATCCTTTACATACATCTGTTTGGAAGACATTTTTTGATGAATTAGATAAATTATATAATAAAATGAATGGAGAACCAATTTTAGGTTTCCGTTATATTCAAACAGCATTTATGACTAATGCTAATTTATCACATGTTAAAGAAGGATTAGATGGATATTTCACTGCGTTATTAAAGTTTTATGAACAAAAGCATGCACGATTTGAGAAAGATTATCCATTAGAAATCATCACATTAAATATTTGTGATTCATTTTTAAGATCAAATCCAGAACGAATTGATCAATTTGTAACGAAAGTATCAAATTCTACAAAATTATTAACTAATTTAATGAATCGAGTTAATCCAAAAGAAATATTTGTAGTTAATACAAATCATTTATTTGTTTTTATAGATTTTATTTGTGCGATTATATCACATATTAAATTAGATCCTGAAATGATTGAGAAAGTAGTTACATATTTATTAAAGATATCATTTAAAGCTAATGATAACCCACAAATTCAATATGTAATTACTGATACAATTCGATGTTTATATTTAGTTAATTCTGAATATCGTAAGAATATTATTATTGCAGCATTATCAAGTCCTAATGCACAATTATCAGAGATTGGGTTATCAATATTATATAATTTAGAATCGAATGAAAACTCGAATCGTAATGAATTAGTTAGTATCTTAATATTAGCATTAGCATTATTATCATCACCTAAAAATAAAGGACATGGTATAGGTATTGATTTAGCTAATTTAACATTATATTTATTAAGTAATAAACAATTTAAGTTTATTAATCCATTAATAAAATATGATCCAGAAACAGAATCGAAAATCTTTCAAATCATTAATCAATATTTAACAGATGATGAAGTCAAAGAAATCATTGAAATATTATCACAAGTTATTATTTATATACCTAAACGAAGATCAATTCCACCATTTTTCTTACGTTCAATTGAATATTTAAAGAATGAAATTAAATTAGAAGACTTTGAATCATTACTTAATTTAACTACAACTAATTCTAATAGTAATGATTTCACATTGTTAAATAAGATATTACCTTTATGGGATAGTTTATTTAATAATTATCAAGAAGAAATTCCTAATTTATTAGATAAGTTATTTAATTTAGGTGATAATTCATTATATGTTTGTGCTCATATAGTACCACGTGCATTTAAGATTAATCCCGAAATAACATTAAAATTCATTGAATCGAAATTACCATTTTTAGATGAAACAGATCGAGTATCATTTGATAAGAAGATGCAACAAATATTATCAAAGATTAAATTACCAGTTATATCATTATCAATGATATTAGCATTAAATGAAGATCCTACAATCTTATCACGATGTTTTAATAACAAATTACCACAATTATTATTATTTGCATTACATATATATTCAAATGATTCATTTCGTTATGATGAATTTCCAATATTATTAATATCTTTATTACATTCAATGGATCCTAATAATGAATTATTAGAATTTAAGAATTGTTATAAACAATTATCATCAACACAATGTCAAATAGCTTATAGTATTATACAAAAATATGATCAAATATCAGCGAATTCATTTGCAAAGATTTTAGTTCCTTTACATCGATCATCACAAACATTAAATTTAGATTTTACTTATGCAATTAGTCCATGTTTAAATAAAGAATCAATACAAATATTAACAAACTTATTAGTGGAATATGCAATTGATGATAATGTTAATATTGTCTTAAAGTTTTTACCTATGGTTGTTAATATATTACCAGAAATATCAACTCCGGAATTACTTTCTAAGTTTGTAATGTTTTTACTTTCATTTTTATATGAGAATGGTGATGTTCGATTAATATTATCAATATCGAAACATTTACCGATATTAATGGAACGTATGAAAGACACTTCTAAATTTGATGAATTTATTATTAAATTTATGGAATTAATTAATTCGAATGGAGGCGTTGAAATTATATTATCAGTAGTTTTAGAGTTTTTAATTGTTACTGAAGATATTAATTCTGATATATATAAGTCATCATTTGAATATTTATGGACTATTTCTCAATTTATGAATGGCGATTGTAAACAAATCATCGAATTAGTTGCAATTATAGTTAACTCATTTTTAGATTTATCAGGTTATAAATCATCAAATTTAACAATTAATATCACCGGTTGGAATCAAGGATGTCCAAACATTAAAACATTAATTAATTTCATACAAAATATTACATCCAAAAATAATAACGTGAAAATATTAATTTCACATTTCTTAACTCAATTTGCTGTTGTTAACGTAATACATAATACGAAATTTAAGTTAAATATGGCAATTCTGTTGTCAAATATCATCGATAATATTAACTTAATTGCTGATTTGCCGTTGACTGGAGTGTTCTTATTGGGTAACACAATAAACTCTGATGAACAAATATCAAATATCTTCATTAAAATGTTGGCGGAGTTAATTAGAAACGTGCCAAACATCGAAAATCAGGCGTATAACTTCTTGGCAACATTCAGGAAATTGTTTGTGCTCATCGATAATAGTTCCGGACATGAAATGAGAATATTGCCGCCCGACTTTTACACTGTACAAAGAGCTCTGAAACAGCCAATGCAATTGAAGTCTTTTCAACAATACTTTTGCAACCCATAAATTCACTAAAAATATCGATTGAAAATTGAAGTGTTTTGATCGTTTTAAACAGAAAAATGTATCGTTTGCGAATTATGAGAGAGATTAAACATTATAAAGTTATAATTTGAGTTGTGAGCTACGAACGATTTTGGGGAATTTTTGAAACTGGTTTAATATTTAAGGATGCGTTAAGATATAAAATAGAAGTCCTTGCAGAGAAAAAAAGTATAATTGTAGTTTATATTGAATAAAAAAGTTTAATTGAAACACTAACGATTTGTTATTATTCATTTTTTGATATTTCATCATTCTGCATATGTATTACAACAGCAATAATTTGCATGCACTTGTTACCATCAACAGAAACAAATATAAATAATTCATTTTTATGAAAATAGAGAACGAATGTTTTGTAACTTCTCTTCCATTTCGGAGCTAATATTTTGAAAGCGGATTCTTGGACCATTAATAATTGTCATTATTTGTTGTTTAATATTTGTTTGCTCATCATTAAGAAGTGGCATTCCCCAAGAAACATAAGTGTTACTTGCAGATGATATGAAAAATGATATCAAGAAATTATGCAAATGAAGGTTCCCATTAAAAAGCAAATTCACGTAAGCATCTTCCATCAACTTACTTAAATCTTCAAAGTTAAACCCATTAAATTTATGTGTCACACGATACAAAGCAAACATTTCCTGGAATTCCATAAATGTCATTCCTTGAACAAATGTTGGATCAGACATATACTCTCTAAGTACTATTGACAGCGCTTTATGACCTTCTTTAACTGAATATTTGTTTAAAAATTTTCCAATGATTTTTGTTTCATTTCCATTACAATCCTTTATCATCTTATTAGGAATATACTGAATCATTTTTTTGTGTGTCTTAATAATGTGATCTCTGAGCCCAAATTCAACATCAAATTCGAGTTGTGTTGGTATTGTACATCCTCCTAATGGAATGGCAATTATCATCATTACAAATGTTACAATAAATACAGGCATATAAATGGAGTACCTAAGTATTTCAAGAATGTCTTTTTCAACATAAATCCCAGAAATTTCAACAGCGATAATAGAAATAAGAGAAATAATATACATTCCAATTTCCCAGTTATTAAATAAATATGTCTTAAGTTTAGCGGAACATCTAGACTTATATCGGAAGCATCTCGGATCCTTGGAAATATTCATGTTCACGTTCGAATTGTAAGTTTTATCTTGAGAGAATATATATGTACCTAAGATCCCTTCATTCCATGCTCGTATTTGCATTGTTCCTAAGGTTGTTGCTAAAGGTGTAGTTGCTTCTATATTCGTATTATATTTCCTTAAAACTTTTTCGGTAAATAAAATTGCTCTATTTCGGTATATTAATATCGATTCTCCTAATTGTTGGACTTTTCCCCATGGGTCTCCATTTTCTTTAGCTTTTACAATGTTTTCAACAACTTTATCGAGATGAGATTCTTCAATTTCAGTACCGAATCTAACAACAGACGTTGATATCCAATTACCACTCATTTCTTTACTATCTTGATCAAAATTATTATTGTTGTTTATATTTATATAGTTTTGTGGTGTTCTTATGTGATTTAATTCATTTCCTTCTTTTGAATTCGTGTTGCAAGGATTTGGTATAGCTGAAATAGATGAAATTCCAATTTCTCTTAAAGGATCTTTTAAAGAGGTAACAATTAAATCTGCAATAAGCTTTTCTTTATCATTTTCCTGTGCATTTAAATATAATGCATAATGAACTTGAACTGGGAGCTTACGGAAATTTGTTTTTTTAATGTGTTCATATACTATTTCTAGAAGATTTGAAATTGACATTTCTGTTTGGTCATTATTTTGCACGTATGAAATTGTCAGTTGCTTAATATCTTCGATAGTAATATGATAGACATTTGTTGATGGGATGTTCCCAGGTTCGTCTAATTCTTGATAAGGATTTTCAGGAGAATTATTACCCAATTCATCCATTTCATATAATCCTGGATAGTATTGATTTTCCAATTTCTATGTGACAAACCACCAAAAATCACTGATTTTAACGAAATTTTCTTATACAATCATGTAAAGTGAAGTGGTTTCTATCAAAAAATATTTCATTCTATTTTTGATTAAAATTGCGACATAAGCCTTTTGAAAAAGTTCAATCTGACATTCAACCGAATAGTCATTTAAATTTGACAAAAGTTGAAAACGATGAAAAAATGCCACAAAACAACAGTAATAAACGGTTTCAATATGTTTGTTTTAATTTTTCTTCATGAAGTCTGTTCATTATATATTCCACTTAAAGTTTATTCATTGAGTAAAAAATAAATATTGCCATCATCTTTTTTTATGGTTTAGAAGTAAATTAACTATTTCTGTGTCACCATAATTAGATGCTATCACAAGTGCAGTTTCAAATCATTTGTGTAATTTCCAATGATTATTTTGATATATTCAACAATTAATGAAATGAATATTATATTAAATAAAGGAATTTCTTTAACATTAATATCTATTCCTTCTTGTGAAAGTAGTAACTTAACTATATCTGTATGGCCTTTATAAGATGCGTAAATAAGTGCTGTCCAAAGTAATTCAAATAATTCCCAAAAATTATTTTTAAACCCATTATAATTGATATAGGCACTAAACAAAGTATATAAATATCTTTAGCATTAATTTCTATTCCTTTTTGTTGAAGAAGTAATTTAACTATTTCTGTGTGACCATTTGAGGTTGAAAACATAAGTGCTGTCCAAAATATTTTTAAATAATTTCCAAATATTATTTTGAAATAAAAAACTATTAAAATAAATATTTAATAAAACAAATAAACATCTTTAACATTAATATCAATTCCTTCTTGTTCAAGAAGTATTTTAACTATTTCTGTATGACCCTTTTCAGATGCTTTCATCAGTGCTGTATTAAATAATTTAAATAATTTCCAAATCTGATTTTGTTATCCAATAAGATCATTAATAAATTTTTAATAAAATAGAAAAATATTTTGTTCATTAATATCTATTCCTTCATACTCAAGAATAATTTTTAAAAGTTCAATATTATCCGAACTTGAAGAAAATATTAAAATATCTTTAGGAATTTGATTATGTTGAAGAAAATACGCAACAAGATATAAGTTTCCGGTTTTTGCTGCTTTACCAATATCGATTTTGTCATTTTTGGCGAAATCTTTTTCCAAATATGATAGAGTTTCATAATTCCCATAGTAAATACAAAAGTTTATCAATTTATCGATAATTAATTTATTTTCATAAAGATATTTTAAGATATTATTTTGATGAAATTTAATTGCTGTTTCATATGCATCTTCAAATGATGAATGATTTTGTTCACATAGATGAAGAATTTCTTCATTTCCACATGCAACTGCATATTTACCTGTGTTTTCTACATTTGCACCATTCATAAGTAAATATTTAAAACATTTAACAGATGAAAAAAATGCTGCAAAATCAATTAATGAAACATTTTCTTTATTAACAAATGAACATCTTTCATAAAGTGATGGTTCAATTTTTTGATTAAAATCAAAATTTGTTTGTGATGATATTTCTTGAAGTTTTTCGATTTCATCATTTCGAATTATTTTTGCAATTTCACTTGGATTATGTCCTTCTTCAATTAATTGCTTATGAAGTTCAAAATCATTCTTTGAAAGTTCTTCATAGTTTTCTATAAAATTTGTTTCTGCTATTAAATTCGCATTTATTTTATTTTCTTTGTCTGTTTTGTAATGTGCAAAATATTTTGTTTTAATATTTTTTACGATATTTATATTTGCCCAATTTCTTTTGATTATATTCTCCAGAAGATAATAAGCTTCTTGTTCTCTTATACCAGAGATATGCTTTATAAAAACATCAATGATTTTTGGAATCTTTTTATTTATATTAACTTCTTTTGCTTGAATTAATTCTAAATAATTTAATGTAACATCACATGAGTTCTTTTGGGAATAAAATGCATAATAAACCAGATTAATAATGATAATATTAAATGAATATGGAAAATTTGTATCAAATAATTTAACTGTTTGATTAACACTTGAATCAATATTTTCTTGAGTTAAACAAAATATAATACGTTCGAGTTTTAGGGGAATTTCCATATTTACAGATTGAATGTCAATTTTTTTGATTTCTTTTATCATAAGCGATGTAATGCTTGCTTAAATGCGCTTTGAGTTGAGTTATCAGTTTTTTCCAATGGAAAAGTCCGTTTAAATACAATTTTCTGAAATCTTGTCAAAAAATGCTTTTAATGTTTTGTATTCATTTTCCCCAAAATAAATAAAAAGTTAGATTCCATATCGAATACAAATTTGTTGGATTTTTTAAAAAAATATAGAATTGGAGTTGAAAGATTTTATTAAGAGATGCAGATGAAAAAAATTTGAATTTTTGCCTTCATAAATATTTATTTTAAAACAATTGCCAATGCACAACCTATTTAAAACATTTAAAGGACACTGTGAAGAAAAATAAATATATGATTTCAAAGATCAATACATATAAAATTTTTTATAAATCACTTAAGAATATACCAAATAAAAACGCCTATTGTAATAACAAGAAAAATCACAACAAAAATCAAAAAGATTTTTCTTTGCTTATCTCTGCATTGCATCTCATGAAGTATAGAACCGCTTTTGTCTAAACTTGTGTTAAGATCTGAAATGTGTGTTGATATGTTACCTATTGAACCTCTTTGCCGGGAAAGTTCGTCTAAAAGTTTCATTCCCATATCTTTTGCTTCATTAGCTCCATCAACTAAATAATCAACTTTTTCCTCATCACCTATTCCATGCATTTCGGGGTTGCCTAAAAGCTCCTTTCTTGAAGCTTCAGAAGCCTCATTTGTGAATTTTGAAAATAATGTATCAACATCCTTTTTCACCGAACTTGTATACTCTTGAACTCTGTTACGTGTTGTAGCTGGCCATGTAACTGCCATTAAGACCCACTCTTTTATATCTGATTGAATTTGAACATAAGTATTGCGAGCTTGTGCATATGAAGCAGATTTGTTATTATTATCTACATCATTATGGACAGCAATTTCTTCCTTAAGTTTATCTACAAGACCATTTATATGTTCTTGGTACTGATTAAAATCATATTCGGTCATTTAAAATTTTTAGGTCGCCACTTTTCGACCGTTTAAACGACCCTGCTCTGGGGCACCCTCAAAAAAAGAAACATGTAAAAGCCATCTCAATCAGATCTGATTATAACATGTATTCATAATCAAACGCATTATCACAAAGTAACACATCCTCTGAATTAAATACATTTTCTAATTCAAATACATTTACACCAAGTAATCCAATCACACAATGCAATACTTGTAGTCAAAGTATTACATATTCTCAATCAAACACATTTTCTAATTCAAATATATTTACAGAATCAAATACTTATTGCTTTTTATTAATGACAAATTCTTCATTAACTGTTATTATTGTTTGTGTTATATATATAATACATTTTGGACACCAAAAACATTTATTACCCCTTGTTTTAAATCCTTAAAAACAATTTTAAAATTTTGTTTAACAATACAAATATTTGATATGAAAGATTTCTTCGAAACGGTTTTGCGACGATAAAGAATTCTGAGCATTTGAATTCATCACTCAAAAAATCTATCGTTATCGATGCTTACAAATTTTAAATTATTCTTTTCTGCATTGGCCGTGGTCTCAAAGGCCTATAATAATGAGGCTTTGCTGCTGCTTGATTTACGTGTGTATGGTCTGGTATCTGCACGTTTTTTCCTTTCTCTTTTTCTTGTTGCACAATTATATCTCGTTGTTTCTGGTAGAACTTTCTTCTTCTTTCAACTTCTTTAAAGTCAAAACTACTATCACTGCTGCTACTGCTTTCATATTCGCTTTCTTCATCACTTAATGTGAAAAGTTCAATTTTCTTTTTATTGGGTTGTGGCGTTTCGTCATGTTTGTAGCCCATTGTAGAAGCCAATGGCGTTTGAAACTGTTGGCGAAATTTTGGATAAATAAGACTTTTTGATAATGGTGATGTTGATGTTTTGGAAAAATCGTTTTTCTTTTGTTGACGTTTGTTTAATTTTTCTTCAAATAAGTCGAGGTCAAGAAGAGCCCGCATTTGTCTGCATCCTTTCTCGATTAATGAATCAATTTCTTCTGTTTCTTGTTTGGCAACTATCTCAGCAACACGTGAAGCAACAATTTCTGCATCTGTAATAGTGGAATCTTCTGTGATTTTAAGAAGAATTTCTGAAATGCTTGTTTCAATTCTGATATTATTTTCAAGCATTTGTTGATGAAACAATGCAAAATCTGTGGCTTGGAGAAGAGTGTTAGAGATAACTGATGCTTGAATATTTCCAGTTTCGAGAAGTGAGTTCATAACATTTTCAAATGTTTCAGGTGAAATTCCAATTTCACCACACAACTGAACATCAATCATATTTTCAACCATGTTAATAAATTTTAAGTAACATGAATGTTCCTCATTTGTATATTGTTTTGTTTGGTTTTTAAAAATTGCGCAATTTGAACGAATGAATTCTAAAATGGGTTTCCACCATTTATCTGATGCAAAAAAATGGCAGACCTGAAGAAGAATCTTCTGGTCGCTTTGATACCAATTCATTAGAGTTGGCTTAAAGTCAATTATTTTCAATGAAAATAAAAATGCCAACCAAATGAAGATTATCATCCAGAGGCTAGCTCAATCCACAGTTTATCAAAATAATACCGAACTTTTCAAGACAGGTAGGGGATTGTTAGTTTATGTTGGTTTTCATAAAAATGATAAAGCAGATGATGTTAATTGGATCTCAAGAAAAATACTGAGCATTTATGTATGGCCAACAGAAGACGGAAAGCCTTGGAAGCAATCTGTTGTTGATTTAAATGGAGATATTTTATTAGTAATTGAACCAAGAATTTATGCAAGCGTTGATTCTACAAACGAGCCAATTCTAGATAACATATTAGAAGCCAACAAAGCTAACGAACTTTTTGGACTATTAGTTGAAAACCTTAAAAAATCATATCAACCAGAACGAATTTTCAACGTAACAACTCATGAAAAATGTAAAATTGATTTTCTTAACCAAGGGCCTGTAACTTTTTCGTTGGATTCATTCCATCGCCGTGATTAAATAAAGATACAAATGAATGTTTATTTTTAGGGCAACCCGTTAGTGTACGTTTAAAAACAAATGCAAAGAGAAAAAGCACCTTCAAGATTTTTATTTTCTACAGATTTCTGTCTAAATGGTATGAAAGGCAATCACCAAACAAGGCCTAATATTACACTTCCTAAATTTTATATGTATGATCAAATTGATGATCAAAATGATTTTTTTCTTGGAGAAAGACTTAATAAAGGCGAAAAAGTAAAACCGCTTTTTTACTCAGGTCCATCAACGGCAAGATCTAAGATAAAAGATAAATCATATACGACAGATAAAGCAACCAAAACAAGAATATCCACAGTAAACAAAATTCCAGTTCAAGTAAAGCACCTCCCAGGCACAGTTCTTACAAAGCGAGAAACATCAAAATCAACATTTAATGATAATTCTGTTCTTCGTGGTTATCTTTCTAAAGGTAGATCCACTTTCGATGCCATCCGTCCACTTTACACTAATGATGGTTTCTTTCCATATAATCCAATTTTTTCTAATCAGAAAAGGGTAATTATTAGAACGTCACATATATCATTTCGGATCAAATATTTTGAATTTCCTATCCAAACTATTCAAAAGATGACTCTCTATATGTGTATTGTTCGAGGAAATAAACCCGTTAGTAATGTTATTGAAGTACCACTTAAACTTACAAAACAAGACGCATGGAAACCTCATACATTTGATGAATATGATTGGATAATATCTTTTGAATCGGAAGCATATTTATATATTGAAGTTGTCGCAACGATTCGTGTTCCATCACATTTTAAACCTTTTTCAACTAAAGATACTTTAGTTGCTGAGAATCAACTTCAATTTATTGAGTTTAATAAAGGTTCTTTTGAGCCATTAGCAGAAGGGAAAATGAGAATTTTTTTAAATCGAAATGAAGAAATTTCATTTGAGGATGAACAATTCCCATCATTATCATTTTATATTTCACACCATAACTTAAAATATCCGGCACTTCCAGAAAATTTCGTTGCACCTCATTGTGCGGTCCCAATTTTCGAATGCTTAAGAATTATAATGATGAGGATCTTCGACCCTTTTCTCGGAAAATTTAAAAGATGGGAACAATCTTATCTAAGTTTTATTCTTTTTCATGAAATCTCTAAAAATGAAACTGCATTAGAGTTCCTTGCTTCTTTATGGGATGACCAAAACGAAGAAACTTTAAAATCACTTATTAAGATGATTTATCCATCAATTAATATCTCTACAAAAACTGGCCCTTATTGTTTGTTACCAACTGCAGATACAATGGAAATGGCAACTTCAAGAATATCATCATCATTAGCAAATCATAAGCTCCCACCAGATGAAAACTATAAGCCTTTTCATACAAATGAGCTTAGAGGTCCTGTTTTATTATCTTCATCATTTTGGGATTGAAATTTGATTTTTTTTTTTGTTATTAAAGAAATGTGATATGAACTTTTTTGTTTTTTCTAAACGTACAACATTATGGATGAATTGTTAAAGAAATCTAATTTAATTTATAAATTAGCTTCTAAACTAACAATAAATGATCCAAACTCACTTCGTAAAGCAGTACAAATTTTCCAAACTAAACTTTTTTCAGATCAATATTCAGATACTTCAGTTTATAAATTTCGATGGACAAATTATCTTCAAAGCAAAAACAAATTCTCAGAAATACAGATCATGAACCGAGACATCCAATTTCTTTCTAAATCATTAAAATTTCCAAATTTATTATTTCATTTAATTGACAAAATCAGACCTCATCAAGCCAATCTTCTGCGCTCACCAATACCCAAAGTCCCTAAATTATTTCCAATTGTGAGATCTTCAATTCCAATTGATTTTATTTCTGTTCTTCAAGGAATAGATGGAACTCATTTTCGATGGAGTGAAGCCCAAAAGCGATATGTATTTTATGGATCTGTATCTCCCAATCAAATTTCCATTATTAAACAAGTCAGTAATATTGGATGTATGATCCGAATAATTCGTTCATATATTAGTGACCAAAATGGAATATGTCATCAATATTCATCCACTGTTTTAGAATCGTTACTTCAAACCCATCAAAACTTTATAACCAATATTCAACAAAAGATTGATTCAATTTCAGGCGAACAATTTCTTTCACTTCTTTCATCACAGCATATTAACACAATCAAATCCGCCTCAATTATATGTAACACGGTATCCAAGAAAAATGGTGGAGTTTTATACAATACATTAGATCGAATATCAAAACATGGCGATCCGAATATTTCATATGTTTCCACACTTATGAAGGACAAATGCTTTGAGTTTATTGAAATCCTTATTAAAGAATGGATGACACGTGGCGAAGTCAATGATCCATATTCCGAATTCTTTGTTAAATGTGATACATCTGTTAATCTTTGTTCGCGCTGGTGGCGCGATCGATTTTCGATTATTACATCTGAAGTTCCAACAAATATTGATGCCAACCAAACGCAATTAATCTTTAGAGCAGGGAAATCATTAAACTTTTTACGTGAATGGGATACACCCATAGATATTCATTATGATATAGGACTTTCATTTGATGATTTTATTTTGAAAGTTTCGGAGGAATCAAATCGACAAATATTAAATGTCTTTTTACGGAACAATTTATTAGTTAATACGTTTAAAGATATTCATGATTTTGTGTTATTACAACGCGGCGATTTTGCAAATTCATTTATGGAAATTAATATTAATAATATAACACAACATCTTTCGGGTATAATCCAACGATTTTCTAATCATCTTGTCGAGGAAATAGATATCGAATTGAGTGATAATAATTGGCAATTAGTTTATAGAACTCAACCACCGATTTCAACTATATTTGGACAAACAGAACTTTCGGAATATAAATTAATATCTGGAATATTATTAAGGTTAAAGAAAGTAGAACATATGATTGTAAATACCGAAAAAAGTAATAGAACTTATTCGTTAGTGTTCTTTGAGATGTTACAATTCATTAGGTTCATACAAGAGTACTTTCATTTACAAGTGATAAAAAAAAGTTATGAAAAAACTTTAAATGTATTTATGAACCCGAAAAATTTGGACGAAATCTTAAGTGTACATACAAAACATTTAAATATAATATCGAGAGGTTGTTGGATAACTCAATCTGGTAAAGAATGTAGACAAACATTGTTTAGAATTTTGGATGGAATAGAAAGAACTATAAATTCGCCATTCGAACTAAAGGAAAACGTGGAGGAATTTCATATGTTATTGATAATGCTAAGAGATAAAATTTTGGAACATAAAACAACAGGTAAGGAATTAAGTGTACCTTTGGTTAGAATGTTTCAAAGAGTTTTTGATACAGCAGAAAATTATGTATAAAAATTGTTATCGAATAATTTTTTTTAATTTTTATTCTTCAATAAAATTTAAACCAATTCTTTGATTTATTAAAAAGTTCAAACTGACCGTTAATGTTTCTTCTTGTTCTTGGGAATTCTTGTGTATGTTTTTTTTTCCTCGAGATGCGCACAATATTTGAAAAAAAATTATTTAAAATCCAAAGCGTTTCCGATCAATTAAAATAAGGTTAACTTAGTTAGGAATCGAATCCTTTGAAATGAATGAAGGAAAATTTACATCCCCTATCTCAATATATAAATTACAAACACTAAACACTCATCTACAATGAAGTCTTCTTTTTATATATCTTTTTCTACAAATAACAGGTTTCCACGTTTAAGTTCAAATGATTATTTAATGATTTTGCAATAGAATTTATATTCAAAGATAAAAAGAGAGTAATTTAACTATTTCTGTGTGGCCACGACGAGATGCCAAAATAAGTGCTGTCCAAAATAATTTAAATAATTTCCAAATATTATTTTGAAATATCAGATTATTAAAATAAATTTTAATTCAAACAAATAAATATTTTTAGCATTAATATCAATTCCTTCTTGTTCAAGAAGTAATTTAACTATTTCTGTATGACCAAATTGAGATGCTTTCATAAGTGCTGTATCAAATAATTTAAATAATTTCCAAATATTATTTTGAAATATAAAATTATTAAAATAAATACGATATTTAGCATTAATATCAATTCCTTCTTGTTCAAGAAGTAATTTAACTATTTCTGTATGACCATTTTCAGATGCCCAAATAAGTGCTGTTCTAAATTATTTAAATAATTTCCAAATATTATTTTGAAATATAAAATTATTAAAATAAATACGATATAAAACAAATTTATATTTTTAGCATTAATATCAATTCCTTCTTGTTCAAGAAGTAATTTAACTATTTCTGTGTGGCCAAAACCAGATGCTTCAATAAGTGCTGTTTGAAATAATTTAAATAATTTTCAAATATTGTATTGAAATTTCAAATTATTAAAATAAATATTAAATAAAACAAATAAATATTATCTTTAGCATTAATATCAATTCCTTCTTGTTCAAGAAGTAATTTAACTATTCCAGTATGACCATATAGAGATGCTAAAATAAGTGCTGTCCAAAATAATTTAAATAATTTCCAAATATTATTTTGAAATATTAAATAATAATAATAAATTTTAAATAAAACAAATAAATGTTTTTAGCATTAATATCAATTCCTTCTTGTTCAAGAAGTAATTTAACTATTTCCGTATGACCATTTTTAGATGCCCAAATAAGTGCTGTTCTAAATTATTTAAATAATTTCCAAATATTATTTTGAAATATCAAATTATTAAAATAAATATTATCTTTAGCATTAATATCAATTCCTTCTTGTTCAAGAAGTAATTTAACTATTTCCGTATGACCATTTTTAGATGCTGTTATAAGTGCTGTCCAAAATAATTTAAATAATTTCCAAATATTATTTTGAAATATCAAATTATTAAAATAAATATTATCTTTAGCATTAATATCAATTCCTTCTTGTTCAAGAAGTAATTTAACTATTTCCGTATGACCATTTTTAGATGCTGTTATAAGTGCTGTTTGAAATAATTTAAATAATTTTCAAATATTATTTTGAAATATCAAATTATTAAAATAAATATTATCTTTAGCATTAATATCAATTCCTTCTTGTTCGAGAATATATTTAACCAGTTCAACATTACCTGATTCCACACCAAAAATTAAAATATTTTTTGGAATTTTTGTATTTTTGAGAAAATGTTTAAAAAGATATAAGTTTCCAATCTTTGCTGTTTCATTAATGATATTATCATTAATTATCATTCCTTTTTCTTCTAAAAATGAAAGAACTTCATAATTTCCACTGTTAATACAATAAACTATCAAATCATTATCTGATTTTTCTTCTAATTTATTTTCATAAAGATATTTAAAGATATCATTATGATGAAATTTAATTGCTGTTTCATACGCATCTTTAAATGATGAATGATTCTGTTCACATAAATGAATGATTTCTTCATTTCCACCTGCAACTGCATATTTACCTGTGTTTTCTACATTTGCACCATTCATAAGTAAATGTTTAAAACATTTAATTGATCCAAAAAATGCTGCAAAATCAATTAATGAGACATTTTTTTTATTAACAAAGGAACATCTTTCATAAAGTGATTCTTTAATTTTTTGATTAAAATCAAAATTTGTTTGTGATGATATTTCTTGAAGTTTTTCTATTTCATCATTTCGAATTATTTTTTCAATTTCATTAGGATTATGTCCTTCTTTAATATATTGTTTATGAAGTTCCCAATCATTTTGTGAAAGTTTTATATAATTATCATTATAATATTTATAAAAATTATCAAAATTTTTTTTTTGTTTTTCGTTTTCATTTTTTCCTCTGTAATGTGCAAAATATTTTGATTTAATGTTTTTAATAATATCTTTATGTATTAAATTGTATTCAATCATTTTATCAATTAGATAATATGCTTCTTGTGAATTGATTTCAGAAATATATTTATAGAAAAATTCAATGATTTTTGGAATGTTTTTATATATTTCTTCTTCTTTTTGAATTGATTGTAAATAATTAACATAAATAGGACTTTCTTTATGTTGTGAATAAAATGCAAAGTAAACTAAATTACATATAATAAAATTAAATGAATATGTAAAAGTTATATCAAATAATTTCATTGTTTGTTGAGTTGAAAAAACAAGATTCTCTTCTGTTAAATTAAATATTAATTGCTTAAGAGAAATAAGTTCTCCTAGACCAATGGTTTGACTTCCAAAATTAATGGTATCTCTTTTTAAATTATTTGTAGTACAATAAAAATCATTCATTTCTGACCAAATGACACTTTTTCATTTACAATTTTTTTAATTTAAATATCAAGAAATATGTTAAAAATGAGACATAATAACATAAATTTTCACGTTTTATCATTATATTCGTTAGCTTTCTTGATTTGGTGTTGTTTAGAGTTCCTTTAAATATGTTTAATTTCTGTTTCCATTAATTTTTTGATTTCCGTTTTTTCAGTTCAAGAATAATTAAATACGACTAACAATAAGAGATAACATAAGAACATGTTAACACTTCATTAAGTGCAAATTAAAAAAATTTTTGCTTTTTACTCAGAGGGATTTTTACTTTTGATTTTTGAACAATTTTTGGCGGTTTTTCCACACTGGACCTTTTGACACTTTTCATTCATGAGCAAAGAAAACAGCGAACACGAAGATACTTCAAACGAAATAACGCTTTATGTTTCTGGCCTTCCGAATGAATCAACACAAGATGAGTTGGATAAATTTTTTGGTGATAAGGCCCCACTAGTTTGCGTATGTCTTCGAAAAGATAGAAGGACAGGTCATTTCACAGGAACGTGCTTCGTCACATATAAAAACCGTGAGGATGGCCTAAAAATCATAAGTGAACTGAATGAATCTGAATATAAAGGAAAAAAATTGATTGTTGAACAATCTCGTAGACCATATATTCATAATTACAGCAAGGTTGTTGAAGAGCAACGACGTAATTATGATAGATATAGGGAAAGAGACGATCCAAGGTATCGAGATTATCCTTATCGAAGTGAAAGATATAGATACGAAAGAGAACGCTACGACCCAAGATATGATAGGTATAGATATGACGATTACGAAAGGCGTAGGATGTATTATGACGATCCTCCATACTATTCTCGTTCAAGATATGATGATCCATACATTGAACGAAGAAGGTATCCTAGAAGACCTCCATCGGATGAAAGTGATCATTGATACCTGGCGGTAAACCAAATTCTGATAAGAATTCTTCAGCAAAAATTTTTGTTTTTTTCCACTTAGCTTTTGAAAATATGTTGATTGTTTTGAATATTAGTATGAAATTTTGATGTTTAGTATGAAAGTTTGTTGTTTAATACGATATTTTGACTTTGTTATGAAATCGAATTCAAATGGATAGAAGAAACCTTGCTTGATGCATGCGTAGGCTACGGTGACTTTGCCTTGAGTCAAAAACTCTTTTTTTCTGCACATAACCACTGGTTAATATCTGATTTCTAACTCTTGTTAATCTCTCTTTGCTATTACTGATTTGATTATACTTACTTGAAACAGAGACAATTTCATTTAGGCTGTTCGAAATGCTGCTGGCACTGCTGGGCTTGTTTGCTTTGGTCCTCCAATAAATTGATACTCGATTTGCGGTTTATGTCAAAAAATAAAAGTTGACCTCAAGCGGGGCACCCTAATAATCCGTAATAGATAAAAACATAAAAAAATTGTTGGTTTTTGCTAATTGTAAAAATTATCCTCACTTATTTTGAGTGAATATGTATATAAAAATTAATTGGGATGTTTTAATTATTTATATTTTTTCTGCATAATCACCCATTTTTAAATAATTTTTATATAAAAAATATAGTTTTGAGTTTTTATAAACGAAGATGTTTATAACGGAAGTGATTTTCATGTCTTTCCTCAAAACAACAACAACAAAAAAAAAAAATGAAGAAAGAAGAAGATAAAAATAGTAAATTTACAATTAAAAATATTATTTATTCATTAACATCATTTTGATTTGTATTCTCAAACAATGTTTTCGGGCACTGCAAAATCATTGGGTTTTGGCAAAACTTTGATGATTTTCTAATTTTACGTATTTCTTTACCATTCATCAAAAATGGTCTTTTTACGTCTTTCATTTTGTAGTCAATAATATGTGAAATGGACAAAATCTGTGCAATGACAAACACAGGCAACGCTTCTTTGGAGATTAATGTTTCCTTAATTTGATTTATGGAATTATCAAAATTCTTATGTATCAAAACTTTGACTAAGAATAGCCCATTCGAATGAGGCTGGATGATAATGTTCAGTAAACTTTTTTGATAAAATGTCAAAATAAATTCATTTTCATTAAATCCTTCATTCCATACAATTTGTGCTTTGCCTTCCATAATTTCGTTCTTAAAGATGATTTCATGACTGTAATCGCTATAAATGATATCATTACTTTCATTTGTGATATATCCTAATCCGCATTTAAAATCTTCAAAATGTGGATATACTCCTCGTTTTGATATAAGAGATACTATTATTTTGTGTTTAAATTCTGTTATTTCATCAATTGTTAAATCATTTTCCCAAGAAGGAAATAGTCTTTCAGTACTAATATTTTCAAAGAAACTCATTGATCTTAAAAATGAAACAGATGAATGTCCTACATAAGAAGGAGGTAATTTTTGAGCAGAAGGAATTTCAAATTTGTTATTTGACTGTGACACTTTTGGATAAAGTTCATTATTTGGTTTGTATAACTTATCGTCAACTCCGAAACTTTTTAACTGGTTATCATATAAATCATTGAAATAATTTGTCAGTTTTGATTCAAAAGTTTTTTGTTTTTCATATTCGATTGGATTTGGTAATTTTTCATCAATATTTGCATTTTCCGAAAGCTTTCTTTGAATTGGATTTTCTGCAATATTCTTAAAATTCCAAATATATTTACCTGTTGGCTTTTCTATGTATAATTGTTTTTCTGACACTTTATAAATATAATCGTAGGTCCCCCCGAAAACCGCACTTGCCTTTGAATTCAAATTCAATGGATTTGAATTCGGTATAATGAACTTCAAAAAGTTTGCCGAAAAGTACATCAAAATGTATAAAATTTGTTGAGAAGTTTCTTTTGTAAAAACGCAATTTTCTTGTTCAAGGTTCCAATTTAATGTACTATTTTCGAATTTATTGAAGAATTCTGATACGTCTATTATTGATGCCGAATAAATGATTAAATCCGCAATGATTTTAATCAATGAAATTATATATTCTTCATTATTATTATTGATATCAGCAGTACAAACTTCTAAAGTATTTAGAAAAGCATTTAATAACTTCTTAATTGAACCATTTTGAGTATTTTCCAAATCGGAAAGTATTAAAATGATTGGATAAAATATGTATAAATCGATGATATTTCTTTTATCTAATAATGCAATAATGTTTTGTATTAATCCATTGATTAAAAGTTCTCGATGAAAAATTGATTCTTCGATTAATATTGTTATTAATATTTGGAATTGGAAATCGTATTCGATTTTATCGATAGATTTCATCAAATTTTGTTTTATTATTTTTTTTGATATATTTTCACCAAAATTATTATCATTTGATATTTCATTTATAGAGTTTAATGCGATGATAATTGAAGCGTTTTCTTTTTCACTTAATTGTGTAATTTCATTTCCGATTTTTGTTGAGTTATTAGTGAAATTATTTGATATTGTATATAATAATAATTGTGAGCCATGAAATCCTAAAATTATTGATTTACTAGCAAATGCTAAAGCGCAAAGTCGAATATTTTCTGTTTTATTACTTGTTATCCAATAATTTAATGTTAAATACCAATCAGTTAATATTTCATCATTTAATAAAGGGATTGAAGTTACTTTACATATAATATTACCAAGTAAATTTAATGAATGTAATATAATTTTCGTGTTATTCGTTGTCTTAATTAAACATTCACGTAACCAATTCATGAATTCCTTTAATAGGAATGAATAATCATATTGAAAAGTAAATGGAAATACTTCTGTTAGTTTTTGTAATGTATAAATAAATGATGAATTAACTAAATATATTTTAAATTGTAAGTCATCATTATCATTAATATCAAAACAATTAAACGCTTTAAACATCGAATTAATGTTATTTAATGCTTTTGTATAATCCCAATTCTTAATCTCTAAATTCGGTAATCGAATTTGTTTTATTGCGGAATTAACAAAGTTTTCTTTAGGAGTTAATTGTTCTTCATTTTCTTTATAAAACATTTTAACATCGCCATTAATCCAACTCGAAAATTCATTTTCCCATATGCCATGATTTAATATCCAGTTTTTATATGAAAACGTTGCAGTGTTTGAATCAGATAATTTGTTTAAATCAAACTTTAATAAAATAGGTGATAAGATAATGGAATAATATGATGATAAATATCCATATAATGATAATGTTAATAACCTTTGTTGTGAACCTGAATCAACTAAAATTTTCCATAAGTCTAAACTTTGGATTTCATTGTTAATAAATAATGAAAATAATAAAGTATAAATATGGAATATACAATGTATCAAATTTTTGGACTTGTTGGATAAAATGTATTTAAATGTTGTTATTAATGTACATAATTCTTTTCGTAGTGGTTCAGTAAACTTTAGATATAAATCTTTGAAGTACTTATTAAATAAATTAGATAATAATGTAATTTGTTCTTCGTTTTGGATACTAAATATATAATCAAATAAATGAAGAATTATTGTCATGAGTTTTAATAATAAATGATATTGTTTATCAAATAATAAAGTGATTAAATATTTGTCTTGGATATATCGTTCTGTAATGTTTATTATAATATTATACATGCTTTCTTTCTCATTTAAATATTTGTTACAAGTCTCTTCTAATATATATATTAAAAATATTGGAGTATGCTCACAATTGAATACTTGATGAATAAGTTGATCGTCTTTTTGTAAAATATTCAAAATGAAATTCAATATCATAGAATTCACTTTTTGTGGACACTGACCTAAAAGACAAGATTTGACATTGGGCAAATTCAATTGTTTTGAAATGTTCGAATAGAAAACACTTAAAACGAGTTTTTGGATGATTTTCCACCAGATAACAAATGATGAGGAAACTTTAATGTCAAGAGCATGTTGGAGGATTGTTTCTATAGTTTTATAACACCAACTACTAGATGTGGTTGTTGTATCATTGGATAAAATAATTCGAAATTTGTCATCAAAAGCTGGTGTCACAAACCCTGAAGACCCAACTTCTGATTTAAGAAGAGAATAATCAATGAGACAGTAATAAAATTCATCTGAATATGACTCATAATTTTCTCCTAAAGAATCAACTAACGTAAAAAATAAGTAAAGAGTTTTTAGTCGGACTTCTGGGTTGTTGCGCGGATGAAGAAGTGATTTAAAACAAATTGTAATATCATTTTTAATATCAAGTGAATAATCTTCAAATTTAGAATTAGATAAAATTATAATTGCCTGATCTAAAACCGAAGTTAACGTTTTGAGTGGTGATGATTGGAAAAGTTTTGATTTGATTGGCTTTCGATACAATTCAAGAAAATCTGCAAATTGATGAAAGAATTCTTTGAGATTTGAATTAACATAATTTTGAATTGAACTTTGATTTGATGTTAGTTGTGTACATAGAAGATAAAATGGATGAGAATTCGGGGTGTTTGCCATGGTGAAAAATTGCCACTTTTTGGCTTGCTATAGAATATTTCTCCGAAGAAGAAACAAAAATTCTTGAAGCCCGAGAAAGTTTTTGCATGTACCAAGCATTTTGCAAGCTATGCAGAAACACAAGTTAGTCGCGATGCAAGTAAAGTTAATATATCACATCGAAAATTCCTTTTATATTTTTTTACTATCATTTCAAAAAGTATGTGAATGTAGGATCCTTTATGGCTAAAACTGAATGGTTCAAATTGAGTGTTTAGTCGAAGACAAAAGGTTTGTGAAGGTTGCGAAGATCCACAGTACTTGCTATACGTAGTTTTATGTCTTAACATTGAACTTAATATAGAAGACATTGATTCATCATCCAGACGAATATTACGTAATATTACAATGAAATTCAAGTTAGGACTATCTTAGAAGATAAAATTTATCGCTTTAATTGAACTTGGAGCTTGGCCATTAGGAACAGGACAAACACGAATTCCATATAGGCAATCACGCGAATGCATAGTTACTGTTAAAGATGAATTAGGTGAACAACTTGGTTTATTGTGTGAAACATGCGCAAAATGTGAACCTGATGACGAAGAAGCTATGAAATTTTTGGAATAATATTGTCATTAATGTTGTGGGTGATTGATTAATAAAAGGCACTGCGACAATTAATCTACAAGGAAACCAAAAGGAACTTATTAAAGGCGTTATAAACTTGAATAAAAAATTTATAATTGATGTAATCTATCAAAACCTTTAATATTCCAAAATGTGCTGATGAATCATGATTCTCGTGCTATAATTTATAAGTTTTCGCCTGGAATGCTCGGCGTAAAAGCTTTCGATAAAATAATATTCGGTGTGTTTGAAATTTGTACTTTGATATGTTTGCACTCAATTTATATTTAATTTCTCCGAAAATAAATGCATTTATCCAAAATGAATTTCGTTTTTTAAATCCATTTCTTTTTAGCTTTATCATTAATGTTTCATTTTTTTCATGTGTTGTATGTATAGATGTCTAAAATCAGTTAAAATGCTAAAGATGATATTTCTATTTTAGTTATTAAAATGAAGATTTTCATATTGTTAATATACTTAAACTTTTTGAGTCCACATTAAAGAATTATATAAAGGAGGTGTAGCATCATGTTTTCTTTTTCTTTTTTATTCCATCATTTTGTGCAAACTACACAACTTTTTGTATGCATAAATTTGGCCAAACGGTCTATTTAACGGTTGACGTTACAGAGATTTCGTTTTCATCACTAAATGTCATGGGCGAATTCGCCTAATAATGGAAATCAATTTCAAAACTACACAAATTCAGGAAATGCACGAAATCTATTTGGTCAACCTAATCCACAAAATTTTGTAAATTATCAGCCAACAATTCCTCAAGCTCCTCAACAAAATTACACATTTCATTTTGACATGGATTCTAGCAATACTCAAGAACAACAATTTCAACAAGAAAAAAAAATTGATATGCCAGAAAAAGATATATTTGAACTTTATGATCCATTTAATCCAAGTCCAAGGAAAACACCACAAATTACGAAGTATGTACAACCTGTGCAAGTGACACCTACCAAACCTAAAAATGATTTTCATCCGCAAAAACAAGATATTAAAAAAATACGAGATGTTTTCGGATCTATTGATCACTCAAACACTAGTATGCAAAGCACTGATTTTAGTTCAGGACATCAATTTAATAATTCTAATCAATCATATAATTCCGCACCAAATTTCCCTATACTTGACTTAACTACAAGTGGAACTACATCGCAGGATAGCTTCAACTTACCATTTTCATCAGATAATTCACCAAATCAATCATTTGACGGAAATAATTTTTCATCTCCAATTACGCCATTTTATAATCCAATAGCAGATTCGCCACTAAAAAGTTCGGCAAATCAGAATAACAATGACTTTGTTTTCATTGGGAATACCCAAAGCACAAGAACAAATGAAAATGATTTCAATTTCACAAACACTCAAAATAATTCTTTTAATAGTGCGCAAAATAATGCAAACGATTATAATTCGTTTGGAAAAGAAAATAATAAAACAAATGCAAATGACTATAATACATTTGGTAATGATAATGCGACGAAGAAGGAAAATGAATATAATCCATTTGGTAATGCTCAAAATAAAGAAAATGGTCATAATCAGTTTGACAATGAGAAGAATAAAACAAATGAAAATAATTATAACCCATTTACTAATAACCAAAATAATACAAAGAAAGAAGACGAATATAATCCATTTGGTAATGCACAAAACAAAGAAAGTAATTATAATCCGTTTGCTATTCCACAAAGCAACACGGCAAAGAAAGAAGACGAATATAATCCGTTTGGTAATAACCAAAATAATGCAAACAAAGAAAACGAATATAATCCGTTTGGTAATGCACAAAACAAAGAAAGTAATTATAATCCATTTGATAATGAAAGCAATAAAACAAAAGAAAGTAATTATAATCCGTTTGCTAATACACAAAATAAGATGACAAAGAAGGAAAACGACTTTAATCCATTTGGCGCACAAACGCCCGCAAAATCGGCAAATCAAAAGGAAGAGCGCAAGCCAAAGAATAAGTCAATTAATTCCATTGACGAAATTCGGAGTTTGTTTGGATCTCTTCACGATGAAACCGCAGATAATGCATCACAACAAAATGTTATTGAAGATAATACACAGCAAAACAATAACAACAATAACCAAATCTTTAATCCTTTTGGAAATAACAATGATTTTATAAATTTGGGAAATAATAATAATGATAGTTCAATTGGTACACATGTTAAAAATGAAATCGAAGAACTTCATAAAAGAAAACCAATGATGGAAACGATAAATGCGTCTGATGGAATAACAGCTTACGAAAACACAAATAATCCATTTGATTTAATGGAATATCGAAATGAAACTCATAATGAAAATGAAAATCAATTCTTTGTTATGTTTGGAAATGAAAATAATAATAATCAAACATTTAATAATGAAGAAAAGAAAAATGATGATAAAAATAATCAAATTTTTGATATGTTTAATACAGAAAACAATTCATCAAATACAAATACAAACAGTTTCACTTTATTCGGTGACGAAAAAGTTGAAAGTAAACAAAATGAACAAATTTTTGATTCGTTTTCGAATGGATTAAACAAAGCAAATGAAAATAATATAAAAGAAAACAATAAACAAAGTTTTGATCCATTTAACACACAAAACACATCAACGCCAACAAAGATAAACAGTTCTGATTTATTCGGCAATACAAAAGATGCCAACAAAGAAGTTTTCGATCCATTCAGCAAAGAAAACAAAACAACAAATTCAAGTCAAACAAAGACAAAAAGTTTTGGCTTATTCGATGATGATAAATCAGAAGATGATTCACATAATGAAAAAGAAAGTTTTGATCCATTTGGCACTCATAACAATACAATAAATTCGACTCCGACAAAGACAAATAGTTCTGATTTATTCGGTGATACAAAAGATGCCAACAAAGAAGTTTTCGATCCATTCAGCAAAGAAAACAATGCAACGAATTCAACGCCAACGAAGACAAAAAGTTTTGGATTATTTAATGACGACAATTCAGATGATGAAGAACATAACACAAAGAAAAGTTCTGATCCATTTAGCACACAAAACACATCAACAAAGATAAACAGTTCTGATTTATTCGTTGGTACAAAAGATGCCAACAAAGAAGTTTTTGATCCATTTAGCAAAGAAAACAAAACAACAAATTCAACACCAACAAAGACAAAAAGTTTTGGCTTATTCGATGATGACAAACACGAAAGTCGCGCAATCAAGCCAAAGCGTTCCGGCTTATTTGCTGATGACAGCTCAGATGATGACTCAAATGATGCAAAAGGAAGCAACAATAAAGTTTTTGATGCATTTGGCACAACGAAGTCGCCACCAGCAAAGACAAAGAGTTCTGATGATGACAAATCGCAGAATTTGAGTAGCACCGAAACCACAGCACAGCATCAACCAAAACGTTCTGGATTATTCGATGATGAAGAACATAACAAACAAAGTTTCGATCCGTTTGGCACACAAAACACTTCAACAAAGATAAATAGTTCTGATTTATTCGGCAACACAAAAGATGCCAACAAAGAAGTTTTCGATCCATTCAGCAAAGAAAACAAAACAACAAATTCAAGTCAAACAAAGACAAAAAGTTTTGGATTATTTAACGATGACAAATCAGAAGATGACTCGCATAATGAAAAAGAAAGTTTTGATCCATTTGGCACTCATAACAATACAACAAATTCGACTCCGACAAAGACAAATAGTTCTGATTTATTCGGTGATACAAAAGATGCCAACAAAGAAGTTTTCGATCCATTCAGCAAAGAAAACAAAACAACAAATTCAAGTCAAACAAAGACAAAAAGTTTTGGATTATTTAATGATGACAAATCAGAAGATGACTTGCATAATGAAAAAGAAAGTTTCGACCCATTCAACACACAAAACAATTCAACAAATTCAAGTCAAAAAACTTTTGGATTATTCAACGATAATACTTCCCAAGTCACAACAGAAGAAAATAAACAAATTTCTAACACCGATGCCACAGCGCAATCACAAAATGCATTCGCCTTATTCGATGACGAAGACAAATCCTCTAACGCAATCAAGCAAAGCTTTGATACATTCAACAAGTCCAAAGGTTTGTTCGACGATTCGCAATTTGCAGGCGACGAATCGTTTGATCCGTTTCACACATCGCAAAACAAAACATTTGGTTTATTCGGGGACGATAAATCGGAATCATTTGCTCCTTTTCACAACAAAAGTAACAAAAGTTCGCATCTGTTCGATGACGACGCTTCGCCTGCACCGCCCGCAACAGGTTTGTCGGCGGCGCTGAAGTGCTACATACGGAATCACGTCGACGGCTTCGACGAGGAGGGGCTTGACGCAGAGATAAAGCCGTACGTCGAAACACCAAAGTTCTCTGATACAGTTGCAGCGAAAGAACTCGCGGAATTTGTTCGTAACAAATTTGGGAACGAAACTTCTTTTTTGGATGTGTAAAATAGTAAATAATTATCGAAAAATGCATTTGTTCTATTTCTTTATTTACTTTTGCCAAGGCAAAGAAATGCGATTTGGCCTTCTGCAGTGAATCCATTACTTTAATCTGTGTGACATCATAACTATATTAATGTTATAAATATTTTTATTTTAAAATAATAATAGAAAATTTTTTTAAACATATTAAAATATTAAGTATGAAATGTATTTAGTAAGGTTTATTTTTAATCAAGAAGGAAATAATTACAATGATAAAGATATATCTTATTTCAATGATTTAAAATTGTTGATCAGTCCCAAGCAAAACAAAAATTTAATATGATATTATATTATTTAATTTTGCTTAACGAAGTCTTATAAGATGATCGTTTCATTAAGCCTTCCTTAATAAAAACTTAATAAAATGTTCTTTGACATAAATTTTAGTATGATTTGGTAATTTTATTATTTTCTCCATTGAGTTAAATATTAAGTCTTTTATGTATAGTTTATCTTTTTCATTCTAATATGTTCAATTTCTAATTTCAAAAATAAAATAATAATAAAAACACTAAATCAAAGCCAGATTATTTACTAATTTCTAGTAAAATTATTGGCTTTGTTGGAGTTTCCTTTGTTCTGCAATCTCTTGAGCAGTCGGAAGTCTTGGCTTTTTCGTTTCCACCTTTTTCAGCTCTACTTTCTCTTCCTTAATTAGTTCATGGAAAGTTCGATTCTTACTATCTCTTGGAAGGTCTTCAGGCAATCTTTGAGTTCCTTCCTTTTCAGCTATTTCTTTTTGTTCAGCGATTATCTCAGCTGAAGGTAAAGTTGGTTTCTTTTGATCAACTTTCTTTAGTTCGACCTTCTCTTCTTTTATTAGTTCATGGAAAGTTCGGTTCATTTTGTCACGTGGTAAATCCTCTGGTAATCTTTGGATGCCTTCTTTTTCAGCTATTTCCTTTTGTTCTGCGAGTACTTTTGCTGAAGGAAGAATTGGCTTCTTTTGATCAACTTTCTTGAGTTCGACTTTTTCTTCTTTTATTAGTTCATGGAAAGTTCGGTTCATTTTATCATGTGGTAAATCCTCTGGTAACCTTTGGATGCCTTCTTTTTCAGCTAACTCTTTTTGTTCAGCTATTTCTGCGGCAGTCGGAATTCGAGGTATCTTTTGATTAACTTTCTTTAGTTCGACTTTCTCTTCTTTTATTAGTTCATGAAATGTTCGGTTCATTTTATCATGTGGTAAATCCTCTGGTAATCTTTGAATGCCTTCTTTTTCAGCTATTTCTTTTTGTTCAGCTATTTCAGATGCAGTTGGAAACCGAGGTTTCTTTGTGTCTGTTTTCTTGAGATGAACACCGTTTTCAATTAAGATCAAAGTCTCCTTTTTGCAAGTCATGAGAGTGATGTGAAGATGAATAGTGGTAACTGAAAATTTGATATAAATTTCGAGAGATTCATAAATTTCTTATGAAAGATTCCTTTGAAATTTGAATCCTTTAATAAAATTAGTCAGAAAACATCGCATTGAATCTTAGTATAAAGTGAAAAAAGTTTTTATTTGGATCTCAAAAGTGCTTAGAAAGAAAACAATAAAAAGATAAAAAATTGGTAATCATCCAAAGAAATATACGTTATCATTATATAATTTCAATTTTAAGTGTTTAGCTTTTCATTTCAGAAACAATTCTTCAAATATGTGATATAATTAGGTCAATATTTGTGTATTTCCTGTACTAAATAACTTCCCTGTTGTGATAACATGTATCAAATGATTGTTATTTTTGAAGCATATAACCTAAACCATGAAGCACGCAGCTTATAAAAATTTAATAAATAAAGAACATATAACATATATATAAAATTAATTTTAAATATTATGTATCATAATAATATATCAATTTTTTTTAAATGATCATTTTCATTCCTTTATTATATTAATATTAATAATAAAGGAAAAAATGTAAATTATTAATTTTCAATAACAAAAATGGAATTAATTATCGAGACATTGATAAAATAAATAAATTAAAACAATATACCATTACATTATGGTGTATATCAAGATTGGCCGTTAATTTTTTTTTTTAAATCAAGAATTAATACACATATTATATAGTTAGCTTAATACATGAGAAAGAAGCAAAATCTAACGTGAAATTTTGGTTTGTAAAATGCAAAATTTCAATTAAAACACCATCTTACGATTTTCGACCGTTTATTTCCTTTAAAGGAAAAGTGACAGTATTAATGGCGTTTTAATTAACCGGAAATGATTAAAGTTGTTTTAATCAGCAATGGTGCCGTTGGGAAATCAGTACTTGCAAATCGCTACAGGTAATTATGAAATTTTGGAACAATGTCCAGGGGCAGATCAATTCGTAAAATCAATTAATATCAACGGAAAAGAAATTCATATGGATATTTATACTATTGCAGGTAATGAAAGCTATCAGTGCTTGTATCCATATTATTTTCGCGGTGCTCATGCAATTATTATTGTTTTTGCTGTTGGAAATTACATGCCAGACATTGCTGAGTATTTTGAGACAAGTTCAGTGACAGGTCAAGGGATTGAAGAAATGTTTAATTTTATATATGTTCTTTCAAGAAATCAACTTAAAAAATGATAAAAGTGAAGAAGAAAAGTAAATATTTAATAATAATTTTTTTATAATTTAAGCAAATTTGTTTTTTTCTAAAAAGAAATATGATCAAAGAAGAGAAAAAATACTTTAAACTTAAATCTATTTTTGACTTTTTCCTTGTCAGAAACTTGAAATCTTTGCGGGTGATAAAAAATTTGCATATCAAATGATAGACAGCAAAACAGATCAAACAACGTGAAGCGCATTCCTTCCTTTCCTTCATTTAAAATATGATATATTTTTATGCAAAGCATAAATTTTTTTCTAATTTATATTAACAATTTTCACTTCACCTCGTTTTCATTTAGCAATTTCTCTGTTTAAGTTCTTATATCAAAAAATAAAGAACTTCGATAAATACATATAATTTTAATATTGTCAAAAAAAAAATTATTTTTGTACAGAGAAAATTCAATTTATGATTTTCAATTTTTTGAACTTATCTGAAGATATATCATAAATATCGTAATAAAAAATATACCGTTATAATGATATATTGTGAATATTAGTATATATATTATATTAATAATTCTTCAAATACGCATTTTGACTGCAGCTCTAAGTAGTGTTAACCTTTATTTTTTAAAATTGAAATTAAAATTGGGTTAGACCGAACTATACCTCCGAATTTAGTACGTTATTTACGATAGAGCACGATAGACATTATATGGTAAAAATGATCGTTCGAACGAAAATTTCAAAGGAGATATTTTTGGCAGACGTTGTAAAATACTGTATTCAATACAACCGTTTACATCAATTTTACAACCACGTAAAATTATCAAAAAGTCACGACTCACATTTTGGCAACTTTACATATATGTAAAGTATTCATATATTTTACACAAACATCCACTTTTTACGATAGATATACGATATGATTTTTCGAGCCATGGCTTTTTTGAAGAATCTGTATTTGTTTTCGATATTCAGTATCATTGTTATTATGAAGTTAACTCATCAATAGTATTTTTTAACGAAGCAATTCGTACCGAATCACGAACTTCATTAATTAAAAGGATAGACAGATCAAACGATTATTTCGTATACAAAAAGTAAATAATCACAAAATATTTGAATGTAAAATCACATTTAATGGGGAATCGTGTTTAGACGTCGTAACGGTCGTTCGTTCTGAAAAAATGAATACTTTATTCATATAAATTTTTAAAAAAATTTCTATTACTGTCATTTTACACCTGAAAAAATGAAATGAGAAAATTAAATTGGAAAAAAAACCATTATGGGACAATCGAAATTCTAAGAATAAATTTAGATAAGAATATTGTCACAAAAAAAATGTAATTGTGATTCTTTTTTTAATATTTATATTCAAAATAATACAATTATATCAATAAAATTTGTTAATCCTTATCATAATTATTCAATGGATGAATTATTTATAGGAAGTAAAGTTGTACTTTTAACCTTATTACAAAGAAACGAAATGAAAGCTGCTGCATCAAAAGGAATGCCATCAGAAATCATACGACAGAATTTTGGACAGGATTTACTTCCAGATCAATTATACAATGTTATTAGAGAAGAAAAGAAATCAATATATCAAGATGAAATTAATAAATTATTTAATTATGTGCAAACATTAAAAAATGAATATAATGTTGTGTGGAAAAAAGATAGTACAAATAAATTTTATAGTATACTTGTTGTAAATGCAAGAATTATAATGTGCGCTTTTTCGAGTGATATTGTGATGATTGATGATACTGAGTGTACGAATCACATCCAATATCCTCGTTTGAATTTTATCGTTCTTGATGACAATAATCATGTTCAAAATCTTGCGATTTCGATTATGATAGCAAAAAAAGAAAAATCATTTAAAGATATATTAAAATCTATAAAAAAATATGTTCATAAGAGTATTCATTACAGATCGTTTTTATAAGCACAACTAAATGCAATTCATAAAGTATATCCAAGTTCAAATATTGTTTTTTGCAAAGTACACATTTCACGCAACATTAAATCACATATGGGCAGAAACTCAGAAATTTTATATCTATTTTGGAGCTTTATCAAAGAAGAAATTACAGAAAATTTATATATTCAAGAATTAACAAAAAAAATACAAGAAACAAATTCAATTCATTTAAAAAATTTATTAAATGACATTAATTTTTATTCACCATCAATATTAAAAACTTTGCGCTTAAGAGGTCATGACACAACAAATCAAATTGAGGGATTATTTAAAAATTTTAAGAAATGAACAGACCATAAGCAACAGACTCTCGAAAAAATATTAAGTCTTCCTATATCCCAAGGTAGATTATTAATGAAAAAGCATATAAATTTAAAGTACAATCAATTAGATGTATCATTATATTATGGTAAAAAGCTCGGACAATATGCTATTATTATTGAATTTAATGAAAGATATCAATTATGTTTGACTGAAAGTGCAAAGCTATTGAATCAAGATCAAAATATTGTTAGAGAAACATTAAAATTTCTTTTTGAAGATAATTGTAATTGTAATAATGAAGATTTACCATGTATACATGAAATTTATGAAAGATTAAAAAACCAAAAAAAGGGAGATACTATTTCGAAAGAAGAAGATATTCCTGCTAAATATTTTTATCATGACTTAAAAATTGAAAATCCAAATGAAATTGAAATAGTAATAGTAGAAACAGATGAGAAAGAAGACTGGGGTTACAACTCAACAATGGATAAATTACAACCATATGTTGATCTTGCACAACGTAATGAACCAGTTTGTGAACTGTCTCGTAATTTTTTTCATGAAGCAGAAAATCTTAAAAAAACCATCGACCCTAATGCCAATGGTATAATTGTAACTGCAGGAGCTCAACCCACTGTCCCATCTGCTACAGTAGACAAGTATTTACCGAAGAAAAAGCGCAGTGCGCACTGCAGTTTTTGCCATAGATTAGGGCATTATGCAAGTACATGCCCATCTAAAAAAAAAAAAAAGATAATTAGTAAGTGCCAATAATTTCAATTGTTATATAATTTTTTTTGATAGAAATAATTAAGATTAGTAGATATAATTTGCTTTAACAGATATAATTTGGTTTTATAATTAGGTGTACTAAAAGAACAAATTAAGATTAGATAAAATGTATTAATTGAAAAAATGAGGATCAAATGACTAAATAAAATGTACCAAATGAGAAAATGATGATCAAATGACTAAATAAAATGTACTGAAATAGATTGAGGTTAAAGAACTAAATTGATATGAAAATTGGTGTATTTGTAAGCTTGTGTGTTTGTTGTGGCCATCATGGTTTGAGAACATTTTAACGGTTCATATCAAAAACTTTGCTTTTTGACGAGCAGGCGACCGTTTAACGATATCGTTTTTTAATGTGTTCAAAAAGTTCCATCGTAGATTCAGTTTTAATAAACGGTCGATAATATGCCCAAAAGAAATACGCGGGGTTTTTCTTTAGGAAATAATTTGGCGCGGAAAATAACCGTTCCCTGAGAACGTTACGACTTCTAAACACGATTCTCCCACATTTAACAACATATTTAGATAAAATGATGTGAAGATGATTTATTGGTAAATTAATTATATATATATTTTAAATGATGTCATTGCGTTGAAAATAAGAGAAGATGATAAAATAATTTGATTGTATCAAATTATTAAATTAATTGTTTCGAATTCCTATTTTTATGCTTCAATATTAAAATCCGTTTATTTTTAATTGAACGCGTTTTGATCGTACTTTGAATTGTTTTTTTTTTCTTTTTTTCATGCAAAACTCACTTAGGCTTCATGAAATTAGGCAATCACTTGATGAAATAAATTTTACAATGAAAAGCGTTGATGTTGATTCTATTTTACCAAATCCAGAACAAAGTATAGATATGATCAAAGATTTTTCTAATCTTTCATCTCTTTGTCTTAATTTTGAAGATATGCTTTTGAGCAAGCAGCCACAAAGATATTATGATTGGGTAGATCTTTGTTCAGGACTTGATCAAATACAAAAGGAACGAGAAGAAGTTGCAAGTCATTCACTTCTTCAGTCAGCTCAATCCGACATAGAAGAAAAGTTCAATTACTATAATATATTTTTCAAAGAAATTATGAATCAGAGAAATAATGATGTTGCTTCAACCGAGAAATACATTGAAAACCTTGACCAAAAACTACGCCTACTCGAAAAAGCAATTGAAGAACGTATGAATTCAACATGTTTGTAAAAAATCAATATAAATCTTTTTTTCAAAATATTTAAATTTAAAGCTTAATTATGTATTCACCTAACATACTTTTAAACACAATTCTTCAACATACAATACATATCGCTTACTTATATATAACTCTGTGTGGTGATAATTTATCATTGGAGAGTGTTACTATGTTAACTTGTAAAGAATATATTATATAACAATGAGTTTATATTTTTTTATTTCAATATTGACCAATTATCTTTCATTGATTATAATTTTCATACTTTTTTCATTTGATTTTAAAATGAATTTAAATGATTTACAGACCTCAAAAAGTGAAAATTACCAGGATGCAGAGCACAAAGTACGACCATGCTATAGAGCTTTGTGGGATTCTCAAGCGAATTCCGCGAACAGGTTGGGTTAAAAATCATGTTAATGATCCTGAATCCGTCGCCGATCATTCTATGAGAACTGCTTTTCTTGCGATGACATTATGTCCGCCTGAAGTTAATCGTGAAAAAGCCGTACAAATGGCTCTTATTCATGACCTTGCTGAGTCAATTGTTAGTGATATCACACCCTTTGATGGTGTAACAGAATCTGATAAATTTAATCGCGAAAATTCAGCATTTACAAATATCACAGAAAGTTTAGAGGATGATTACATGCAAAAGCTTTGGCTAGAAATGGAAGAAGGCAAAACTATTGAAGCTAAGTTTGTTAAGCAACTTGATAAACTTGAAATGCTCATCCAAGCGGAAGAGTATGAAAAACTTCAGCCTGGATTAGATCTGTCACAATTTTTCAAAGGATATCCGGGATTTGAAGGATTCGAAACTTTCTTTACATTTCAATCAATTAAAGATGTCTACCAAGCAATTCTTGAAAGGCGAAAAAAAAATACACAATAAAGGATTTTTTTTAATAATTTTTTCCTTTAAAGACTAGTGGCATTGAATCAGGTGCATTTGCATATTGTACAAGTTTGAAAAGTGTAACCATTTCATCATCCTCCACATTATTATTTCCTACAACCATCTACGTGAATGTATTTTTGGATTGCACTTCATTAGAAAATATAACTTTACAGAAAGATTCATATGGATATTTTTATGATACTGCATTTGCAACTTGTATAAGTTTGAAATCCATTATACTTTCAAACAACTTAAAAGCCCTCCTTAAAAATGTATTTTTGCAATGTACAACATTAGAAACAGTTAGGATTGGACCTAACATTAACAACAAGTTGAACCTACATCCATTCAATATGTACCTATCTTATTTATTCATTTGTAACTTGTTCACCCAGTTAATACACCATATTTAGTTACCTGATACTTATTTAATACAACTTTTAATCATTTATTCTTTTAGCACATATTTCTTTTTCTTTTGATGCTCACATATCTATTTAATACCCCCATTTAGTCATTTAATCCATCTTCCTCATTCATTTGTATCTCATTTAATATTTCTTTAGATTTTATTTATTCATTTAATACATCTTGTTTATCCAACTGCAAGTTAATGTGCCTCAATTAATTGTTATTTGTACCTCGTTTAGTTGTTTGTATCTTATGTGATTATTGTTTAGATATTTTTTAGTTGTTCGAGTCTTATTCACCATTATTTAGAACCCATTTATTCAAGTTAATAAACATTGGAATACTCATTTCAAATTTTTTATTTTTTGAGTCTTCTTGTTGGTGTTCTGCTGAATCATTCTCATTTCACAAAGCTATCGTTCTGAATAACCTTGATTATAGCAGAAAAATATCTTATTAAAAACATAGTTTTACTTAGATTTTGCATATAAATAAGAAAAACTTAAATAAACACCCCATTCCTTTCATTAATATTTTGTTTGAAATATATCAAAAAATGTGTGTCGATGTTGATTTTTCTGAACAAAAAGACAAAACATATGCAAATAGCCGATCATTTTGAGCTTAAATTTCAAGTAAACTATTGAATAAAAGTGAAAATATATTAATATAAAAAATTATTTTTACAAATAAAATATATAAATTCATAAAGAAGCCTTTGCAATGTTGGTTATTCTAAATAGAAATTTCTTTTGTATATATGAATTAGTTGATTTGAAAAAAGTTTTGCATGGGTTAATTCGGTATTCAAATGATGAAATTCATAGTTAAAATTATACTTTTCTTCTATATAAGAATAAATTAACGCATATGCATTAAACAAAAATTAATTAACAGGTTTCAAAGTTTATAAATTTTATATTCATAGAATTTGTAATATCAAGAAATACTGAGATTTATCAGAGGTCCAAGTTAAGAATATTAAATTATAATTTAAATTCCCATCTTCGAATTTGATTTTATGTGAGAGTTCTCAAACTGAGGAAATAAACATATTCTGGTCAATTTTTTGATTTTTATTAGATCCTTATCAACACATGAATAAAAATCTGCTTTCAAATTGGGAAAAAAATATCCGGATCAAAATCAAAATTTCGAAATCGAGTTTTTCCAAATATATATTTTTGATGACCAATCTTTATTATTTTTGATGTAAATTATATTTTATATATGGTAATTCATAAAATTAAAAGCATAATTTTTTTTCATTCAATTTTTTGTATTTTTTTCTCACTTTTTTTTAAAATCTTAGTAAAAAATTATATGAAATGGCGGTGGTCTTTTTTTTCTAGCTATAATATTAATACATAATGAATATTAAATTATATATATATATATTTCGATAATTTTAATTATTTATTAGAATATCTATGGTTTGAATATCAAAAAGTGCTCGAAAATCGGTTTTTTCGAATTTTTTTCTTATGTGATGATTTTAAATATAAAATTTTTTTAATTAGAGATGTTTTATTTTGTTTCACGAACGCATTGCTTGAATGAAATTAAATTTCAATTTTCCGAATTAATAATTTAGAAATGATGTCAAAAGTAAATAAATCATAATAAATTTTAAATGTGTAAAATAATCTATGATCAATTTGCTTTCTTTCCACATATATGGTTTTTTATAATATACATTTTTGATGAAAAAAAATAATTTTTTAATTTTTTTGATAAAGAAATGGGTGCTTTTTTCTCATTTTTTTAATAATAAAAAAAAATCGTGCAATAGTTTTTTAATGGGACCCGACTAACTATGAAGTTTAGGATTTATTCATTTATAATCAGACCTATCTAAGGATTTGGACTGCTGAATTTTTTTTATGTGCAATTCTTTTTGGTATGTTTCCCAAAAAAATAAATTGAATACTTTACAAAAAGCTTCTTGAATTAAAATTTTACTGATTTGAATGCATCTAGTTGTTTTTCATTCAATGCCATTGAAATTATATGGAAATTTTTCGTTCACATCATTTTTATTTTTTATCATGGAAAAATCAAGACAAGCCTTGCAATTAGCGAGAGAAAGACAAAAGCGGATCAAGGCAGAAAGACAAGCACGTATTTATAGAAGACTTTATGAAGCGAAAAGTGTCAAATGTGTTTCGAACATAGAGAGAAATGAAGATATTAATTCAGAAAATGAAGAATATGATGAAATTATTAATTCAATATTGAGAAATTTTGGAGTTCACCCAAATGCAAGAAGATATGATGAAAAAATTTATCAATTAGCATTTAATATTAATTCGATTTCGCCACAAGCTTTACGTTATATTAGATTTTTTAATCCATTATCTCCTTATACATTAATACATAATCATTTAGCAAATTCAATCAATGAACGTTTTAAGTCTTTGATTGATATTAATCAAATAGATGGAATCATAAATGATTATAAAGACAATCAAATTAATATTTTTCGTTCAGCTCCAATGGATTGTATTTTAAGTATTGACGCAATAGCATTTTCGCCCGATGTGACTATAACAAAAGATAATGAAATTATTGGTTTAAAAAAAGAAGTTTTACAAAATATTAAAAATCCTTATCAATTTTTCTGCGAAAATGCACAACAATGGATAAATTCTTAAATGATAAATTGGAATAAAATAATAATAAATTATGCCTTTGTTTATTACATTCAACCTATAAATCCAGATTATTCGTGCTCAATAATTCATTTTTCTCCTTCACCCCAGGGGAAAGCAACAAATATTCAATGTGAAACACTCGAAACATTACGTAATAAATTAAAAAATCATAAAATATATGTTCTTGGATTTGCCTTTGATGGTGATAATTGCTATGATTCTTATCATAATTCGTTCTTTGGTCAATATGAATGTGTTGCTGAACATTACACAACTTCAATTGTTGAAATTGCAAAAAAAGTTTTCTTCCGATATATTAGTGATCCCTTCATATACTCAAACGTGCAAGATATCGTTTACTTAAAGACGTATTATTAACTATTGGATTTAATCAAAATTCACCAATCATTGACATTTCCAAAATACGGGAAGATTTAAATTTATTACCGATTTTAATTAATAACTCTAAAATCACAAAAATGCACGATATTCTTCCCATTTCTCTATTTTCTATTAACAATACTATAATGCTATATGAGAAACATAATTTTTCAGCATTATTATATTTCTTACCATGGTCTATATTCATAGAAGCAATGTCTAATGACAATATAAATTTAAGCAAAAGAATTTCGCTATTTGAAATCATTTGTTTTTTAATGTTTATATATTATAATAAATTTATAAAGAAAACAAAATTAGACACAGGAATTAAACAAAGAAAAATGAAAAATATTGTTGCTTTAACACTTTTTGATGAGAATTTATGTGTTCATTGTCGTAATACAATTCATTCATTTGTTACATTACTTTTAAAAGATATGAATGCCAAAAAAAGCTTAAATAGATTTACGTCAAATCCTCTTGAACATCAATTTGGATGTTTAAAAATAAAAATGGGTATGTTCAAAACCCTAAGATCAGCATTCAAAAGAATATCAACTGATCAAATAATAGCTAGCATAACAGACCAAGAATTACAACCTTCAAAGGTTTTTAAAAGAACATCATCATTTGGAATTACAATTTCGAACAATAAATATGATAAATCATTATTTCCATATGATGGAAGGACAATAGCTTATTCACTATTAATTGAAGCAGGATTCATAGTAGAAAAACCTATTGTTAATGTAGAAAATTTTGATATCATTATGGGTAATCATTCTAAAATCGTGGAAGAATTTTTTCAAATATTATTTGATACATTTTATTTTAGTACAAAAAGAATAATGAATTCTTTGAGTATTAATGCAGTTACCTTGTCTGTTCAGACAGGTTTAAATGATAGAAATCTTACACAATCCAAAGTATCAATGGATAAGATATGCTTTATCGAAGATTCTCGAAGGTTAAAGATAAGAAGGAAATATCCTTCAATTAATGAAGAAATAATAATTGATTTAAAGAAATTATTTGGAAATAAGTTATTATGTCGTACTCTGAAGGATATCATCGTAAATTGTTCTGAATACTATCAAATTCCATTCTTCAAATATGATACAAAAACAAAGCAAAATATGCTCGAATGGATCCAGAAATATTATGATAACATTAAAGAAACAATAGCAGTGATATCAGTTAACTTAAGATATTCAAATAATTAAGTAGACACCCAAAAATTCGAATAAAAAAATAAAAAAATAAATAAAGAAAAAATCACTTCACATTATTTTTTTCACTTCATCAAAATTTTAATCATTCATAAAAATTAATGCAAAAAATATTTAAATTTAACAATCACATTCTTTTAAATAACAAATCATATATTTTTATTCATAAATAAATAAAGACCACCGCCACTTAATATAAAAAGTTGCACTCGATTTATTATCGACTAAGTTGATTTTTTCATATATTTTCACTTTTTCTCAAAATTTTTAATGAAAATGATAAAGGATAATAGTTCAGAAAATAAACACATCTAATATGCAACATTACTATATAGGAAATAATCCAAAATTCCAGAAAAAGTATGGTCGAAATCAGATCGAATTTCGAAACGAGGGTATTTTTGTAATCTCCTCCCAATGTTATCCTTAACATAAAATTATCGTTGAAAAAATATTGCAGGATTTTGAGTTTTAGTACCTCTGATTTATCCAAACGTTTGGATCATTATAAAATTGAACTGTTTGATCGTTGCTTCGTCATATGACAACGATTAGTATTCAATTAATTTTGTATCGGGCAGTTTGTCAATTTGACATTGATGCTTTCTTTTTTGCTGTGTTTTGTTGCCTCAAGCAAAAAATGCTTCAATTTTTGCGAAAAATTTAATAGCACATCATTAGAACATGCTTGCAAGGTAGGCTGTCTTGTACAAAGTAAGAAGCAAGTGAAATTTATAACAAAACCAAAACAAACCATCAAACCTGAGAAAAATTGGGACTATGTTGTTGTTAGAGGTGATTGCAAAGATTCTTGCCGCAGAAATTACGGCAACACTCATAAATACTATAATTGCGATTACGGTTGCTGCTCATATCCAGCTCGCTATGGAAGTTTATCAGGCTGCAAATCCATGTGTCGTGCGCACACAACTGACCTTGGTGAACCTGAAGAACAATATGAAGCATGTGAGAGAGGATGCAAGTACATGGATGGTAGTTCTTGGACTTACTAAAAGTCATTTGACAATAAGTAGATTTTTCGAAAAGCACCAAAGAAATGTATTTTTTTCTTCATTCATTAAAGTTAAAATTAGACGATTTTTCAAAAATTGTCTTGTGATTTTTTTAATGACATATTTTTTTATACATAAATTGTGCGTTGGCAGAATTGTTGTTGATTGATTTGAAATCAATTTTCCTTGTAAAAGAATTATTTAAATTTTAAATACAAATGACTTTTTACCTTGGCAGAAAAAAAATGCCCACCATGGTGCACAGTTTTATACATTTTTCTATTAAATTTTAATTTTTTATGAGAAATTCCATTTTTTTTATATGTATTTAAAATGAATTTTCATATTTAAATAAATCTCAGTGCGAACCGGATGTTTTTAAGAATTTTTTTCCAATTTTTTCATACAAGGAATCTATTTTCATTGAAATAAGATGACAACAGTTGCGAAAAAATGTTTGTTTGTTAACCATTATGGCGGTTAAATGCTGATCGTTTTTATAAAACGAATGAACAAACCGAAAACGTAAGGGTAATTTTACCATATAACCTCCACGATACAAAGTTAAAAACGTTTGCACAAATTCAAATATCTCACTATCAATCGAATATGATGCATCAAAAATATTCTGAAAAATGATTATTTATGATATTTCTATATATATCGAAAAATATTATTATAAAGCCCTAATTCGAGAAAGAAATTTGAGTGATTATTACAATTTTTTATCAATAATAACACATCAATATTATCTTTGTATTATTTACATTAACATGTATTTTTATTTAGGATATCATTATCAAAATATATAATTAAAAAACTACACAAAAATCAAATATACATAAACATGAATGAAAAATAGATGTTTATAAACATCGTTTTTTTTTTAAGAATATTCTTTAGGATTTACGTTTGCTTCAATAAGATGAATTGAAAATACTTATTAAATACAAATATAATTTAATTATGTTATAATTTTTCTTCGATTAAAACTCAATGACTTAATATATGATTATGAAAACAAAAAAATCAATAATATAACAAGATCAACGAACGAATGCAAATCATTAGCAACATTTATATATCCAAATACATTTTCACTTTAAGCCAAAGTTATTTAAGATATTTATATTCCATCACATATACATTTGTATTTCATATACTATTTAAATTCATAAAATTAAAATTATTAAAAAATATGAAACAAAAAATAAAGAATACGATGTAAAAAAAAAATGATTTTCATCCAGACTATACGATATTTTATTATATATTTTTCAAAATTACATTTGCTCAATGAATTTATCTTCTTTAAAATCATCAGCAAAAGGATCTTCTTCAATATTTGAAATAGATATTCCTGTTGTGAATGTGTTTGTTTGGTTATCATTTTTTTGTTCTGAAGTTTCATTTTCGTCAATTTCTTCTTTTTTATTTTTAATTCGAATCAATAATATAATAAGTAATGAAATTATAACAATAATAACAATCACACAAACGATTATTATGATAATTATTGTTTTATTATCATTTGAATGAATTTCATTTCTATTAACAAATGTGAAGAAATTCGAATAATAATTATAATATGTCGAATAAACAATAACTGTGTAATCGTAATAAATATATTCTGTTTCGATATGAATATACATTGAATCACTTGAAATTAATAAAATTGTTTTCGTTTGTGTTTCACAATAAGTAAATGAATGTGTAATTGACAATGTAATTGTTAATAAATATGAAAAAGATTGCGTTAAATCATTTTGAAGTAATGATTCAGTAAATGTATTTGATTTAGAAAATGTGTAACTTCGACTGAATGTACTTAATTGTGAATATGTACATGATTCAAAATATGTGTTTGGAATAGAATACGTATTACTTACACCAAATGTATTCGACTGTCTAAATGAATGTGTTGGAAGTGGTTCACATGTTCCTTCTGTGTTTTCTTTGGCAACATCTAAATTTCCAAATTTACTTCCTACATATGTTGGATATGTGATAACACTTGTAAAAACATTATAAAATGCACCTTCACCAATTTCTGGTTCTTTGTCTCCATAATAATAAATGCATTGAAGATTATAACAATTCCCAAATGCTGAACCTCCAATATTTTTTATTCCATAGCCAAGTATTAATAATGTTAAATTAGAACATAATGAAAATGCTGAATTTCCAATTGTTGTAACTGAATTTGGAATTGTAATGTTTTTGATTGATGAACACAATGAAAATGCTCCACCACCAATTTCTGTAACATTTTCTCCAATTATAATCGTTTCTAAATTAGAACATGACGAAAATACTGAACTTCCAATATTTGATACTGAGTTACCAAAATCAACTGAAACGACTGAAGGCCATTCTGAAAATGAATTACTTGGAATTGAATAAATATTTTCACTGATAATTATAAATTTCGTTATGTTTTTATATTGAGAAATTTCATAAAATTCATTTGAATTTTTGATTGTAAGTGTTAAATTATCTTCATTATATATTTGATAAGAGTTTATGAAAAATATTCCAAAAATTAAAATATTTTTCTGTTTTTTCCTTTCGTTTGCTTTCAATTCATCGTTGAACAAAAACAACTTCTGCAAAACTGATTTTTTCTGATATAAATTGATATAAACTTCCAATATCATTGAAAAAAATGCGGTTAAACGAACAAAAGCATTGAATTTATTTGGTCGGTCTTTGTCGTTTTGCATCAACAAAAAACAAAGAAATTTATACTGGATTAAAGGTATATTCCCATAACATCTATTCATTATTTGTCTTGGTATATTGTTTTCAACAAAGATTCTGGTTAAAAAGGATTTATTTTGTGTAAATGAATAATATGTTTCTGGGAATTTTATTTTGTCATTAAAATCATGAAGTACTATTGATGGAAACTTACTGTCAGTCATGAAATTTAAGAATAAACTAGTTTTAACGATAGAAGAATTATTGTTAAATATATCAGAATTTTCGATATTAACTTCAAAGATTGAATCTCCTGCTTTGTGTGTATGAGTGAGACCTTCTTTGCTTAGGTTCTTTTTCATATTTGATATTTTTGTGGTAGCAAAAAATGGAAATCCTGGTATTGTATCGGCTCTATATTGCTTTGCTACGTTCGAAATGAACAGTAAATGAAGGATTATCATGGTTCAGCTTGTAATATACTTACAGACCTTTACTAAATACACATCGGCCAATACAAAAGTTAAAAATCACACGGTTAATCAATAAAAAATTTGTTGTTTTCTTGAAGTTTTTCAATTCAACACAGAATTTTTGTTTCAATATTTAAAGGCACCCATAAAAGATGCTGCTTTAAATGGTTATAAAGACACTTTTATATAACATAATGAACGCAACGTGATAGAGCTGAATTTGGCGATTAAAATGGTGTGTTTTTGATGTTATTAATCATTTTTTATCGTTATCAAATTAATGATTTTCAATAGACATGATTTAAACATCTCATTATATACATATGATTATATTGTATGAAACAATTATTAGTTTAAATCCTTTGGTTCTGTTTCACTATAATAATAAATGCTTTTGAGATTATTTACTCCCTGAAATTGCAAATTCAAATTTATTTAACTCCTTCTTCAATATTAAATAGAGCATGTGTAAAATGCTTATGATCCAATTGTTTTAATTGTTCCTGGAATTGTAATATTTGGCAACGAAGTATATAATGCAGATGCTGTTTCTCCAATTGTTTCAACGCCTTCTTCAATATTATCTGTAATCAAATCGGAACATAAATAAAATGCTCTTGATTCATTTGTTTTAATTTTATTTGAAATTGTAATATTTCGTATTGGAGATCCTTCAAATGATAATGAACGAATGGCTGTGACAGTGTTTGGAAATGATTTTGTTTCTTCCCCATTTGGTTACTAATGAAGTTCTGTGATGTTTTTGTTATAAAGAATTCCATCATTATCATAATTAGAATATTTTGAATTATTTAATGATACATTATCATCCTGAAAATACAGTGTTAGAAATTGATGTAATTGAAATATTTGGGAATGAAATCCATTGTTGCTAAACATAATCACAAATTTCTTCAACTCCTTCTTCAATAGTGATTGATGTCATATTATAACACTCTCTAAATGATTTGCTGCTGATTGTTTTTCAGTAAAAGGAATTAAGAAAAGAAACACATCGAACTTATAACTTTCAAGAAATCCATTAAAGTGAGAAGTACTTCTCTGAAAATTATAGCGAAGAACTGTTAATGAAATTAAATTTATTTTATTTATTCCTTTTCTTTCAAGAATCAAACAATATTCAGGTGCAGCGCTGCTGCTTCGTATTCACATTTTTGAATTACATGTTGAATTGTTTCAAGTCGAATTTTTAATATCTTTTCTTCTAATTCTGAATCTGTTGATAAATTTCTTCTTTAACATGTAATTCCACTTGATGATTTAATTCATTTAGTTATATTAATGTGACTTATGCTGATAATTGTTACTTCTTCTTCATTCGAAAATTTTCGTATATTTCATTTCATTTGATCATATTCTTCAGTATTCGATTTAATTAATGTTTCAGCTTCAACAAGTAATTGTTTAGTAACGCCAATTCAGAATAAAATTTATATTTGTTTTCTTTCTTCGGATGTTTAATTGCATCTTTCGAGTGATTTATTAATGAAATGTTTCGAAAGTTTTCCTTTTGTTTAGCAATATTAATATCGTCGAAATATTCTTTTTCATGAAATTACTTTCGTTATCATTTAAATGTTGATGGTTTCGATATCACATTTTGGATATGTCGAAGTGATCCAATGTTTTTAAGTTCTTCTTCATTAATTTGCGGTAATGGTAATATATGTTCAGCATTGTTTAACAAATAATTTCATTTTCGTTAATTCTGTCTTAAGTTGCGTAATTGTAACTTCTTTCCGTTGTTTCTTCTCTTGAATATTGTTCTTAATGCGTCGAATCAGTTGAAGTTTCGCTATTTTGTCGTCGTATTGAGTATCAAATTTTGAATTCTTTGCTTTACGCGTGCTAATAACATCAAGACCTCAGCAATTTAGAGGAATGCTCCAATAACTGCATTCGACTCCGAGGCCCGATCAATTTCAACATTATCACGTAATACATGGGAATTGAGTAAGATAAAGAACGTTAATATGCGTTTATTATGTCTTTGAAGATGTGGTGTGTTCTAAAATCAGCAAATAAAGAAAGATTTTACGGCTTTGTGTTAATCGATATAAAGTACACAAATGACGTCATGCTTTTCATATCAAATGTCTTCACCAAAAAGTGTTCCTATCGTTCAGAAGAAATAAATGCATTTTAACGTCTGAGATGCCAATTTATTAACGGATTTATATACATTTCTTACAAAAGATTTAATTTTTTGTTTTCCTCCATAAAGATAATATGGGGCTTAGCATTAACACTACACAAACAAACAAACATGAGCAGACTTCTGCAAAAGAATATATTACTTATTCAATAAGTCTAAAAAAAAATTATTTATAATTGAAATGAAAACAATATTAAATCACAAGCTCAATCTGCTGTGAATTCATATGACATTAATTATTTTAATTAACATTAATTATTTTACTAATTTTTAATTTCAAAATAATGTTTGGAAATCATTTTTAATATTTCAAACAGCACTTATGCTAACATGTGAAAAAGGTAACAAAGAAATTACTTGATGAAAAAGACAAAAAATAATAATCAATATTGAAAGAATAGACAATAAAATATTAAAGACATCATTTTCTTTTATAATGCGAAAATTATGTAAACTTCTCAAAATATTTTGAGTGTACTCAAAAGCTTCTGTCCAATCGAAGGATGTCTTCTGTTATTTTCTAAAATGAAGAAATGATATCACGTGATTGGACCTCAAATACAAATGTTGAGTTACCATGCAGATTTACTAACATTTAGATGCAATTGGAAATATTTCCTGCTTAAAATGCTGTTAACCCATAAAATTTTACGTTAAGTCACTTCACCGAAAGTTTTTAAAATGGGCGCAGGGCTTTCAACAAAATATGAAAACATTGAACACCAATTTGATATAGGAATTTGGAAGGTTCATAAAGCACACACAAAGGAGCATCATGAGCCAGTTTCTCTATGGATAATAGATTATGCATTAATGAAACAAAAAGAAAGAAATAAAAAACATAGGCGAGCATATTTACAACATTGCGTAAATAGCTTACAAATAATGACTAAAATCCAACATAAAAATATTCTTGAAATTAAAGAAATAAGTAATGTTTCCAAAAAATTAGGTTTTGCTTCCGAACGCATTGATAAGCCTTTATCAGCAATTAAGGGATATTCTCGTGATGAAGCTATTTATATTAGTCAACAACTTGCAATTACCCTTAATGAACTTCAAACCAATTTTCATTATTCTTTTTTGGGAATTACTCCTTCATCAGTTTTTCTTACCAAGCACTTCACTCTTAAGCTTGGACTTTTTCTCCATGCTGTCCCTATAACAAATAATACATCCACAATCAAAGATCCGTTTTGTCCGTGGAGCTCCAACTCTATTTATCATGTTCCAGCCAATTATTGTGCTCCTGAGATAATAGAAGGTAAGCCAATTACACCTCAAGCCGATTCATATATGTATGCACTTACTTGTATTTATATTTTTACTGGTAAATCCCCATCAAACATAACCTCCTCAAGTGATTTAGATACAAATATTGCACTTTCAGCATGTCAAAATCTCCCATCTGAATTTTCAGATTTAATGAAAAATTGTCTTTCTACAACGCCTTCAACACGACCTTCATTCGAAGGCATTGTAAGTAATCCAGCTTTTTCATCTTTGATATGTGAAGTATTTCGATATGTTGAAAACATTGCAACTAAAGATATGCGAGATTTATACAATTTTTTCACTGGCCTTAAAGGCATTATTAAAATATTTTCATTTCGAATGCTTCATTCCAAGTTTTTACCGATTTTTATTTTTTATTTAAAGAAAGATGTCCGTTTTTCGTACATCTTAATGCCCATGTTATTTTCCATGCAAAGTAAATTTAATGATGAAGAATTATTAAATGAACTTATTGCACCATTAGAACCAGTTTTAGGTATTTCCGATCCGCCGAAAATCCCCGAAATATTATTACAATACATTGGTGTCTTAATACGTCGAATCCCTAAAAGTAAACATCCGAAATTAGTTTATCCGATTATTAATGGAGCACTTAAATGTAAAGAAAATTCTGTTGTTAATCATTGTTTAGATATTATTCCTTATATGATTAATATTATGGATGGAACTAATATCAGACAAATTCTTTGTGACGGATTAATTAATATGTTAAACACAACTCAAAATCCAGAATTTGTGAATAAAATCATAAAATTGTTCATTATGATATCTAAAAAAATCGGAGCTGAATATATTGGGACTTCGATAATTAATCATATCCAAAAGGTTTGGAATAAAAATCATTGGAATAGTATCACAGAAGCGATTGTAGATTTGTTATATAGTTTGGAAGTGTCGGAAAATATTCTTTTACAAAAGAATATTCCTTTAGCGTTAAGTATCTTAAATGAGAAAATTCCAAATAATGTAAGAAATAGAATATTCGTTTACATTATGAAAGCTATGAAAAAAATACAAAATGAATATCATATATCAAACGATGATATAAATGAGGCAGAAAGATATCAAATGCCTGATTATAGCTTGCCAACGCAGCCTATTCCGGAGCCTAATGATGATTCGGAATACTCGTCTTCAGAATACGAAAGTGAAAGCGAAGAAAACGACGAAAACGAAACACAAAGTCAACAAAGTTCAGATCTCTTGGGATCATTTGACCAACAAAGTCAACCACAAAACGCAAGACAAAGTTCAGTTAATAACCAAACAGATTTACTCGGTTCGTTCAGTCAACAAAATTCATTTAATAACCAAAGTAGAAATTCAAGTAAACAAAGTTCAGTTAATAGTCAGACAGACTTATTTGCATCTTCTAATAAGCAAAATCAATCGCAAAGCTCAAGACAAAGCTCAGTCAACAATCAAACAGATATATTTAACTCAGTCGGTCAAAGAACTCCACAAAGCTCAAGACAAAGCTCAGTCAACAATCAAACAAATACATTCGGTTCATTTAGCACGCAGAATCAAACACAAAATTCACTTAGTAATCAAGGTTCGAGACAAAGCTCCGTCAACAACCAAACAGATTTATTTAACTCAGTCGGCCAAAGAACTCCACAAAGCTCAAGACAAAGCTCCGTCAACAACCAAAAAGATATATTTAACTCATTCAGTTCGCAGAATCATTCACAAAGTTCATTTAGTAATCAAAGCTCAAGGCAAAGTTCAGTCAATAATCAAACAGATTTGTTCAGCTCACAGCAGCATCGGTACCAGCAAACTGACCCATTTACGTTATCTCAGCAGGAGAGTAATCAACAGGACTCGTTCAGCATATTCGCATCACAGCAAAAGCCTTTATCAACTGTGAATACATCGAGCCAAAGAAGCCAACCAAGTCAATCAAAGAATATAAAAATTAGCAACTTCGATGGCTTTGAGTTTGAGTAAAATGTTTTAATTATGTTCAAATTTCGTAATTTGCAAAACACTTTTCGATCGGATTTAATAGAATTATGTTCAAAAAGTGGAATCGATACTTTGGAACGCATTTTTGTTAGGGATCGGTTCTTATTTGTTTGGGTAATTTATGATTGAAAACTTTACGAGCACAGAATTGACAAAAACGTCAAATGCCACTGAAATTGCACAATGTTCTTTCTCTCCTTCGTGTGCGCTTCCTACTCTGCAAACTATGCAGTCCTTATCGCTGGCTCAAAGGGATATGAAAATTATCGTCATCAATCAGATATCTTTCAAGCTTATCAACTTCTCCGTGAACGTGGATTTAATGATGAAAATATCATTTTAATGGCTTATGATGATATAGCAGAAAACGAAAAGAACATGTTCAAAGGAACCATATTTAACCTTGGTCTTTTCGACAATGTTTACCCAGGTACCGATAAAATCGATTATAAAGGTTCTAGTGTTACAGCAACAAACTTTATAAATGTTATAACAGGAACTGTTACTTCATCCACAAAAGTAGTTCTCAAATCAGGACCTGAAGATAATGTTTATATTTTCTATAATGATCATGGAGCCAAAGGTTTACTTGCCATGCCTACTGGTGGTTCACTTTACGCCAACAAACTTCGAACTGCCATTTTAAAGATGCAAGAAAAGAAGATGTTCAAGAAATTATTCTTCACAATTGAAGCCTGTTACTCTGGCTCTGTTGGAGAAATGCTCAATGATATCCCCAATGTTGCTGTTCTTACAGCAGCCAATGGTGAAGAATCATCATATGCCACTGGCTTTGATATATTAATCCAAACATTCCGTACCAATCAATTTTCACAACAATTCTTCAAGGCCGCCAAGAAGTCACCCACTGCCACGATTGAAGAAATTTGGGAAAAAGTTTCTAAGAAAGTCAGCAAAAGTCATGTCATGAAATATGGACCAGAAGATTACATCAAAACATCCAAGCTTTCCGAGTTCTGGCTTACACCTAATGAAGATTCTAATGATGAAGAACTTCAACTTCAATATGAACCGACATCAATCATATCACAATTCAATACAACATTATCATATGCAAAGAGAAGGATCGCAGAGGCAGCTACAAAAGAAGAAAGATTGGACGCTGAGTTCGATTACATCGGAGAAAAGTTACACCGCAAGTTAACGGACTTCGTCTTCGATAACATCACAAAGCAGTTCACTTCCTTACGTGAGGTGCCCGTTAAGGAAATTGACTGGGACTGCTACGAGAAAGCTGTGGAAACATTCCGTCAAAAATGCGGTGATGTCGGTGAATATGAATTACAAAGACTTTCTTTGTTCTCAGACATGTGCGCAAGTGATAAAATTGACGGCATCAAACAGAAAATTGAAAAAATTTGCCCATCAAAGAGATGGTAATCAATTTCTCCGCATAAATAGTGAAACAATAAAAAGGAGAACTTTAACATTATTATAATTTTTGTATAATTGTGTGAAATAAAATGAAACAAAATTTGTAAATTATTTGATTAATAGAAACTATTTGCGTGATGAAAGGGAATTAAGATATAACGCCATCTTCATATAAATGATTTGATCAAAGTACTATTTCGGAGTTTCCAAATGTTTGATATGTGAATGCAAGAATTATTTCATCACAATAAAATTTTATCAAATAGAAAAAAATTATTAGAAGTTACTACAGATTAAACAAAATTTATTTATCATGATCAAGTTGATAAAACAAAATATATGCATTGCTTGAACGAACATTTTCAGAGCTAATTTTTGAAACCCTATCATCATTACACTTGAACCATTTATTACTTTTACTATCCTTTATATTTGCTGTGTAATGCCCTCCTTCAAGTCCTCCTACATGATTAATAACACCCATAAGCGAAAAGTGACGCATATGATCATGTTCATCGTTAACCGCCATTGGCAATTCAATTTCGTTTGGAAAGTCTATCGAAATGTCAATTTTTCTATTTGAGTACTTTGTGTATAGAAAACGTTTAAAATGAATTATTAGAATTTCGCCGAATTTTGAAATTTCAAATTTTTTCGAAGCAGCGACATATTTCTTACAGTTAGGACAAAACCATAAGTTATCGGAAGATAACACCTCATTTTGTTTGAATAAATCAATGCATTCATTGATTGACACTTTTTTCATTGTTTTACTTTTTGTCGCTTTCTTATTTATAATGCTTATTACGTTATGTACATAACTCCAATTGAAACATTTTTTCATCGAATACGAATTCAGTATTACGTCGATGGTTCTTTCGGATACCTTAAAAATATCCATATTACGCCTTAGACGTGGAGGATTACGTATGTAAACATTCGGTTCGTCATTTACTTCTTCGTTTTCGACTTTTTTATAAAGCGTTTTAACTTTATTATCATTAAATGTTTTGTCGTCTGTTAAAAAGAATGGTTTAAATCGTTCTTCACATGAAGAAATTATTGTCTCGAAGTTGGAATCTTCGTTTGGTATTCCAACCAAATAAAACGAATCGACATCATACGTCTTTCCATTACACGTCGTAAGTAATCGAACTGGTGCAAATATGTTCGACGTGGAATCACGTGGAATCTCAAAAACTATTAGCTTGTTTTCAGACATAGTTTTAATAAGTTTTGTTCGCCACATTAAATTTGTGGATGTCTCAAGTTGTTCTGCAATAACAATGTTGACTTCACGACCAAAATATTGCGAAAGAGCATCAATAATATCGCCTATTGTATAGGATGATATGACTGATAATGTCATCATAATGCGCGGCGATGTGATGTCATATGGAACAAAGAGAAATGGTGGAGTGGTAACCATAGGAATGGGAACTGGTAAGGTTAACGATGTGAATGGTTCTTGTGTAATAGATTCATGATTACATTCGGGACAAAAAATATGTGATTGATTTGATCCTTGAAAAGTATCTGATATGATGCTAGTCCCATCGTCGTTTGACTTTAGTTCTTGATGAAGGAGATCAAGAAGAATAGTGATGAATTCATGTGCATCTTGTTGATTCCTATTTGCAAATTGTGGAGAATAATCACCAAAAACACATTTAAAAAGACGTGGAGCTATGTTATTGAAGGAGGGGTCATGGAGATAGCGAATAATCTCAGAGAAAGCAGAAGAAATTCGCCCTTTTGTTGGCGAGAGAACGTTAACTCTGTTTGTGAAGTCATTTGACAGAAAAAATCTTTCGATTGATGGGATACGACAAAGACATTGAAGTGATGCGCTCATATAACATGTGTTACCCATATTGAAGATACCACATATAGTTCCTACTTCAGTTTGAGTTTCATCTTTTGAGATTATCTTGACTTCAGAGTTTGTTTCTTTGGATAATATTAAGGAACATTGATCATTTAAGTAGTAGTACCCAAACGATTTATCCTCGTATATTCGTTCTTGTTTGACGGAATGATAATAATCATAAAGATGATAGATATTTGGATCACAATTAAAGAAAGAACATACAGCGTCCTTGAATTCTTTGGTTGGTTTGAATAACTCGTATGTAAATGTATGCTTTTTATCCTCAAAAGTTACTTCATATTCTGGTGGTTGAACAATTGGAATGTTACGATTACGAACAGGATCGAATTCTACATTGCAATGAATTTCTGGTCCACCGCCATAGTATAAGACAAAATCTTCCCAAACTTTTTTTGGGATTATTTCATATTCAGAATCTTCTTTAATTTTACCATTTTCCATAATTTTTGAGTTGTCAATGGGAGTCTCAGTTTCTGGTTCATTAATAAAGCCAAATGTGTTTCTCCATTTTTGAATCCAATTTTTATCTATAATGTAAGCACCGTCACCAACTGATATCTCCTCTGTTTGCATAAGATTTTGTATTTCTTCATATTGTTTTATCTTTTCTTCCATACACTGGAGAGGAGAAAATGTTCAACAGAAAGAGAAACAATCGTTTTCTTCTCAAAATTCGGATAAAACGGTTATTTATAGGCAAGTAAAAAATTTCATCATCTTGAAGAATAAAGTCAATCATTCACATGCTTTATCCTTTCTATTCACTGACTCGGATACAATAAGAAAATGCAGATATTGAAAATTTAAAATAGTTTCAAATGCATTGATTGATTAGTTAAATTTTATTTCTTTCCCCTTATATTAAAAATACTAAAGTTAAGTTTTCTTAAAATAAACCATTAATAATAATATCATTTTTATTCCTTTTGCTTAAAGTAAGAAAAGATTTCGATACATTCATCTCTCTTATAAAGATTTTCGATATCGAAAGTTTCCCAAGCAGAGCACGGAACATTCTTTGAAAGCAAACAAATGAATGAATTAAATTCGCGACTCCATTTTTCACGATTCTTGACAGCAAAGTCAGCAAATTGACAAATAGCTTTTTTGTCATTTTGTGATAAATCTGTAACAGCTGACCACAACGCAAAGAATTTACATGGAGGTGTATCCCATGGACCGAAGTCTTCTTTCAACAACGATTTCGTTAGGATCGGTGCGAAACCGTTTAGTGACGCTAAGCCTTCACTTTTGCGAATAACCGTCGTGAGTAAAGCAAACAAAGGCTTCGTAACGTCCTCAACATCACCGCAGTTGTCGAAGATCTTTCCCATTATTTTGGTATCAATCCTACTAGATCCACCAACTGTTGACAGGTCATGTAAAAATAGTAAGGATAGTGCAATGAAATATTGCTCGGTTGGAGACTCACATTGTCCTGACTTACTACTCATAACTTTCCAAAGCTTTGGAATAACACCATTTGTTTCAAGAGATTCAAGAGTAAGACTAATCGTGGATGATTCATTAAGAAGAGTACCTACTTGTTGAATTTGTTGATAAAGAAGTGTAGTGGTAAATTCGGCTTTAGAAAGCATCTGTGAGAGAGATGAAACTTTTTCGTTGACAATGTCTGAAGCAGAAACAATTTTGCTGAGGTTGGTTTGTGGTGCTCGAAAGTGTGAAATTAAAGTGCCAATTGTTGAGAGAGTAACAACAATATATGCAACAATTTTAAAGATGTTTCCTTTTGATGAGCGTTTTTTGTTGATATCTATTTCATCAAGTTTATTATGATATGAAAAACTTTTGCGAACAAGTGTTCGTAGTGTTTCATTTTTATTGGCAACCTTAGCGAAAGCCCTGTATTTTTTGTGTCCATACTGTTGGTAATTTACCGGAAATTTTGGATAAATTTGTTCATTTACAAAAACCTTTTCAGTATAATGAAATCTGTTTCTTGGAGGAGTATCATCATCTGTTTTTTCTTTTTCAATTTCTTCTTCTTCCTCTTCTTCTTCTTCGATATTTTTCTCAGCTGGTTCTGTTTTGCTTTGCTCCATAAGTTGTTGGATCAAAAGTGGAAATAAACGTTCTCCTCCATAAAGAAACAAATTTTCATCTTTTATCTGTAGTAATTCATTGGAAGTACTGTAGGTAAACAAACATGATTTTATTCCATAGTTTCAACGATTGATGATAAAGTATATACAATTTTTCAGTCAAACAAAAATTGTATTTCTTCGTAAATGAAAATATTTGTTTACACAGAAGAGAGCTGTATTTGTGCATAGCAAAATTACCTTTTCATTTCTTACAATAGAAAATGAAATAATGAAAAAAATTATACTAATGAAATTGTTTCTACTGAGGATAATCTTTTATAAAAAAAATGCAGATCCAACGTTAGGTGTTTAGTTATAGAAATATTAAGTTAATATATATTGCATGCTTCCTTTTTGGTTCCATTTTTATGTTTCTTCTCTTCCGTATCTTGCGCTTGTGCTTCTCTTTCTTTCTCTTCTCTTTCTTTCTCTTCTATTTCTTTGGCTTCTCTTTCCTTGCGCTCTTTTATAACTTTGATCGCTTCAAGAAACGTTTCTTCAACATTTAAACCAGTTTTGCCTGAGAGGTTGAATAGAGGAAGGTCGTACTTTGCTTTGAACTTTAAGACAGCATCTTCTGAAACAACTTTGTCCTGATCGCAATTGTTCCCAATCAAGAAAATGTCTGCATTATAAACATTGTTTTCCTTGATTGAATCCATCCAATCACCTAACATTTGAAAGGTATCAACTCTCGTATAGTCAAATGTTAAAAAGACTCCGTCTGCACCTCTCAAGAAAGACTTTGTAATAGTGCGATATTGTTCTTGACCAATAGTGTCCCATACTTGTACCTTGATTTTCTTTCCATCAATGTTCAAACATTTCACTTTGAAATCTAAACCAATAGTAGATTGGATTTTTTCATCAACCGGTTCTCCAAAATATTGTCCCATTATTTCACCTTTTCCGGCAGATGAATCACCAACAAATAAAATTTTAATAATTAGTTCTTCTTCCATTCGAATTCAATGCCGATAATATAAACATTTCAATGTAGAACCGAAAAACTTCACTCAAAATTAAACGGCTATTTTTGTGACATAATACCACGGAAGGTACAATTAATAAAATTTTATCCAGTCAAGAAACAAAAATTATTAAACATTTTTAATTGGGAGCAGAAATAAACCAAACAAAAAAGCATGCATTGGTGATTGATGAAGCATTGATAGTCCAAATTACACAACCATACCATAAGTTGTGTAAGCTTCTATGAAAATCGTATAGTTTATGGACGAAAACTGAAATCCAATTTTTCAATGATGATTCAATAGAATTCTATCGTTTCGCTAGCGTTTATTAATGAACGTTTTCATTCAAACCATTTCTGCCCATTTAACCTCCAATTTTCAATAAATTTATTGTGTAAACCAATTAAATTTTTTCAAAATTCGGCATAAATTAATGGGAAACAAGCAAAGCATAATCAAACCAGTACCATTACATTATTCAAAAAGTAAATATGTGTACTCATTTCAGACACTTGAAAAAATTATTTTTGAATTAAATAAAGATAATATCGTTGAATCTGTTCAAGTAATTATGAATCTTGTCGATGATTTCCCATTCAATATTAATATAACTATTAGTAGATTAATATTCTTCTTTTCTTTCACAAATGAAGGATTTTGATCTTTATCTCGACTTCATGAAAAAAGTTGAATTTAAAGAAAAAGAATTAAACAAAAGTGATTTTGATTTAATCGATACATTTTCTTATTTCCTTCTTAACATAGAATCGCAAGAATCTTATTTTCTTCTTGAAAAATTGATTGAGTTGGGGTTTGTCTCATTAGATATAGTTAAAAAAAAGGAAACTTTTTATTTTGCGCATCATCTTTCCAAAGAATTATTAAATAATCTATTTGAAAATAGCATCACTCCTTTCCATAAATATTTCACAGAGAACATTGCAGAACTTCAACAAAACAATTGGGAATTGCATAAACATTTAATTCGAGAAGGAGTTAATCCAAATGAAATTGCTAAAGCAATTCGGAATGACGATATTAAACAATTGCAAATGTTATCAACGAGACAAGATTTTAATGTTAATTTAATGATTGAGCCATCACTTTATGAAAGATGTTCATTCATTAATGAAAAAAATGTGACACTAATTGATTATGCAGCATTTTTTGGATCAGTAAAATGTTTTAAATTTTTACTTATGAATAATGCAAATGTAATAAACACAGGCAAATACGCAGTTGCAGGTGGAAATGAAGAAATTATTCATTTGTGTGAACAAAATCATTCATCATTTGAAGGTTCATATGAAGCAGCAATTGAATTTTATCGAAATGATATTTTTCATTATATTTATGAAAATAAAATCATTAATTATTCTATTCAGAGAATTATTGAAATCTTTTTCTTCCCAACAAATATATCTATTAATATCGAATTATTTACTTTCTTCCTTGAGCAGGAAATTAATGTTAACAAAAATATTTTTTAATAATTTTTGTATTTCGTTTTTATAATTTAATATTTAAAAATTATATTTGGATTAATTTCTTTGAGTCATTTGATAAAGAATATATACTGTGGGCATCCAGAAGTGGGTTTATTGAGATTGTGTACTTACTTCTTGAGTTAAAAACAATTGATGTTAATGTTAAAGATATTAATATATTTTGTTTGGTGTTTATTTCAAGAAAATGAAGTTTTAAAAATTCATTTGGAAATAGTTAAAATTATTTTGGACACCACTCATTTATGCATCTCATGGAGGATTTGTTGAACTAGTTAAATTACTTCTTAAACAAAAAGTTATAGATATTGATGTTAAAGATATTTTATTGGTTAATTGAATTTTTTATTTATTGATTTGATATCTCTTCATTAAATTTGGGAAATGTTAAATTTATTTTATACAGCACTTATGAGAGCATCTGCATCTGGCCATACCGACATACTCAAAATCCTAATTCAATACGAAGAAATTGATCTTAATGAAGAAAATGTATATGAATTTTATTTAATGTATGTTTTAGTAATTTAATGCTTAATAATATAATTAGGAAACTGATTAATTTATTTGAAACAATATTTATGCTTGCAGTTAGAAATGGTAATATTGCTATAGTTAAATATCTTTGTGAACAATATGAAATTGATCTTAGAGTTATAAACATTTATTTGTTTAATTTAAAGTTATCATATCCAAATTGATGTTTTTTATAGTTATTCGAAAATTCTTCGATATATTTAACACATTACTTATTTCTGCAGCTATATATGGTCATACAGAAACTGCAAAATATCTTATTGAACAAGAAGTTATTGATATAAATGCACAAAATGTTCGAATCAAAAATTTAAAGTCGAATTCAAAAAAATGATGTATTAAAATAATAATTGAAACGCATTTAAATTATTTGAAACAGCTCTTATTTGTGCATCTAAAAATGGTCATTTAGAAATAGTTAAATTACTTCTTGAACAAGAAGGAATTGATATAAATGCTAAAGATATCGGTTCATGTCATTTAAAATAATTTTTGTTAATTTGAAATTTCAAAATAATATTTGGAAATTATTCAAATTATATTATACAGCACTAATTAGATCAACATATAATAGGCATATTAATATAACAAAATAACTTCTTAATCAGGAAGGTTGTAATATCAATGCTAAAAATATTCAATTACTTATTAGGTGATATAATAATTTTATTTAAAGTTTCGATTTAAAATTTGGTAATTAATATAATTATTTGAAACAGCATTCTTTTGTGCAGTAAAATCGAACAATTTAAACATGGTAAAATTACTTCTTGAACAAGAGAGATGTGATATAAATACGAAAAATAATCATTTCATTATAGTACAGTTATTAACCCTGGGAACTATAAATTAATAATTACCGCAAATCATAGTATAGAAGATACATTCATTGGCATAGATCAAGTGGACAAGGATGCCATTAAAAGAAGATTTAAGGAAATAGAAGTCAAAAGCCGAGAGGACGTTAATCTACTGAGAGTTTGGTAAATAAACAATTCAATTTTACCTAAATTTTATTATTTAGGTACCAAAAATTGAATACTCATCGCCTAGGCAATGACGTAAAGTATTCAATTCCGAACTTTTTGTATCGATATCTGGTCGATAGGCAATGCCCATTCTCTTTAGGTAATATGATCTCCTTGGAGCCTACTATCGTTCTCCAATACGATAAAACTAAAGAGAATCAGGGCATTTTTATTTTTATCGTCCTCAGATAACGGTCGAAATTGAATTGAAAAATTTGGCCTAACCCCCACCCCTATTGCACTTTATCTACTTCTCTGGTCTCCGCCCTTATATAAAAAAGGGCTCCGCGAGGTCGGGCTACGGCCAGCTCGTGATAAATGCACTCATTCGCCATTAGGGCTTCTTTTGGGGGAGGGGGTACCTTGGTTTAAAGAAAAAGAAAAAAAGAAAAAAGTTCTCAATTGCCCATAGAGTGAACAAACTTTGTTATTATCACTTATGTGCTGAGTCGAAAAGAAAAAACAAAATTAACCAGAAAAACCAATAGAAAAAAGAAATTATCTTAAAATCAATTGAATGGTTTACATTTTACAATTAAAAATTAAATGAATAATTAGAATTAGGAACAATTAAAACACTGGGTGCAGATACTTCAAAATTGGTTTCACGAATATAAAATACTAAAGAATTATTAGATGTAAAAAAACCAACTGTACGATTATTAACTGATGGAAAAGTAGTACCAAAATCATATAAATAATAATAATAAGTACCTGAACTAGAAATAGATGATTGATGTAAATAATTGACATATATCTCAGTATATTCAGAATTGGGTTGATTAGGTTCAATTTGAATAATAACATAATAATGTGTTGGATCTATTGTCTGATTTAAATTAGTGATATAAGTAAATTGTGATAATGGAATAAAACCAGAAACATCTGAAATAGATATTAAAGATATTGGTATAATAACATTAATAGTAGATCCAATTTCATAAGCAATTCTTTTAGTACTAGAACCACCAGGATAATTAACAATGGTATCTTGAATAGTATAATCAGGAATCCTACCATTGTTCTTAAGAACTTCATAAGCACGATCTAAATCATATTTAGTAAGAGGTGGATTAATAGGAGGTACCAACTTACGTTGTATAACACGTCCCTTATTACGTGAATAATAAGATTCACTAATAGGTCCAATACGATGTGGATCAAACATAAAAATAACAGTGGGAAAATTTTTTATTAATAAGTAATTGCATAATTTAATTGAACACCTAAAAACTTTTGATTAACAACAGTACCTGGTATAGCAACTCGAAGAACTAATGCAATACTATCACCAGAATTCAAATTACGTGCTAATCTTGTACTAAAGTGTTATGTGGAAATTATTTAAATTGTTTTTTACACCACTTATATTGGCATCTTGTGTTGGATACATTGATATGGTTAAGTTACTCATAGAACAGAAAGGAATTGACATCGACGCAGAAAATATTAATTTATTAATATCAATATTTTTATTAAAAGTTTGGAATATCAAAACATTATTTGGAAATTGCAAATAATATTTTTAACAGCATTTGATTGGGCATATAAAAAAAATTACACTGAAATAGTCAAACTACTCAATGAGAAAGGTGCAAAAAATTAGTAATAAGTTAGCAATCTCAAAATCATATGATTTAAATTAAAATTTTCAAAACAAAGACGGAGATCTCAACTTTTTGAATGCATTTAACGCTCATCTCAAAAAAGTTATATCGGTTTACTTTGAGAGATTTACATATTTTCAAAAATAACATTTATTCTTTTAATAAAATAATGTCTTTATTCAATAAATTTTCTTAATTATAATTTTTTTTATGAAATAACTTAACAATTTTTTGATTACCTTTTGAAGATGCTAAATCAAGTGCTGTTTCAAATAATTTCATTAATTTCCAAATATTATTTTGAAATATTATATCATTTAATTGAATTTTAAAGAAATTTAATAAATAGTTTTAGCTTTAATATCAATATCTTTTTGTTCAAGAAGTAATTTAACTATTTCAGCATGACCATTTCTCGATGCTTTCATGAGTGCTGTACAAAATATTTTAAGTAAATTCCAAATATTATCTTAAAATATCAAATTATTATAATAAATATCAAATAAAACAACAAAAATTCATCTTTAGCATTAATATCAATTCCTTTTTGTTCAAGAAGTAATTTAACAATTTCTGTGTGACCATTTTTAGCTGCAAACACAACTGCTGTTTCAAGAATTTTCAATAAATCCCAAATACACATTTAACACATCCAATTTTATAAATAAATTCTAAACAAAATATAAAAACAATATCTTGAGCATTAACATCAATTCCTTCTTTTCCTAAAAGTATTTTGGTTATTTCAGTGTATCCACTTGAAGATGCCTTTATAAGTGCTGTCTGAAACAATATGAATATTTTCCAAACATTATTAAGAAATCCATTTTAATTAATTTAAACCTTGAACAAAACAATCAAAAATTTTTGGCATTAATATTAATTCCTTCTTTTTCGAGAAGTATTTTAACTATTTCTTTATGACCATTTTTTGAGGCCCAAATTAATGGTGTTTCAAATTATATAATAAAACTTTAAATTTTGGATTAAAAACCAAAGTAATTATAAATAATATCGATTATAGTAAATAAAAATTATCTATAACATTTAAAGCAATTCTTTTATTATCCAAAAGTAATTTAACAAATTCTAAATTACCATCTCTAGATGCAAAAATAAGTGCTGTTCTAAATACTTTAAATAATTTCCAAATATTATTTTGAAATATAAAATTATTGAAAATAAATATTAAATAAAACAAATAAATATCTTTATAATTAATATCAATTCCTTTTTGTTCAAGAAGTAATTTAACTATTTCTATATGACCATTTGAAGATGCTAATATAAGTGCTATATTAAATATTTTAAATAATTTCCAAATAGTATTTTGAAACATTAAATTATTAAAATAAATTTTAAATAAAACAAATAAATTTTATAATTAATATCAATTCCTTTTTGTTCAAGAAGTAATTTAACTATTTCTATATGACCATTTGAAGATGCAAAAATAAGTGCTGTTCTAAATAATTTAAATAATTTCCAAATATTATTTTGAAACATTAAATTATTAAAATAAATTTTAAATAAAACAAATAAATATCTTTAGCATTAATATCAATTCCTTTTTGTTCAAGAAGTAATTTAACTATTTTTGCATAACCTTTTCCAGATGCAATCATAAGTGCTGTTTCAAACAATTTAAATAATTTTTAAATAATATCATGGATTATTCCAAAATTATTAAAATAAATATTAAATAAAACAAATAAATATCTTTAGCATTAATATCAATTCCTTTTTGTTCAAGAAGTAATTTAACTATTTTTGCATAACCTTTTCCAGATGCAATCATAAGTGCTGTTTCAAACAATTTAAATAATTTTTAAATAATATCATGGATTATTCCAAAATTATTAAAATAAATATTAAATAAAACAAATAAATATCTTTATAATTAATATCAATTCCTTTTTGTTCAAGAAGTAATTTAACTATTTCTATATGACCATTTGAAGATGCAAAAATAAGTGCTGTTCTAAATAATTTAAATAATTTCCAAATATTATTTTCAAATATAAAATTATTAAAATAAATTTTATCTTTAGCATTAATATCAATTCCTTTTTGTTCAAGAAGTAATTTAACTATTTTTGCATAACCTTTTCCAGATGCAATCATAAGTGCTGTATTAAATATTTTAAATAATTTTCAAATATTATTTTGAAATCCAAAATTATTAAAATAAATTTTAAATAAAATAAATGAATACCTTTAGCATTAATATCAATTCCTTTTTGTTCAAGAAGTAATTTAACTATTTTTGCATAACCTTTTCCAGATGCAATCATAAGTGCTGACCAAAATAATTTAAATAATTTCCAAATATTATTTTGAAATCCAAAATTATTAAAATAAATTTTAAATAAAACAAATAAATATCTTTATAATTAATATCAATTCCTTTTTGTTCAAGAAGTAATTTTACTATTTTTGTGTGACCTTTTTCAGCAACATATATCAAAGCTGTTCTAAATAACTTAATAATTCATAATTAAATATTATATGAAAACATTGAAATTTTACAAAAAATATTTACAGAATTAAAATTAATTTCTTTTCTGTGTTTAAGAATGATATATTCCACAACTTCAACATTCTCTGATTTAATAGAATAAATTAAAATATTTTTTGGTATTTTCTTGTTATTATGAAGAAAATACATGAGTAGATATATATTACCAATTTCTGCTGATTCATTGATAATAGATTCATTGATTTTAGTTCCTTCTCCTTCTAAAAATGATAGGATTTCATAATTTCCACTCATAACACAAAATTTTATTAAATCTTCATATGTCAGAAAATCTTTATGAGGTTTTGCATCATGTTCCTCACACAAATTATCCATTTTATTTTCATAAAGATAACGAAAAATATCGTTTCGATGAGATTTAATTGCTGTTTCATAAGACCCTATAAATGATGAACCATTTTGTTCACATAAATTAATTATTTCTAAATTTTTACCTGCAACTGCATATTTACCTGTTTTACTTACATTTGCTTTGTTCATAAGTAAATATTTAAAACATTTAATCGAAGAAAAAAATGCTGCATAATCAATTAATGAAACATTATCTTCATTAACAAATGAACATCTTTCATAAAGTGATGGTTCAATTATTTGATTAAAATCAAAATTTGTTTGTGATGATATTTCTTGAAGTTTTTCTATTTCATCATTTCGAATGATTTTTGCTATTTCATTCGGATTATGCCCTTCTTCAATTAATTTCTTATGAAGCTCAAAATCATTCTTTGAAAGTTTGTTATAATTTTTTAAAAAAAAAGAACAAAATAGATCATTAGATATCCATTCTTTGTTTTCATTTGTAGTTTTGTAATGAGCAAAATATTTTGAAGGAATTATCTTTGTCATATTTGCATCAATTAAATTTTGTCTAATCATTTGCTCAATTAGATATAGAGCTTCTTGAGAATTATTCCTTATGATATAATTCAGGAATATTTCAATAATATTGTATTTAGAATTAATTTTTTCCTCTTCTTTCTTTTGAATTATTTCTAAAAATTTAAAATATGTAGTACACTTATTTCTTTGTGATAAAAATGAATAATAAATTAAATTACTTATAACAAGATTAAATGAATATGGTAAATTAAAATCAAATAATTTTATTGTTTGGATTGCTGACAAATTTAAATTTTCTTCTGTTAGATTCATTATTATTTGTTCAAGCTCAGAGAATAATTCTAGTTCTATGTTTTGGGGATATATTTTTTCTTTCTTACTTGTATTTGTTTTACGTTTTCGCATGTTCTTCCAAATGCTATGTGCGGTTTAAGTCAATAGTAGTTTATTGGAAAAGTGCATTAAGTTTCCCAGATCACAAAAAAAGAAACAAAGACAAAATCTTCAATTTTTTCGAATATTTTCATTCATAAAAACATTTAAACTTGTGCATTACCCAATCGTTTCAATTGTAGTTTTAATTACAATAAAATTTTAAAGAATGATTGGACCAGTTATGAATTCAATTTTCAATAGTTTATAACGAAAATGCAACGGCAAAAACGGTTTTCGAATACAAATGGAATCTTCAACAAAATCATTTTCTTCTTCAAGTGAAACAGACTTAGATGCACATGAAATGAATCAAGCAGACATCACTCGAAATTCTTTTTCTCCACCAGGAGTCCAAACTTGCCAAATCAGAGGTAGCTTAAGTCTTAATCAAAGAAATTTCTCACGCTTTATATCACATATTCATTCCTTCACACAAAATTCCATTCCAAGTGGAGGTTTGTTGCTATCACAAAGTAGTGAAAGTAATATTATATCAGAAGATTCAATGGAAAATCTTTTTTTTAAAGATTTAACTATTACCCTTCGTGAGATCCTCGATGGCGCATCTATAGAAGGACTCCATACAATGAATAATTTTTTACCATATTGTAAATCTTTAATTCAAAAACGACTTCATGATTATGAAATCACTATTAATCTTCAAGATCATTATCTCTATTCACTTAAAAACATTGCGCTATATCAAATCCGAGAAATATATCAAAATTTTAATAATCAAAATACAAGTTTATCACAACTTATATCAACTATTGAACGTCCACCAGAAAGTAAAAAAGAAAGTAGTGAAGCTGATAAGAAAGATAAAGAAAAGAAACCAGATTCAAATAATGATTCTTCAACAGCCAAAAAAATAATTTCACAAAACTTTCTTCTTCGACATCAACTAATCCTTCAAAGTATGCGATGTTCTCAACTTTATGAGCAAATCAATACTCTTCATTATGGGATCAATTTGATAGGTAATCCGACCAAGAAGTCGATCAAAAAAGAAACGAAAGAAATCATAAGAAAACTTCGTGATGATATTAAAACCAATAAAACTAAAATCAAAAATCTCGAAATCGAATATCAACAAAAAATAGAAGAAAACGAAAAATTAATTGAAAAACTTCGACAGAAATTAAACGGTCACGGGCCAAATAGCCAACCGTTTGAGACTCCCACAATTTCGCAACCAAATTCAATGAAATTGAATATCGCATCAAGCAAAAGTTTACTTCCATCAGATTTGAACCAAATGAAATTCGGAATAATTTTCTCAAATGAAAGTTCAGAACATGAAGAAATAATAAGTGAACAAAAGAAGCCAATAAAGAAAACTAAAAAGTTAAGGGCCAAGAAAAGAGTTAAAAAGACAACGAAAAGGAAAAAGAGTCAACAAGAAAAATCAATTGATCCGAATACACCGCAATCAACAAAGCTTAAGAGACCAGGAATGGTCAAGAAATAATTTTGTTATATATGTAATAAAAATAGAATTTTTATTTTTAATTTTATTTGATGTTACGAGTATCTCCGAAGTACTTAAAGTTGTTTTAAAGATGAAGCAAAATGAAGACAATTTCATGAAAGATTTTAATTAATAAATTTGTATAATTCTATAATTATAATATTTTTAGATAACTTGTTGTCTTCAATAATTATTTAATATATAAAATATTATTAATTGCATATAAATTTATACAGTTTGTATCTGAAATGAGCAGAAACAGCTGATTTCCCAAACAAACAAACTCAATTCATGTACTGTTCAAATTACGTAGGAGTAAAGCACACAATCGAGTAAAGCATTACAACATGTAGAAACATAAAATATTCGCCTGCTTCTAATTTGCGAATATTAATTGTATAAGCGAAAATATATTTATTTTATATTGAACTTGATTAACATTTTTGTGATAATTAGGAATCTCATATTTGGGATTAATCAATACCGAATGTTAAATGGCAAAAAATATATGAAAAAACAAAAATGAAGTCAAAAAAGGAAAGATGGAAATAAAAATACTAAGGACACAAATGATATCGTATCTCATATATAAACTGGTCGTAATGAGATGTAATGCGAAAACATATCCTATGTATGCTATAATCATTGGTATGAAATGTTATTTTATCCTGTAAACTTTTATGAAACGAAAACAAGAATATATTTGATACAATTCATAGATTAAACATGTTTAACATATTATAAATATTCATACATTTTTTATGGATTGAAATTGCCATGTTATTTTATATATAATTTATAACATTAAATATATCATTAAATTTAGAGATTTTTATGAATTTTAACATAGAGTTCTATGTGCAAAAAAATTTTTTCAAAATTTCTCCAATATCTCTCTATTACTTTGATTTAAATATTTTTTACAATATTTTGATGTTATTTATTTCATTTTATCTCATATAATAATCCCTCTAGATTCATTTTAAGTTTCATTTTTTAATGATTGAATTGTTTTTAATTGTTTTGTATTCAATACTTCCGGAAATATATATCATAATTATGATCAATATATCACACATTGAGTATAAACACATAAATAAATGATATTATATATAATATATATTTTTGAAGATACCAATTAAGATGACGAAATATTGTATGCATTAGACCATAAAAAAAAATGAAAGAAAGAAATTATTCTGTAAATTAAATTATCTAATTCAGATATTATTGAATTCATCCAGATTGTAGAAGAAAGAGAAAATGATATTAATTGTCTTTCAACTTGCGAAGCAAAAAAAATAGCTATTCATCTTCAATCTCAAAGAATTATCAAAGCTCGATGCTTACTTTAAGCTTGCGGTTGCGACATCCTCGCAAATCAATTGCATACCAAAAAGCCTGATAAATCATGGTTACAAAAAATGATTGTCGAACATGGGTTATCGATTGTACCAAAATCAGAATTAGAGACACAACGGTTGAGTTGTTTCTGGTGCACAGAAACAATAGAAATTTCAAAATGACGATAACATTTTCTGTAGAAACAGTTTCTTGACCTTCCAACGGCGTAAATTTTACAATTGACAGCGCCGTTCTGTATCGTTCTGTCGGACTTTACTTTACATGTGAAATTTTATCGTCACATTAATAAAACGGTTTATTAAGAAAAAGTTGGAATACGATTATTTGTTTTAGAAATTATCTCACTTTATTGGAAAGCCGGCAAAAGGTGCTTCTCGAAGTATGTTCGGCTCAACTCACGGTTGGTCTTTGTAAATTGTTCTGCAGTTATCTTTCCGTTGTGGAAGTCTTCACGGAGCTCTTTCACCTTTTCCTTGTATTCGGCTTCTGGATCTTTCTTAGGCTCTGGAGCTGGTTCTGGTGCAGGAGCTGGCTTCTCCGGCTCTGCCTTTGGTGGTGCAGGGTTGGCCGGCTGTTGCTCATGAGTGTTGGGTTGAGCATTAGCTGGAGGAAGCGGAGCAGAACCACTTCCTGGGATAGAGTGAGGAGGTTCTTGAGCTGGAGGCATAGTGGCACTCGATGGCTGTGATGGTGGCTGTTGATATTGTTGTTGTGATGGAGGCTGTTGATATTGTTGTTGTGATGGAGGCTGTTGATATTGTTGTTGTGATGGTGGCTGTTGATATTGCTGCTGTGGTTGTGATGGTGGTTGTTGATATTGCTGCTGTGGTTGTTGATATTGTTGCTGTGGCTGTGCGTGAGATTGTTGATATTGTTGTTGTTGAGGTTGCTGAGCACTCAATGACTGAGCTTGCTGTAATGAATATGGTGGGTAATCGGAAAAGAATTTTTGAATTGCATATACAATCTGTGATAAGCGGGATTGTCTTGGAACCCATTTGAATACAGCGTTTGTGTTTATAGTTCCATTAGGCTGAAGAGCATAAGAAGAAGAAAGATGAAATCCGTTTGGAACGGAAATTGAAGCGAATGGAGGAGCGAAAGGGAATTGATCTGGCAGAACCATACTTAATGGCAACACGGCGTCGTAACCACCGATTTTTATTGTTAGAGGCCCTTGAATCAAAACTGCGTTTCCAGATGGATAACGATAATTATAAGCTCTTAAGGTTGGATAGTACCTAAACATATCTTGCATGTCAAGGTAGATGGCATGAGCGATCTGAGGGTCGAAACGAGTGCCCTGGAAGAGCTGCTGCTCGGAAAGCATTTTATGAACTTCCGACGGTTATTGATCAAAAACCACCGTTTTTGAATGGATGTAACTGTTCATCTTTGTCAGGAAGTTATTTGTGTCAATAAACGATCGCAAAATAACTTTGTGCTATTTCTATGATTTACACGTGGCTTTTTCTTTGCTTTATCAGCCATTGAGAGCAATTTATTTCAAAATGAAAAAAATTGTTCAATTTGGATGTCCAGAATACAAAATCATTTCCCGCATTAATGAACATAACAACAATAATATTTAAATGGAAATCAAGGTATATGCAGATGTATAAAACAATAATTTACAAAAATATTAAAAAACAATCAAATCATTTAAAATGAATTTCATTAACTTTAACTTTTATATCAATATTACTTATCATAAGATAACTAATTTTCGTATGACATCAATTGTATTTAAAATTATGAAAATGCCAAATTGATAATATTTAAAAAAAATCAGAAAATTCTAAAATAAAACAAAACTTATTATTCGAAAACCAAACAATTTTTATTATTTATCAAGTTCCATTATTCAAAGTCAATTTTGTAATACTTCGAAATATTTCGGTAATTTGTTTCTCAATTTCATTCATTTTAGTATCGAACAATTCTTCTGTTCTCTTCACGACTTCGTCCAGCTGATATTTAGTTGTATAATTTGTATTCTTTTCGTCATTTTCAATTTCCTCGAATTTCATTTCTATTTCATTTTTTTTCTGCTTAAATTGCGCATTTACATTGTCCAAATCATTCAACAAATTTATATATTTCGTATTTAAAGCAGTTGCTTGTTGAGTTAATTGTTCATAAGTATTTTTTGCGTTATCGATAATAATTTGTAAATGATTTTCTATTTCATTAATTTTATCGAATTGATTATTAATATTTTTAATTTCGTTTTTTATGTTTATAATTTCGTTTTTGCATTTTTCTTCGTTTTCTTCAATCGTTTTATTGATAATGTTCTCCATATAATCTGTTTGACTCTTTAATTGATTCGTTATGTTCGTCTTAAGTTGATCATATCTTTCGACAATTTCCGTTTCGGAATTTATTCGCGAGTTCGAAATGTTCGAAATTGTCGTTTCGAGTTCTTGGCGCGCTGTGATTATATATTGATGTAACGCTTGTATTGTGGATGAGATATCACTTTCAAGCTGTTTAAATTGTTTGTTACTATCACTAATAAACTGATTGATTCGATCATCGATTTCTTTGAAATTGTTTGTATACGTTGTTGAACATGTTGTTAAGCCTTCTTTCGATGCGCGTGTTAAAGATGTTAATACTTGTTGGTATTGATTTCGTAACGTTGTTATGAAATTCTGAATCTTTGTTGTGGAATCAGTTGCGTTTTTGATGACTTCTTGGATTTGTTGTTGAACTTGATAAATAGATTTGGATCGGACAATAGCTTCCGATTTAAGTGCCGAGTTAAGACGTGAAGAAACATTGTTAAATGAATTTGTGCATTCATTTACAAATTGAGAGAGTTTGTCTGAAAATGCTTTCGAAAGATTTTGCACGTCGCTTTTAAGGGAACGTAAGACAGAGTCAGCTTTGGAAAGATTGGATTCAAGAAGATGAAGTCTCTTACTTGCGTTGTCTAATGCTTCTTTAGAATGTTGTAAATCAGTCTCAATATTAGTAACAGATGTTTGTGTGAATGATGTTAAATCATTATATCTGGTGATGGATTGTTGTAGTGATATTGAAATGTCATCAAGTTTTTCATGGAAAGATTGAATTTTAGTTTGTGTTTCAGATGAAAATTTTTCAAATTTTTGTTTAACTCGAGATACATCATCTTCTACGGGCTTAACCGCATTCGGAAGTTCAGATGAAAGAATCCTTTCAAGAGAATTTCTGATGTTTTGAATGGAAGATGTTATACTAGGGATTTGGGATCGTTCAACATGTTTGAGATTTTCAATAAGCGATCTTATTAGCGTATCTTGCTGATGCATTTCAGATTCTAGCTGATTAGCTTTTTCATCTAACATGGGATCAATTGGTGTTGGCTCCATTTTAAAAGATGTCTTTTCTGTAAGCTGATTTTGATTGATTCGTTGCGAAACTGAAGGAGATTGGGTATTTGTTTTATTATCTCTATCACCAAAATCATATCTTTCCATTTAAATACGTTATAAAAACATTTACATTAACGGCCGCTATAAATAAACGTCCTCCAAACGAAATAAATTTAAAATTCATTCCAAACATTTATCAAATAACTATCAGCATATCTTCGCAAGATAATCAACAATTTGCTCCAGCACAAAAGAAAACAAAAAATAAAAATTAATGTTTGGAATCTTTAAGCAAAATGCTTACTTGTTTCCATGCATTCTTTGGATGAAGTTTTCCTTCTTGATGTAATCACTTGTGAATGCAAATGATTGTTCAGGTGTCTTTGCATCGAAGTATTTAATAGCAGGAAGAAGTTCCCACTTTCCATCATCGCCACGGTAGAGAAGAGCGAAGAACAATGCAGTCTTCTTTTCCTTAGCTGATAATTCCAAATACATAAGTTCGAAATTATCAGATGAATCAGTAAGTCTCATGTATGCCTTGCTAACAGCGGTAAATGGAAGGCCACCGAATGAAGTGATAGAGATAGCAAGTGACTTGACGTTCGCTGGCATCTTGGAGAGGTCGATTTTGATTTTTTCAGCATCTTGATTAGTTTCGGTGCTTCCTTGACGATTGTCACCAAAGTGATGGAGAGCGCCAGCAAATGCGTCCTTGTTGCGGAAGGAAACTGAGCCAAGGATTTTTAAGTCTTTGTCGTAAGCAACAATTTGTGTATCAAGATCAGTCTTGGTGAGCCATCCACAACCAACAGTGATGGATGTTGGTGGATTCCTGTTGTGAGCCTTAGCAGCTTCATCAATTGTGAGTGAGTGGAGTGGATCGAGTTCTAATCTTGGTTTGCCGTCTGGTCCCTTTGCCATAACAGCGTGAACTTCTGGTTCAGGTGGAACTTGGCTTTCTGGGACAGCGTGTGATTCATGATTTTCATGGTCGATAAGAGTGCACTTTTGTTGATTATCACATGCGCATTCAAAGACTTCCTCTTTGCAATAAAAGACAACATCATGTCCGTCATGGCAATTCCTAGCACAGTTTTCGCAGATTTTCTTGTTGCATGTTCTGCATTCATATAAGTTTTGGCGCCAGTTTCCTGGATGAACATCATGTGTACAAAGTGGAATATCTTTTGCACTGAAGCCCATGCCCATTGAACCCATATCAACAGAAAGGGTTGGTGCTGATCTTGTTCCTCCAATTTTGGCACTCATTCCCATGGACATTCCGCCAACATTGAATCCTGCTGACATTCCGTTTGGGCCGCCGCTCATGCCCATGCCGCCCATGCCAGGCATTCCCATTCCGAAGCCGAACATAATAAAGTGAAATGATGTGTTCAATCGTTTTAAAATTTTTGACCGATACTTCAATTTAGTTTGACTGGATCACTTAATTAACAGTAACCGTTGGCAAATCAATAGCCGTCAAAGAAAAATTGAACCAACCAGAATTTCTATCAAAAATTCACACAGCCGATAATTATTTGGCGGTTTGGTCAGATCACCTGTCATTCCCAACGTTAAAATTTTGTCAACACTTGAAAATAATAAGGATATGGTATACAAGTTACTGATATATAGAATCTTTCACTAACTTCTACAATTTTTGATTCTAAGTTTCATATAAAAAATATTTTGATTTTCAATGTTAATATATATTAACTTTACTAATATTTGCACCCATGAAAGCCTATAGGCTATAACTCCTTAATAAAAATTAGGAAATATCAATATTTTACAATGCTTATTTTTAGAGTAATGTAAGATATAGTTCTGATTCCATGAATTTTTGTAAATGTTCGATAATTAATTATGAATTCATCGCACATAAAAAAACGAAAAGTAATTTTACAATGCAGGCCACGAATAGTTCTCCATTGGACATTAAAAATTGTCCACTTTTTTGGCTGATTTTTTTGAACGTCTTTTAGTGCAGTCCATGTGTTTGTTGTGAAAACATATCATTGGTCAATGACTAAATAAATAATTAATCTCTTTCATAATTTTTTCATTTGTTCAAATCACCAAAGATATGATGAAAAAGCAAATTTTTAATGTAAAATTCACCATTTTGTTAAACCATATTACATTATACATTTAAAAACTAAATATTTAAGAAGATACATAAATAAATTATTTATCTGATATCGATATTCAATATATATTAAAAAATAATTTAACTCTAATATCAATGATTTTATAAAAATGCCGAAACATAAATATAAGAAGAAAAATATATATAATATTTAAAGATTTCTCATATTTTTGATAATTCAGGTATGATGAAATTTTTATATTATGAAGGATTGCTTATAGTAATTCGCTTCATTTTATGAACAAATGTTGTTATTTAAAGTTGATTAAAATTTATTCAGATAATAATAGTAGTGATTTTTTTTTTTTTAATATCAAAATAAGTACATTATAAGGTTTTAATTAAATTTATACAACAGTCGTTAAATTATTGGTATTTATCGATTATTTATTAAATTATTGTAATATATTATGCAAATTAAATATTTGATTAAAGTTTGTTATACACCTGTGAAATCTGATGTTAAACATTTTTGTACGAAATTCTCGGAATTTCTTTAAAGATGGTGATTACCTTATCTGTGATTTAGAAAAATTCAGCAGGAGTAGGCATTTCATCATAGAAGGTCGTTCCTCATGCAATTTATGTTTTTTGTTCATTTAACAAATTAATCCAAAACTCTGATTAACTTCTGACCGTCTTTTAATTTTTTTGATTTTTATTAATGCAAATGAAATTGATCTCAACGTAAAATACAAAAATAATCATATTTTGCTGAACTGGACAGGATTTCAGACAAGTCAAGATTTAGCATAAATAGTTTACTCACAAAGAAATGGATCCAATTGGAAATCAATCAGTTTATTTAACCTTAATACTACTAAAATCAAAGTACTTAATGTATATCCATTTACTGATAAAAAAGTTAATTTCATATATAACTCACAAGCAACAAAAAACACTTCCACTTTCAGCTATTCTTAAACTTTGGATTGAAGGAGGTTATTATATAGATAATGGTGTAAATTATAGTTTTGAAGGTTTAGGAAGGAATTTCGATACACAAGAAGAAATTATATGTGTTACTCCTTTATCAAGTAGTGATTTTGATTCAATGAGTTTAAAAAGTATGATAAATTATGATATTATTGTTATAGTATTATGGATAAGATGGTGGACCTAATTACCAACCGTATTGTGAAACAGTTCAACGCGTTTTACAATATGTTGTTCTTGGTTATGGCGTTTTGTTAGGTCATGATGCTGTTGGTTATTTTTATGGAAACTCTGATGGTTATGGACGAATTGCAGATAATAATTATGTTACAGAAATTATTAGTTATAAAGTTATTGGTAAAATATTATATGAAAATATCTGTGAATCATCACCAGTTCAATTTAATCTTACAACATATGTAAAAGAATATTCCGAATTTTATACTATTTTTCAATATGATGAAAAAGACATACAAGACAATAACGAAACAAAATATATTATTATTATTATTTGTATATCCATTGTAATATCTATAGTTATAATAATTCTTATAATTTTATTTATTTATATTCATCATAAACATCAAAAAAATACTTCGCTAGAAAATGAATGTGACGATATAAAAGAAACAGAAGTTTCATCAATTGACAATTTTTCAGTAGGATTAACGCCAACTAATACAGAAGAAGATCCATTAGCTAAAGATTTCGATGATGATAAATATTTTCATCATATTTAAATATGTAAATAATTTAAATTATTTTTAAAGCAAATTTTAACATAGAGATAACATTATGTTAAATCACAGTATGCATGATTTAATGAACAATTTTTACATCTGATGCCCATTTGGGAAAGTATCTATCACCTCATGTTTTTGATCTTTTCTTTTATTTTTGAAAATTATAATTTTCATTAAAAGTTACACCACCGTTGGTGAACTTTTAAGGATAGTTTTCAAGAGCATATCACTCAGTGCTGTTCAACGGAGTAATAAAAATGACTAGTGGAATTATTAAGAAAATTAGGGATCTCCATAAAGAGCTCAGATTTTGCTATTAGTAAGGATCGTACTTACAAAAAATCATGCAACAATTGAATGAAGATTCTATTGAAATAGGGTCAAGAGATCCATCATCTGTCGAAGAATCCAAATGGTTCAAGAATGACTATATAATCATGATAGAAAAGCTAAAAAAGAATCACTATTGACAAGCGTTTCACTACTATAGAAAGTTGCATTTGCATAAATGCTGGAGAAGTTGTTTTTTTCATGTATTTTCACTTTTTTTCAAAAATTTTAATAAAAATAATACAAGATAATTGTTTAGAAAATAAACATATCTAACATACAATATTACTATATAGGAAATATTCCAAAATTCCCGAAAAAGTATGGTAAAAATCATATCGAATTTGGAAAGATTAAACAGTCAAAATTTCATAATGAGGGTATTTTTGTAATTTCCTACCGATGTCATTATTAACATAAAATTATCGTTGAAAAAATATTGCAGGATTTGAAGTTTGAGTAACTCTAAAAAAGTTTAAAAGCTATTTTGTGTCGACCGTTTATTAGAATAAACGTTTTTTGATAAAATTTTTATGCAATTTAGTTTTGATAATGATGAATTTGGATTTGGCTGGAATTCTCCAAACCCTGAAAATACATCAAACAATGAAAGTTTTACGTTTAATGAACCATCATCTCCTTTTAATTTTATAAATGATTTCGAAAACATTAATAACAAAAACAATGTACAATCTCCACCACCTGAAATAAATGACTCTCCACTGAACCCACAAATTTCCGAAATACTTACACAACAAGCTACAACTCATCATCGAAGAACTCCATCAACTCCATCACAATTGCAACAAATTAACATATTGAATTTATTTACACAAAGCCAAATTGCTAAAATCATCACGGCAAGTCAAAACATTCGACAAAAATCATTACCAGTTCCACAAATTCAAAATGTTTTGTCTTCAGCTGATCAAGAATTCAAATCCATATGCCAAGACCCTGATGTAAAATTCAACCCGCATGCTTTAGGCTTTATTCCCCATACATATTGGCCTGATAAGCAATTTACATTTGGTGAACTTGTTACCGATTTTTTCCAAAGAAAGAACAACTCAAACGCTCGCTTTTACCATAAACTATACAACGCCCTCAAAATCATTGAGGATGACCCATTTTATATTGAATTCGTCGGAATCGAATGGGTCAACGAAAAGGTTCTAAAAGTCGACAAAAACATCTTTGCGAGGCTCCTTGGGATTAAAACCATTGATGGATCTCTTTTCCATCAACAAGGCAATTTCCCATCTCATGGATTTGTTGAGCTCGGTTCGAAGGATTGCCTCCAATATGTCACTGAAAGCGACTTAGAAGGAGTTGACTTCGACAAAGTTCGGCTTCTTGTCCATCAGAACGGAGTATTTACAAAAGGATGTACAGAAAGTTCAATTGAACAGTGTAAATGGATAAGCTCTAGAAAGAGACAAACGTAGCTAGCAAAGGTACGGAAATGTTGATATAAATTTTGTTAAATATAAATTTCGTATAATTTCAATTTTTGAAACTATAATTTAAAAAATTACTAACATAATACATACAGTTCAGAATACTTTTCGCTTGAGGATAAGTGAACTTTGAAAAATTCTGATAAAATTTTTAATTTTATATGAATTTTATATGCTGAAGAAATAAATATCTTTATTAGTTTTGTTGAAGTTTATATTTCGTTTTATTCTCATTTTTGGTCTTAAACACTCAGTATCCACATTAAAATCTTACATATGGTCTCCAAATTATATTTTCAACGGTTTACCAGAAACTCATTCAATAATTAAATCGATATAAGGCTCTGATCCGGCCCTAATCGACTTTTTGAGATAATTTCATATGAAATTTTCAGAGCATTTTACAGATTTTTCAATATGGCCCATTTTGAATACCTGTACGTGCAAAACGTTTTTAAATTGAATGCAAAGAACGCTTTATGCGGTTTTGAATTCGATTTTTGTGATGTCAAATTTACAAAATAACTTTTTAAAATGGAGTTTCAGGAAATTGGAACTCAAAAAACAAATGAATAATGACGTGACAATCACAGCATTCTATCCAAGTTCTGCGCCAACTCGGAAAGCTTTCGATGACTTCTTGATACAGAGAGAGCCACATTCACCTCATTCTGCTCCAAAAAACCAAAAAAGATTGAATTTATGCATGGAAAGAAAAAATCATTCAACATCAAAATATAATCAATCTAAAATAAAGAAGAAAATACAGATAGCACCATCACCCTCTTTTTCACCAGAATGTGACGCTGATCCAATGAAAGTATTTTTAAAAAATCCATCAGTTCAGATCACTGACAAGGAAAAAGGACTCATAGATGAAATTAACAGTATCAAAGAGGCAACAACTCAAATCTTAAAAGAAAGAGAAAGATTTCAGCTAGATTATAAAATTTGGCTACAAGAAAGAAAGAAAATGATTTCCCAGGCCACAAAAGAAATGCTTATATTAGGAAACCCTGATGTCTGCTTGACAAAGGGACATCCAAATCTAATATTTTCTGTGAATTGATCAACCAATTTTATTAAGTAAACCATCATATCATTGTTACATATTCATGCTTTTAATATCTAATCCAATTCTTCCACAACATGTTTTCCTTTAGAAAATAAAATTTATTGATAAATAATGATATGATAGGGGAAAAGATTGATATATAATAACGAAAAAAACAAACCATATGCTAATATATGAGATTTATTTTTCTTTTTTCTTAAGTTTTCCTTTCTGAGATAATTCATCAACTCGTTTTTCAACATCTTTCTTAGATATTCCAGGAAGCTTCTTTTTGAGGTTATCTAAAAATGATTTTGAGTGAAGATCAAGAGATGTACGCGAAGCTGCCTTAATAATTATATCATCAATTTCTTCTTGTGATAAGGGATCCTTTTTTTTGTCCTCTCCTGTGGTCTTTTCCTTTTTGCTTTTGGCTTTTTTTTGTTCTAATTTTTTGTTTTCAATTGGTATAGGTGGTACCAAGTACATTTCTTTTCCTGCAATTGCACATACTATTGTTGAATACTCACTTAGAGTTTGGGCTGATTTTTGCAAATATTGATCGAATAGTGTGGAGAAAGATACAGTTTCTGTTGACATTAAGCAGTCAAAAGATAGAATACGTTAAGTATTGACCATTTCAATTTAAAACGGTTTTCTGAAGGAGATGTGAATTAACCAAATACATACAGAAAAATTGGTACAATCTCCAAAAAATACGATTTTTCGAAAAATTATTCGGAGCAACCAAGGGTCTATTCAAGTTATGGATTAAAAAGCTATCTTTTTGATTTGAAAAACTAAAATTTGATTTAAACAATGTATTTGAAATTTATTTTTCTTGATATTGTCAAGTTGATAAAATTCCATAAGCGCAGCACCAGACAAATGGTCTCGAAATATTTTTCGTAAGCTAAAGGATTTTGAACTGTTATAATAGTATATCATTGGAAATATGCCCATCAATTTGATAGCAAGTTACTAATGATCGAACTAAACCCCCTATTTTTGACTTGTAATATTGGAATTTCATCACATAAAGGTCTTTCATTTTACGCAATTAATAAAATTGGATTTTTAAAACTTGCAAGGGTTTCATTTAGTTTGTCATTCCAACATATCTCTAAAGCATGTCCTTTTCAACATCAGGTTAAAATATTGAATGGGAAAATTATAAAATTGATTAAAATTAATTGTTAATTAAATTAATGTTCTTTTCTCTTATGGATTTAGAAATGATGAGTATGTGAATTCTAATAAAATTATAACACAACAATACTTAGGCAAAAACAAAAATTATTGTAGACGTAACTTTTATTGGGGTAGTGAACTAAAATTTTAACTTTTTGGAGAATTAAATTAACGGTCACCAAAAAGGAAAACTTTTGCTTTTATAATAAGTGATGTTAATTATATTTATTAAATTATTTTACAGATTAATGATATTAATGGAGAATAGAATAATATATTTTATGTTTGTTTAACATCAATATTAAATTTTTTGGTGGGCAAAATAATTCAACATTTTCTCACTCAATTCAAGGATTTATAACTCCATATTATATATATAAAGGCTAGAGATTGTTGAAGAAAGTCGTACGCTTGGATTTGATTTTTATTATATTTATTATATTTATATCATTTTTTTGTGAATTACATAAGCAAAAGGCAAAAATATGCGGTTATATTCAATCCAAGCGTAAATATTTTGAGGATGCTTTTTTGTTTATTATCAAAAAGTTATAAAAAAACAACAGTGGAAGAAAACCAAAATTATTAGGTATCTAAACATAGTTAAAAATAAATTGTGGAATTACATATTTCTTATATGATCGGTGTTTCAATTTCACAAAGAACATTTGTAATAATTAAACGTAAAATTAAAATCATTTAAAAATTTTCAGAATTAGCTCATGGTTTTTAAAAGGAATACTTCTCGAGAAATTAAATTAATTAAAAAAAATTAATATCAATCAAAAAAGTATTTCATTTCTTATTTATTAAATTTTCAGTTTTAGTTTGTTTATCTTTAACTGTAAGATGAACCATATGAAACTGTATAATCAGAAGTATAGGAGTCATAACTTGTTGATGTGTAATAATCTGAATCACTTTGTGGTGGTTGTTGAGCTGGTGGTGCTTGGGCTGGTGGTGGTGCTTGGGCGGGAGGTGGTGCTTGAGCAGGAGGTGGATTTGAAACAGCTGGTGGTGGTGATGGTGGTGATTGCTTCTTTGAGGATGAAGATGAAGACGAAGACGAAGAATATTCTTTTTCTGAATCTTCATTAGGTGGAGGTGATGGTGGAGGATTAGAAGGAGTTGGAGGTGTTTGAGGAGGAGGTGCTGGTGTTGATTCAGGTGCAGGAGGATTTTGTTGTTCTGCTGGTTTTTCTGCTGGTGGTGGTGGTGCTTGCTTCTTTTCCTTCTTTGGTTGTTCTTTTTGTTCGTCTACTTCTTTACACATTGTGTTTGTGATCTAATGAAATTGAGGCGTTCTGAAATATTGAATCACATTGTGAAAAAGCACGACTTTCCAATTCAATTACGAAGGAGTTCAGAATGATTGTACGTTAAGATTCAATTTTTGTTATCGGTTTTAGGCAACGCATTGGGGTTATAAACCGTTAACGGACAAACAACAAGGAATTCAAAACAATTTCGTGCAAAAGCACAAAATGGGCTGCATAAATAATAATAAAATTTGAAATTTTCCCATTACAAGCTAAGAAATTGATTTCATGCAAAAAAGCAAAAATAAAATAAATAAATAAAAAAATCATGATAAACTTATGTTTACCATCCTTCATCGTCATCATCCCAGGCATCCTCGTCCTTCTTTCCACGATGAGCTATTTTAACTTCTGTGTTATTCGTTTGGCTTACGCTTTCTAACATTTGACAAAGTTGGGCATCAGTAATTGGACCGCCTAATCTGTGCTGTTGTGCTGTCATCAAAATCAAATCCTCAACTTGACGAACTTTTTCGGGCTTAACAAGTCTAATTCTTGACAATCTTTCTTTTGCTTCTGATGTAAGAAGTTGTTCAAGCATTTGAGCACGTTGTGCTTCTGCCTGTGCTTGTTTTTCTTGCGCTTGTTGTTGGTTCGCGTTTGCTGCTTCCATTTTGGTGTTTCCGCTGTAACTTTTTGAGGTTGACAATTTCTGACTTCACATTGTGATCATTTCGACCGTTTAAAACCAGACATGGAAACGATCACTTTTAATTCAATCTTCAAAAGAAAAAATGAAGACATAAACATCAAATAGAAACCAACCACAATTTAAAAATAACTAAAAAAACATTACTATTGTTATTAAGATAATTTTGTTGGTGAATAATTTTTTTATTATTATTCAATATTTTAATGAATGAAAAATAATACAATAGTATCAATGGTATAATATGAAAACCTCCAAAAACATAAAGTTTGCATTATGGTAGAAAGCTGATAATATTATATCATGAATAGATTTGAATTTTGTATTCATTGATAATATGAAAAGTGACATTTGGATGTACGTTTAGTAATTCGTTTAAAATTTAATACAGACAGATATCCAATGCAACAAATTTACCAGCTAATGAAAGAAGCTGAAAAAGAATCACAAAATATATCAAACTTCTTAATGTTAGCGGATCAAATAAGAAAATTAGTTGCACCAAGAAATTCATATCCAGGAGTTATTGAGCAAATAGAGCCAGATATAATGAGCAGATTAATTTTTATTATTGAAAAGTTTTCTTCAATTATTTTAAATAATGCTAGTAAATTTAGTGATCACAAAAAATCACGTGGTGTTGATGCACTTATTTTTGTCCAACTAGCAAAAATTGTTAAACACTGTAAATATAATGGGCAAGAGCTCAAAAATGAAATCAAAGATGTCCTTATTGGATGTTTAAAAGTATCTTCTTCAATATCAAAAGAACGTAAATCTATTACAGAATCAGAAATATTTAATATATGTGCTTACTTATTCAAAAACAAAAAGTTTGATTTTTCATATCGATTATCTCAATTATTAGAAATCAACCAAAGTAATTTTAAGGAACCATTTCAGCAAAAAGTAATCACTCTTATTGTTAACTGTTTGGTTGGAATGGGCAAATGTAATGATGATGAAATATTCAAATGGCTTAATTTGTTAATTAAACCTGATCGATGTATGCTCACAATAATAGTAAATCATCCACCACAAAGAGTTGAAATGATGCTTCCTTCATTCAAAAGGTGTACAGATCCAGAACCAATTCTTCCATATTTTGCATTGAACGGATATCTCGAATTAACTCATAAATTCGAAACGTACAAATCATTTTTTCCCGATTTGATTGTGCCACCAAACAAAATTTGTGTTGATCAAAAAGATCTATATCGAGATTATTGTGAATGTTATCAATATTTTGAACGTGGTTCATATTATGAATGTGCACTTCAATCGGTTAAAGTTTTAAAGAAACTTCCGAAAAGCAAAATATCACCACGAACATTACTAATGAATTTTTTTTTACATTATTGGATATCTTATAGTTTTGATGCATGTGGACTTTGTCATCGATCGAAATTTTATGTAGATCAAATGCAAAAAATCTTTTCACATTATCCATTTGCATTACAAATTATATCTGCGTTAAGTTTAAAGATTCATATTAATCTTAACGATGTAAAAAGTTTTATACCAATTGAATTAAAATATAATTATAGTAATTATGATTGGAATGCGACCATCAGTTTATATAATGCAATAACATTTTCACTTAATTGTGATCCTAATGCTTTACATTATTATGGAAAAGTATTCCAAAGTAATAATGATATTATAAAAAGAATTGCTTTTCATTATTATATAACTCAGTTAAGAGTTAGTGGAATACATCCAGATATTGACGAGCTTAGTACCTTTTGCAAAAAATATAAAGATACATTAGCATTATATTATTATCATAAAGCTATTGAATATGCGCAATTTGAAAACTTGGACGAAATTTGGAGTTTAAATAATCCTGTTTCACCAAACCCAATTATTTTAGAGCTTTTAACAGAAGCTGAGAAATATGCACATGGATATTCTATTATTCTGCGAAAAATTCGACAACTTAAAGCACTTGTTATTGGTTGTTCGAATTTAAAAGAAACTGCTTTACTTATAACTACTTCATTATCAACAACGTTTGATAACTTCTTAAGAAAACATAATCAAACTTCATGTAAATTTGATTTTCCTGTTCTTTCAATTGCATATTTTAATGTTGTTGGATTAGAACAATGTCTTTTAATGGCATTATATCATCCAAAGCATTCGAGGCCATTCGTTATACGTCTTAAAGTTAATTCAAGTATTGAAGGAATCATTGAATGCATTGATAAAGCTGAACATAATATGGAAATCCCAGAAAATATTAATTCTAAAATATGGTGGGAAAAACAAAAACAAAACGAAAGTCATTTTATTCAACAACTCCAAAAGTTTCAAGATGAAGTTCTTGGAATTTGGATTGGTCTTTTTATGCCATGTGAATTTTCCACCAAGTTACATTTGATTCAAACGATTTGTTTATCATATTTACAAACAATAACTTCAAAACAACAACAATTAAAAACTAAAGCTCAACTTGAACAATTAATTCAATTACCACTTCCACTTAATGTTAAATGTATCAAAAAATTACCATTAGCATTAATTCTAGGTAAACATATTCATAGAATTCCTTGGGAATCATTACCTTCTTTACGTGAACATGATTCACCTATTTCACGGATTCCATCACTTCGAATCTTATGTTTAGGTAAAGAAGTTCCTTCTTTTATTAATACCAAATCTGGTTATTATGTTATTGATCCATGTAAAGATTCGAGTTTTAAAGAATCAACGTTGGATTTATTCAAAAGAAATTTATGGGATGGAACCGTTCGAAATATTCCTTCTTCGTCTTATTTGATTCAACAATTTCAAACTAAAGATATTTACACTTATTGTGGTCATGGAAGTGGTTCACAGTTTTGTGATTATGAAAAGTTTGTCGAAGATGATTGTGATATTCGTGTTTCGATGTTTTTAATGGGCTGTAGAAGTAATAGATTAGAAGATAATGGTGAATGCGAACCTTGTGGTTCTCCTTATTATTGCGTTGCCGCGGGTTCAAATTCGATCGTTGGAAATTTGTGGAACGTATTTAACCTCGATACTGACCGTGTTTTGGTGGGAACACTTAATCAGTTTTTGAAAAATAAATGTGCCGACTTGGATGACGCGATAGCAAAGGGAAGAAATTGTTGTATATTAAAAACAATTACAGGTGGTGCAATTGTTAGATATGGAATTCCGATTTCATGGAGATCATAATATTATATATATATTAATAAATATTATGTATACTACTGAAGATTTAATTTAAAAAATAGAAAGATTGCATAAAGATCTTTTTGTGATGGATAATAATTATTAGAGAAACATCCAGCAATGATAATTCATTATTTCTGAAAGTAAATATCGGTGCGCAATAATAATCTTTGTTTGATATACGATTAAAATTAATATACTGGTTTTTACTAAATAATTATCTTTACCAAAAAAAATTGATGAACGAACACATTATATTAAATAATGCAATTGTTTATATATATATATTATAATATTTTTAGAATAATTAAAATTCATATAGAGAAATCGATACTCGCATGTCCAATTTATTGAAATAATTGTTCGATCAGTATAAACTTTCAACAGAAATTTAATTACAGTCACGCACAAGTAAACTATTCAATATGGTGAAAGATTGATATTTGAATTAAAACTATACAAATTTGTAAACAAATTTTTGAATTCAAGGAATTTAATCTCCACGAGTTGATTTATGTCGGCTCAGCCACTTGGAGCTTGGATCAAAGATAGAATTTTTTATATTATTGGACTTGTAGCTTTTATCGTTGTGGTAGTAGTTGTGTTGGCTGTTGCAATAGATAATGGTGATGAAGGAGGAGATCAACCAACTCTCACTCCTACTTCTGTCCCTACTGCTACTTCTTCCCCTACTACTACTTCTGCCCCTACTACTACTTCTGCTCCTTCTAATACTCCTGCTCCTACTCCCACTCCAGGAGAGAAATCTCCTTCCCTTTGTGGTGCTGATAATCACAATTGCATAGGTGGTTGGTTTTATTACGTGAATGATCATACTCCAGAATACAATGCTCAATTTGCAAAATCCAAAGGATGGAACTATGTTTTCCTTTCCCTTGACACTAGCAATGCTGCTGCCAATATCAAAGCCTTTCAAGATGTTGGTATCCATGTTCATTGGATGACTTTGGAAGATACAAGTTTCATTTACGATGTCGATGGTGCCAAATCGCTTATCCACCAAATCTGCACCTTTTTACGAGATAACAATATTGTTATCGATGGAATCCATTTAGATGCAGAACCTCATGGTCTTGATCAATGGGCTAGTTCAACGGAAGAGGAACAAAACGCTATTTTAGATCAGTTTTTAGTTCTTTTAGAAGAAGTTCGAACAATTGTATCAAGTTATTCCGAACATTACTTGCTCTCATCAGCTGTTGCTTGGTGGTTCCCAGAGCGCAGCGCTAGTGGAACTTACACACATGGTCATGGATATGATATGGTCAATTCTAAGCGTTTACATATGGTGGCACCAATGATATACGAAGGAGCTGGTGGAAGTGTAAGCCGTGTAACAGAACGAGCAAGAGGTTATTTGGGTGATGGAGTCGATACTGTTGTAGGAATGGGACTTGATGATTATGATTTTAATGAAGAACCATTAAATGCTGATGTAAGTGGTGTAATGCAACAGTTAAGTAACGAAAGTTTTGCAAATCACTTTTACGGTGTTTCAATTTATACAAATCATCTATATAAAGATTGGGGAAAATAATTAATTTAAGGAAAAACGTACAAAGTCAGTAAAAAAATTCTCATGCGCAATTGTATTTTGTTTTTTACATGAAAAATTACTAAAATATCTTCAAAAGTTTTGAAGTTTTGTACAAAAAAAGTAAACGGTTTTAATGGTTTTGCTCAATTTTGTTAAGTTTATTTATGAAATTAAATAGTTTACAAAATGCCCGTTATATTATGGTACGATAAAATTTTTTATTTGATGAAAACCAAAGAGCCAATGAATGGAAAACAATTTCTCCAATCATTGGAAAACATATTATCTTGTCTAGAGAAAGACAATATCGCGACTTCAGCTGATTTAATATTCTCATTATTTGATGAAGAATTTCCATATACTTTCAATTTTGTGATTTGTAGATTAATGTATGCACAATACATTTCGGAAAGATCTGACGTTTTTGATTTTTTAGAATTTTTATCATATGTTGATAGAAAAGAAAACGAAATTTACAAAAATCAGTCCAATATAATTTCTGTATTTACACTATTTCTTCTTAACTTAAATACACAAGAATCATTTTGGATTCTTGAAAATATGATCGAAAAAGACTTGATCAAACCAAATTTTTCCAAAAAAACGTTATATTTTGCACATCACATGTCAGACGATGAATTAGAAAATTTTAATCAATCACATTACTATAAAAACATTAAAGAATTCAAAAATGATGGTTGGGAAGTTCATAAAAAACTAATTCAAGATGGATTTAATCCAACAGAAATTACAAAATCAATAAAGAAAGATGATTTAGAAAGACTTCAAGATTTAACATCACGTGATAATTTTGATTTTAATCAAATTATTGAGCCATCACTTTATGAAAGATATTCATATATTAATCAAGGAGATGTTTCATATATTGATTATGCAGCATTTTATGGATCGGTTAAATGTTTTAAATATTTACTTATGAATTATTGTGACATAGATAATTGTGGAAAGTATGCAATTGCAGGCGGAAATGTTGAAATTTTTCATTTATGCGAACAAAATCATTCGACGTTTGAAGAAGGATATGAAGCAGCAATACAATTTCATCGAAATGATATTTTCAAATATATTTATGAAAATAAAATCATCGAAATTAAAGATTTAACTAAACTTTTAATGAAATGTATTGAGTTTGATAATTATGAACTTCTTTTTTATTTAGAAGATGAAGGAGTAAAGATAAACAATGATATAATTAATGAAGCTGCGAGAAATGGAAATATTTTTCTTGTAAAATATTTCCTCGAAAAATGTCAAATACCAAAAAACATTTTAATTTTTGCTGTTGAGCAAGGAATAAATGAAGTCGTTAATTATGTTCTTAAGCAAAAAGGAATAAATATTAATGCAAAAGAAATTTGTTTTTTGCTTAAGATATTTTTTTTGTTTTACATGAAGTTTTTTTTTATTTAACTTCATGTTTATTGCTAAAATTTGGAATTTATTTGGTTGATTTAATACAGCATTAATAAATGCAGCAAGTTTCGGTCATATCGAAATTGTAAAAATACTTCTTGAACAAAAAGAAATTGATTTTAATGCTAGAAATATTTGTTTTATATGTTTAATGTTTGTTTTAATATTTTTATGTTTTTAAAGAAAATTTGGAATTTATTAATTTGATATTGGACGTCATTAATGATCGCATCTGCAAATGGTGTTACAGAAATTGTTAAATTGCATCTACAACAAAAAGGAATAAATATTGATAATAAAACAATTTGTTTATTTTATAAAACGTTTATTTCAATGATTTTATTATGTTCAATTATAACATTTGGAATTTTTTTATATTATTTCTGCCTGCATTTTTAATTGCTTCTGCAAATGGTCATATTGAAATTATCAAATTATTTCTTACAGTTGAAGGAATTAATATTAATTCCAAAGATGTTTAATTCAATTATTTAATATTTATTTTTATATAATGATGTTGCATAATATTATTTAAGATTTTTCAAAATTGTTTAAAACAGCTCTTATGTGGGCATCTTATGATGGCCACATTGATATAGTTAAATTACTTCTTGAGCAGAAAGGTATTGATATAAATGCTAAAGATATTTTTTTGTATTTATTAAAGTTTACTCAATAAATTTAATGTATTTTATACATTTTTGGATTATATTGTTTTAATTTAAAACAGCATTAATGTTAGCAACTGAAAAAGGTTATACTGAAATTGTCAAATTACTTCTTTCTCAAGATGGAATTGACACAACAATAAAAAATGATTATATTTTCTATTTAAAGCCTATTCAAATTATTATATGTTTCAAAGCAATATTAGGAGTTTATAATGTGAACATCATACAGCACTTCTAATAGCAATTGGATTAGAGTATTCTGAAATTGAAGAATTGCTTCTTGCCAAAAATCCATCTGATGAAATTCAAATGAATATAAACTAAATATTACAGCTCATAGAAATAAATTAAATTATTTATATTTTTTTATTTTTTTTATTGAATTTCTCATATTTTAAACTAACATTTTAGAGAGATCGAAACAGAATAATTTAATAGATGAGAAGAAACATTAATCAAAACGAAATAATATTTTTATTTATACAAAGAATTTCTATTATCAAATTTTGATAATTATAACAAAAATTCGTTGTTTACTGATCACATTCGTTTGGCATTTTAAATTTCTTCACTTCGTCTCTAATAATTCCATATTCGAATTCCATTGGGTTCAAGCAGTCGCATCCATATCTGTTCCCGTCCATCGTCACTTGTCGCTCGTCATAGTAATGCACGGCCTTTGTTCTGACGAACTCGAAGCAACAATTTCTAATGTCGACTTTCTCTGCTGACTCGTACACATCGACACAATACGCATCATAACCTTCTTCGTATACATTTCCTTGGAAAATCGAATTTTGGAGGTAATTCTCTTTTCCTGAGATATAAAACACGTCGACGAAATAATCAAAGAATATATTATTCAAACTGTTATTATATATTAATATCGAATTAATATTCGAAGTGTATTCTGGTTGCATAAATATATTAAAACAATAACTTGAACAATGTGTCATTCGGAAATAACTTACATCAATGTAATCTGCTTGTAACCAGAAGTAACTATCACGTTGATTATATACATTTTCGGTGAAGTTATAATTACATAGTTTTAATGTGTCGCCATATATAATGTCAGTGCCAATCGGATGAAGGCCTAATGTTAAATTTTGCATCGTGATTTCATTTAATGTAAGTGTATCAAGGCCTTTGAACTTGTTTATGATATAATGCTTGAATAAGGAATTTGTAAATACACATTTATCAAATGTAACATTTGTTTTAGAAGAAGTTTCACGTAAGTCAAACATTATTACTGTAAGTACTATATTAGTAAATGTACATCCAACTATTTCAATGTTATTAGATGGACTTGAAATATATGGAAAAGTAAAATCAGAACATTCAAGTTGTGTTGATGTTGTCGTTAAAATGGGACGAAGTATATGTTGGAATGATGAGTGAAAGATCTTAATGTGATTATTAGACGAGAGAATTAAATAAGATGTTAATTTATTGAAGTATGAATTCATAATAGTTAGCTTACTTCTTAATTTAAATTTCGATGTCGAAACTAGGGCTGAATCAGATATAAAATTGTTTGCAATAAGATTGGTAATGGATAAATTGATATTCGCAAAAGATGATGTGAATTGAAATACCAGAAAAACAGGCAGAAGCATTTTTCCGTCGAGTTCCGTATGAATTTATAATAGCGAATGAAATTGAAATGAATACATCAAAATTCAGAAGAATCCATACAATTTTTGAATGTGACAAAAAAATAAAATAAACGTTTTATTTGTAAACTATTCAACTAGCAAAACTTAACGAACTTAAAGTTTTTTTACGTCCAACTTGCACTACTTCATTCACTGAACATTTCTATTTATGTTAGCGTGTTACCTACAGCTTTAAGGTATAAAACCTGTCCAAAAGATGAAAAATTGCATATATCAAATTAAGTGATATTTAATCGAATGGGCTTTTGTTAATTTCTTTTTAACATTGTGAAAAACATCCCATTAAATCATTGAATAAATCCTTGAAATCTAGTATTAAATTCATATGTTTATGTAAAAACTATCATATCCAATTTATTTCCAATGATACAACAAATCAAAAGAGTTTGTAAAATCAGCATAAAATGAAATTTGGTTGAATTCCGATTTAAGCTTGATACACCAGTTATCTTTTGAAGAACTATCAAATAATGAATGGGAACATCATCATATACGATTTGAAACAATTTTTTTGTTAAATGGAAAAATAAAAAAATTCAGTTAGTTTTCGTGTTTACTTGGATGAGCTTATTGTTGCTTTGTCTCTTCCTTGGCTTCTTCCTTTTTCTCAGTGTTTTCTGCTTTGATTGCAGGCTTTTCTTCCTTGCTGCCAATAGCTTCAATACCACGTCTTAAAGACCATTCATTTTCGAATGCATCGATTTCGTCTTCTCCTACGTTATGCCATGTTTCTTTAGTTGTCTTCTTGCCGTCTTTATCGACAACTTCATCGACTTGACACCAACGATTTCCGATTCTCTTGATCTTAGAAATATAAGTCTTTTCTCCATCATTAGTTTGTTCACGAATTTCTTCGAATTTTTCATTACCATTAAAGTATCTTTGTGATGAGTAAGTGCTATAATAGTTCTTTGGTCTAAAGTGTTCAATCTTATCATAGATCTTGTGTTGTGTTTCCTTTAATTCTTTCTTGAATTCACCATCTTGAGGTTTCTCTTCTTTCTCTTCCTTAGGCTTTTCTTCTTTTTGTTCTTTTTGTTCCTTTTCTTCCTTAGGCTTTTCGTGTTCGATCATGTTATGGAATTCTTCATCGAATGCATCAGCAAATAATGTATTCAAACGTTGTTCAAGATGATCAAAGTATCTATTCATTGCACTGAATGGATGATAAATTCTTATTGGTCTATATTCGAATGGATCATAGAATGGATCACCAAAATAACCAAACATAAATTACAAATGAAGTGAAATGTGAGATGATTACGAGTTCTCAATTTTCATCCAGAATTAATTGAATTTTTCAGAACAAAATGCTCGAGCAAATAAATTTTGAAACACCTTATCATCAGTTTCGAATTGTTTATTTGAAAAGTGCCTGTGAAAACTGATTTTCCATTTTTTGAACATATGTTTTTTGAATTGATACTTGGCCGATTTTATCGGAAACCGATGTCAAATTTTAACCGAGTTTTTTCGCCTAAAAATGACTCAGACAATTAAAGTTATCAGATGGTATAACAATGAAAAAACTTTGTTTAGTTTTGGAAAATTATTTGGAGGTTTGGTGGGACTGTTTTCAAATCGAATACGATGACATCTTTTTTCTTGAACTCTTGTTGCTCACCCATCCACTTCAGTGCGTTTTGTAGTTCATCATAAGTAGGTCCTTCTTGTGCACTAACGTCTGATACATAAAGATAAATATTGTTATCACTTGTATCGATAACAGAAGCTCCTTCTTTCGGTAATATATCTAATGTCGGCTTCTTCACGTGTACTTCTTCCATGCTCTTTCCAACTTCGAAGTTGAAGATATGGAGATATGTGGCAAAGAATTGAAGTTCAAAGAAGAATTGGTCACCAGCTTTCTCGGATTCTTGCATCATGATGATGTTGCCGCCCATATCGTGAATCATTTCATTGAATTCTGAAGATTCAAGAGACCTTTCGACACGGATAATAGTTGGGTTGTTTGCTTTCTCGACAATAAGTCCAAGGAGGCGTTCTCCAAGTGGTACTAAGTTATTAGGTGCTGATGGACCAACAAAGAGATAGATCTTATTATCAGGACATTGGGTACGATCATAAATAAAAACGCCACCCTTGGAAAGATTGGAACTCTTGGGAGGTACGAAATAAGCAATTGGACGATTCTTACCTCGGACATCAATTAATTTATCAACATAACAAAAGTTAACGGCACGAAGATTAGAGGTAACAGCAATGGCTCTTGTAATCTTACGAACGTTTAGATTCCATTGATGTTTTTCTTTAACTTCTTCTGAAGCATTTTCTGATATTTCGCTTTCTGAGAATTCATCAAGTTTAATGCCTCTTTCAGCGAGGATTTTATCTTCTTCTTCTCTTCTTCTTTTTTCTTCTTCATCTTCCTCTTTACTTACTTTTTCTTCTTCGTTTCCTTTTCCTTCTTTTTCTGAAGATGAAGACGACGACGACGATGACTTTTCTTTCTCTTTTTCTTTACCAGCTTCTTCTTCATTTTTGTCTTCTTCATTATCTGAAAGTTTGATATCTCTTTCAACGACCTCCTCTTGGTCCTGCTCGTCCTTTTTCTCCGGTTTCTTACAAGCCAGGAGCAAAAGGAGAATCAGGGCGAGGATAAGCCCGTAGATTATGATCTCCTTCATCTTTTCTGTAAAAATCAGTTCAACCGTTGGTAATTGAAAATGCTTTTGTTTGAAAAACACTTTTTCAATCGCGCTTATAGAATTTGAACGCTTGTGATAAAGTGGAATTTGACAAATTGAAATTTCAATTTCGATTCATGAACTCATAGAATATTTTGAATGAATGATTTGACTTCGTGAAGCTGAGCTCCTAATTTACTAATAAAGGAGTAATTGGTTGAGCCATTGTTTATAATCATAATAAAAATGAACTTGCCAAGTAGTTTTTCATTTATTTTTGGTTTTTACTAAAATCAAATTATTACAAATAAGTTTCTTACATGCTTTATTTTTTTGAAATTCACTCATATAACATGTGTAGTTTCATGGAGTACATCATAGAAAGATTAAAACAATAGTACGAACTGTTGTGAATAAATAAAATGTAAATATTTAACTTCAAATTGGATAAAGACTTGGAAAAAAACAATTGACAATTATTAACAATGGAGAAATTGCCAAGAAATAGCAAGGTGACTATAAATTATGAAAAAGTCATTTTGAATATTTTACATAACCTAAATTGAAATAAATTTTTTCCCCTTTCAATCTTTTCTTCACACCAAACTTTTTGATGAGAATATTTGAAAAGTGTCAATAATTTACGAGTTAATGAAATGATATGTAGAAAAAGTGACAGCGTGATTCTCAAAAAGTAAGCAATTTTTAAAAGCTTTATTTTATTATTCGTTTATTTTAAAAACTAGACAAAGATAGTCAATATTCTTACGGGTTCATGAGCAAAAATCCTTCTTATTTTTTTTATCTCACAGCCGATTCACTTAATAACTTCAGCAAAACAATTTGTGGTAGCTTTCTTGATTCCACTGCGAAAGATCTGTTTGAAGGATTTAAAGGAAATGCATTATTTTCAAATGCCGAAAATCTGAAAGCAGTAATATACAGAGACCCTTGCTTTTCATTTCACGTCCCTCCTTTAGTTAAAGTTTTTGATGTTTTCCCAAGTATCAAAAAAGAAATAAATCTTCCAAAGGTAGGTGATCAAAATAACTCAAAAGAAAGAAAGATGGACCACCCTAGCTACACTAGTGTTCTTTCTTTTGTCGGTCCTGATTCTCAATTATATGGTCATGTTACTTTAACATTTCATCATGCTCGACAAGAATATAGTCCAATAGTTTTAACAATTCCATACCTTCCACAAGATACTGATTTAAACATTCTTCAATCTCTAACAAGATATGTAGGGGATAAAACATTTGATGATATAATCGATGAATTATCTGCCAAATTAAATATACCCGTTGAATCCATCATTCTTCATCACATACAAAATGGTGTTGATCGCATTGTTTTTCCGTTTACCAAAATATCTGATTTTTTCAATTCAATGTTTGCTACAAATGGTATTGTCGTTGATACAGGTGAGCTTGAATTTGAGTTATATGTATCCCCATTTAACACAAAGAATAAATTTCCAGTACGACATATTGAAACTAATGAAGAATCTATTAATCAATTTTCTTCAAATCTTTATGATGCACTTGATATCAGTCCATCACAATATATTCCCGTTATACTCGAAAGCATCTATAAATATATCGAAACTAAAACGCTTCCATTAAGTAACGATGAACTTGATGTGATAAAAAGTGCCGTTAAAACGGTCGTTGAATCTCGACTTTTTGAGTTCATTCTCAAATATTTCAAATTGGACAGAACAATTGAATACAAAATGGAAGAACTTGGCGCACTTTTTAATCCGCTTAATTTAAAGAACACATCTATAAGACAAGAAGTAGATATAAAATTACTTATTGGCGCAAGCCTTTCTAAATGGAGAACATTTCCTCAAGATATTGTAAATCGATTCCATCAAGTTTTGGTTTCAATGCAAACAAAACGAAAACCTCAAAATGTATCATATTTTGGTACCGTGGTTTACTCACAATATGTTAATGTGAACAATTTACAATATACTTTGATTTTAACATATGGATTTTTACATCTGATGAATTTTTCTCCAAAAGTAACAGATCATCACGAAGTACTTCCAGAATCTTATCATTTTAATTGTAGTAATACGAAACCTTTACTTTTCGGTGCTCCTGTTCAATGTGTTAAATTTGTAAAATTTCATCCGGATAATAACATTGGTTTACTATCAACGCCAAACGGATATCTAGGGGTAGATCTTAAAAAGCAAGACGCACTCAATGACTTTTGGTTGATGTTTTCGATTTGCCAATTTTTGATTCAACTTCCTTTTGTCAAGCCTCCAATTCCTCGTCTTATAATTCATTACTCGTTTCCAGTTATTGGGGATGATAGAGCATTCTCAGCAAATATTGAAGCTGGAAATGATAATTGGTCGATAAATATATCGTATGAGAAATTCACCAGAAAAATGAATAAAATCTTTGCTCGATGCCGTAAGGTTCAGACGATGGTTTCATTAGACTCACCACTTCCAAAAATCAATGAATTCTTAAGAACAGATTCAGTTATTAGTTATTTGAACAGAATGTATTCATTTAGGAACATTGTTGAACAAATTAATGTACCTGAATTCCATGATTATGACTTGATGAAATCTGCGTGTTTTGAGTTGTCATTCTCATCAAATCAGAACGATCAATATAACTTTTTCAAAATTTTGGGGGTGTCCAAATTTAAACGTTCGTTTACGATTGGTTCCGTGTCACTTTTCCAATTTCAGATTCAAAATTTCGGTTCGATGGTTGAAACCGATAGAATCCAATCGTCGCCTTTACTCCATTTTGCGTGCTTGTTTTCAGATGATTATGATATGCTTCGTCTTCTCATGAATAACTTTAACATTAATGAGCAAGATGATGATCAACGATCTGCACTTTTTTATTCAATTCGTAATCCATCATTATTTGCAACACAACTTCTTTTTGAGCACAACATCAATCCCAACAAAGTCGATAAGTCTTCAGATACTCCTTTAATTGCTTCAATTCGTAATGGTTTTAGTGAGATGACAACATTTCTAGCTAGACAAGGTACTTCACTTAATCGAACCTTATTAGAGTTTCACAATCCATCTCTTGTTTATGCCATTCTATTCCATAAGACCAAAACCTTCAAAAAGCTCATCAAGATATGTCCAACTTATTATCTCAACTTTCCAACACGTCAAGGCAAATTCCTTACACATGTTTGTCTTGATGCCAAGTCTCCTAAAGCGTTATATTCTCTTGCACCCAAATGTCCTGATTTTGATCCCAACAGATATACTGATGTTGTCCCTCATCCGTTACATTACTTCTTTAATCGTAAGCCAATACAATCCATCCGACTCTTTAAAGCTTTGCTTTCATTGCCCAATCTCGATTTGAATGTTTACAACAAAAGTGGCCACACGGTTTTATGCAAATCGATACAATCGAAAAGTATCCTTTATTTAAAGGCACTTGTTGCAGATCCAAGGTGTAATCTAGATTTCCAGAACAAGAACGGTAGAACGCCATTATCTATTGCAGTCGAACTCCAAAATCTCGAAGCGGTCAAAGTATTGATTTCTGCGGGCGCACTCATTAATGCTCCGAATGATGACGAAGAAGGTAACACGCCACTGATGATCGCTGTTAAGCTGAAGAATGTCGAAATTGTGAATGAGCTGTTGGCAAAAGGCGCAAAGGCGGACGTGTGGTACAACTCTGAGGGCGTCCTGCCGAAGCACATTGCGAATGATGAGATAAAGAGGATACTGGAGGAGAGCGGATACAAAGAGGAATATCTGCAGCTGGAAAATGTTTGAAATAAAATTTGTTTGTGGTAATAAATATCTGTAAATGTGTTCTGAAATATATAGATGTGTCAGCATTTGTTATTCCAATATACATTTGCTTTTTAAATAGATGCTGAAAAGTTTGCAGTACGAGAGAACAGGAAATGGGAACTAGCGCCTCTCCTCTTCGGAACATTAAGAGCTCCAGGCAAGCTTAGGTACAGGAATTTAGCAAGAACTAGAAAAACATATTTATCAAGTCAAAAACATATTTTACACGTAAAACGATCATTAGCTTTTGAAATAGCAGAACGATACATGCTATCGTACTACGACCTTTTTAGCATCAGCTTATTCATTGTTCAATGAATAGTGTTCTATACTTTTTACAGTAATTAATGAAGTCAAATCAAGTTGAGCATTTGTTTATGATTGAAATGTTTTACAATTTTCGTGAGTTTTATTCATCTAATTTCCACATATCGCATGCCTTAACTTATGCATTAAGTATTTGTTGGTAAACTTGAACACTTTCTGAAGAATTTCACACTTCAAATGTCATTGGAACAATGGCCACAAAAAAAATAATTTTATACAATTTTTAGATAAACACAAAATTAAAACTTGTTTTGGTCACTATAGTCCACTTGATAGTTTTCGTATTTTTCTTTGATTCCAGGCGGAATTTCGAGAATAATTATTGATTGTTTTATTTCTTCTGCTGGACTCTGTGCAACTTCAATTGGAGGCAGAGCTGTTGGCGGATGAAACGTAGCAATTGTTGAAGGAGGAAGTAAAGATAAGTCGTATAACTTTTTTGATGTTTTTGTCAATGACAGTATCCAATCTTCGTCTTTGTTGATTGGAATTTTTATATATTTGCGATTGAACCAAAGTTTCATTTCTTTTGCAATCAGATACAAAAGAGTTCCTTCGTCATTATAAACCATTGCATTTTCCCATATTTGGTTTACATCATGTTTCCATTCTTCAATTGACGCATATTTGTTTCCGCTTAGTTTTTTTTTGATTGTCGTTAAGTCCATTGGCGATTTAATAATATCAAAATATCCTTTAGCCCCATCACGATCTGGATCAACTTTATCAATGAATGGCTTACAAAGTTCCATTTTCTGCATTTTATTTGTTAAATTAATACATTGAAGTTTTTCGAAATCATTCATTAAATGAATTTTTATACCTGGCGACCGTTAGATGATTCGAACAGAGTTTGTCAAATTCAAGAATCAAATTTTTGATGTCGAAAAGAAATTTGGTTCTTTCACTTGAATTCTGGGATCTCTTCTTCGTGCAACTCTAAAGATATTACCCCACTTTTGGTTTGCGTTGTCATCCACATTTTCATTATTTCTATTAATTGAAATTTTGATATCAGTTTCATTACTCCAAATTGATGATAAAAGTTCAAAACATTTACAACGCGTTGAAGTGTTCCAATGAGAAATTGATATTTTCTCAATTACGCTTGTAATGTTATGATAATTCATTTGTGGGAATTGTTTCAACAAATTTTGTATTTCCCTTTTCTTCAGTGCCTTTATTGCAGTATTAACAATTTCACAATGCACTGATTGTAATGACAATGCGATTCTTTCGAAATATGCCGTTGCCATTTCAAAAGAAACGACGTCAACAAACGTAATAAACAATTTCGTCATTTCGTTTAAGAAAAGAATTTCTTTTTGGAAGTCAGTTACCGGCCAATGATTCAACAGATATCCGAATATGATTGGGAACAACGAATATTCTTTTTTACAGAAACTAATAACGCATTCTATGTACATCGGATGTACGATTTGGTTCAGATGAAATGGTAAAAAGTAATCTCTAAAGTAATATAAATGTGATCGTTGTAATTCAAATGAATTATTTGATATTATCGAAAACAAAACTTCGAATATTTCATTTGAACATTTCCTTAATGAAAGCAACATAAATATACTATGAAGGATTTGTTTTTGGATGTTTTTATGTTTCCTTTGTATCGAAATTAATATGTCTCTAACGATTTCTCGTTCTTCATTTTCTGAACTTATTCCATTTTTTATGAGTTTATATATAAACGACGATGTGTATAGTTCAAGTGGACAATATTTGCATAGGAATAATGTGTTGTAGATGATGTTTAAGTATTCCCATGTAATATATCGTCGATATTGAAAGAGAATTGTGGAAATCATTTTCATAAAGATTTTGTACGAGTCATAGCGAAGTATTTCTTGGTTCTTTGCATATGAGATAAAGTCAATGATCTCAGTGGTTAACTTTGATTTAATAAGTTCAACGATTTTGGAATCATTGACTTGAAACACTTTGATGCATTCAACACATTTCGCTTGAAATAGATATTCACGTTGTTCTTGCGGAACTTCTTCAAATGATCGAAGCGAAAAGTCTTTGGATGAGATATCAAAGGAATCAAAGCGTTGATATTTTTTCATTTTAAGAAATGAATAAATTTTTTGTTTGAATATCAAAGCACATCAAATATAAACTATTCAAAAACCAAAAGTCCTTAAAATTTGAAATAAACTATTCAATAATTATATGTTATATAACTCACTTGCGATTTCGACAATTTATATAGAGCGCTCATCTTAGAGATCTTGACATTATGAATATATATTATATATAAATACATAGATGTAACAATAATTAATGAAAATCTGAATTAGTCATTATGAACAATACATTTTCCCATATTTAAACTTTATGTGTGTTACACCTCCATCTGCAATACTTCTAATTTCTGAGTTTAAAATTTCTTTAATATTCTTTTTTTTATTAAGATTTCCCAATAATTTCTATCTGTTTTTGGGGTACCCCATCGCTTTTGCGGTTTTTTGGTTCAATATGTTGTTAACTAATGAAGAAACAAAAGAATATCAATATCAAAATGAATGGGAAATGTTGCTCTCAATCAAAAAACTGGTTTTTGGTTTAAATGGAGGAAATATTGTTCAAACAGCGAAAGCAATAAATGATAAATTTGATAAAAATTATCCAATTTATTTTAATTTAATTATTATTCAAATGATACACAATTTGCTTACAATAAAGAATACGGAATCTGATATATATATATATATAAAATTTCTAAAAGAAATTAAATCATTTGAAGGTTGATTCAGAAGTAGCTAAACTATTTTTGTACCACCTGAAGATACATATGATACATAAAACAAATTAAATTTTATTGAAGAAATAAAGACAATGATATTCCAAATACTTGGACAAGACTTAATGGCGCTTTTGCATCAACCGTAAGTGTTTCATCAGCTCCTTTTTCTGCTCTAAAACATATGTTGCTTGCATCGTTTGTTGGGCTAAAAGATCCGTTTTTTACTGATTGAATTTGATAATTTTGACCTACAGAATGAAGATACATATACTTTCCATCTTCAAGAGTTACACTAAATATATCATCCTCATCAGGCGGTAGCCATAAATCTTGTGCAAGGATAACTTTTCTTGGTTTCTCAAGATCAATTCCTCCGAGAATTTGACGAAAAGAATCTGTTTGTCGTGCTCGAGGACTTATTAACGTAAACGAAATTCCTGTTCGTTGCTTGACAAGAATACCTGCAAGGTCTGGAGTGTCTAATGAAAAGTTCATTGATTTGGAAATAAACCATGTTTTTTTCATGTACTTCATTTTTCTTTTGGCAACTAACAACGTCTCTCCCTGTGTTGAAATTGAATATTTTTCACCTTTAATTCCTTTTATCCAAATTCGATGTCTTTTAACATTACAAGTGATTGCATCTTTAATAGGAGAAAGAAAAGGATCGCTGTCAAGCGCTAAAGGTGGTAAACCTAAATGCGTTAAGTCACCACTTAATGGTTGTAAATCTTTATCATTTTCCATCTCATCATGTGATTCTTCAGTATGTGGATTTTTTATTTTTCTTGGAGACATGTGTCTTGGAGGTGGAACAAAGTCACTGTCTGTGGAATCTGAATCTATATCAGTTGGCAAAGAGACACAATTCACAGACATTTTCTTGATTCAGCTAACGTATTATTAAACGGCTTCTCATCTGGCACAATTATTTTACTTTATTTCCAACAAAATTCCTACATTTAGAAATATAATTTTTCAATTCAATCGGAAAGTAAAGTCAAGAATCAAAATTTATTATATTAATTGTTGTTAAAATTAATTTCGAACCTAATGGCAACAGACCACAAATTTATTGAGTAAACGTTTAAATTAGGAAAATGAAAATTGTAGTTTTGATATCCAAAATTAATCAAATTAATCAAGTGTTTCTATCTATACCTATATATATATATATATATATATATATATATATATATATATATTAAATCTTGAGATAATTAATGATTTTATTTATATATGTATACATTGTGATTATTTTATTTATTTAATAATATCTTTAAATTCAGTGATTTATGGATTCGTTAATTTTTTGTTGAATCAATTTAGCTACTTCTCGCGATGCAACAAAAAGTGCTGTTTGAAATAATTTGTATTGTTTCCAAATATTGTTTTGAAATATAAAATTATTGAAATAAATTTCAAATAAAACAAATGAATATCTTCAACATTAATATCAATTTCTTCTTGTTCAAGTAGTAATTTAACTTTTTTTATTTCATTAATGCAAGATGCTATTATAAGAGCAGTTTGAAATGATTTAAATAATATCCAAATATTATTTTGAAATATAAAATTATTAAAATAGATATTATTTAAAATAATTAAACATTTTTTGCATTAACATCAATTTCTTTTTGGTTAAGAAGTAGTTTTACTATACTGCTTTTGTGTGCATTCATGAGTGCTGTATAAAATAATTTAAATAATTTCCAAATATAATTTCGAAAGACCAAATTATTAAAATAAATTTTAAATAAAATAAATGAATACCTTTAGCATTAATATCAATTCCTTTTTGTTCAAGAAGTAATTTAACGATTTCTTTATGACCGCTATAAGATCCCCAAATAAGTGCAGTTTTAAATACTTTAAATAATTTCCAAATATAATTTCGAAAGACCAAATTATTAAAATAAATAATAAACAAAACAAATGAATATATTTAGCATTAATATCAATTCCTTTTTGTTCAAGAAGTAATTTAGCTATATCTACATTACCCTTTATTGATGCAAACATAAGTGCTGTCAAAAATAATTTAAATAATTTCCAAATATTATTTTGAAATTTGAAAATTAAAAAACAAGTTTTAAATAAAACAAAAACATGTTTACAGCATTAATATCAATTCCTTTTTGTTCAAGAAGTAATTTAGCTATATCTACATGACCATTTATTGATGCAAACATAAGTGCTGTCAAAAATAATTTAAATAATTTCCAAATATTATTTTGAAATTTGAAAATTAAAAAACAAGTTTTAAATAAAACAAAAACATGTTTACAGCATTAATATCAAAACCTTTTCTATCTAATATATAATTAACATGCTCAATATTTCCTGATTCGGTTGAATAAACTAATATATTTTTTGGAAATGGATTTTCTTTAATTAAGTATTTTGTAAGAAATATATTTCCATTTCTCGCTGATTCATTAATAATAGATTCATTAATTTTCATTCCTTCTTTTTCTAAAAATGAAAAAATTTCATAATTATGGTATTCAATACATTCCTTTCCCATCATATCAAAATCTATTTCATTAATTTTATTTTCATAAATATATTTAAAGATCTCATTTTGATGAAACATAATCGCTGCTTCATAAGCATATTCAAATGATGAATGATTTTGTTCACACAAATGAATAATTTCTTCATTTCCACCTGCAACTGCATATTTGCCTGCGTTTTCTACTTTTGCATTATTTATAAGTAAATATTTAAAACATTTAACTGAAGAAAAAAATGCTGCATAATCAATTAATGTAACATTCTTTTGATTAATAAATGAACATATTTCATAAAGTGATGGTTTAATTTTTTGATTAAAATCAAAATTTGTTTGTGATGATATTTCTTGAAGTTTTTCTATTTCATCGTTTCGAATTATTTTTGCAATTTCATTTGGATTATGTCCTTCTATAATTAATGTCTTATGCAATTCCCAATCATTCTTTTTAAGGTCACTAATGTTAAGGTTATCAATTAATTTTTTTTCATTCAATTCAAACAATTTATTTAATTTTTCTTCATCTTTCTCATAATGCATAAAATAAAGTAATCTTTTTTTTATAATAATCTTTGGTTCAATTATATTTTGTTCGATCATATTTTCAATAAGATAATATGATTCCATAGCAAATTTATAATAATAATTATTAATAATCAATTGTAGAAATACATCTAATATCTTGGAATCACAATGAAACATACTTTCTTCATATTGTTGAATTTTATTGATAAAATCTAAACATATGTTAACATCACATTTTCTAATAACAAATGATAAAAATATCATTTGACTAATAGTTTGGTTAAATGAGTATAAATAAGTTTCATCAAATATATCAATGACCAACTGTACAGATTGAGAAACATTACCATGTTTTAAACCAAAAATTATTTGTTTCATTGATTGGAGTTTTTCCCATCCATTCGTATTCTGAAATAACATAAACAACCCAAATGACAAACAATAGATATGTAGCAAACCATAGATTCGGACATTTGATATGAAAAATGTTTTCATATTTTTAATGTTAGAAAATATTTAAATGCTAATTTTAAGGCATATATTTTAAATTTCCGATAAAAATATTTCAAAACCATTATATAATTAGTATATAAATGCAAAATTGGGGAAAAAATATTACTCCCAGTAACCAAACAGCAATGAGAATAAAACATTCATATCTTTTTAGTTATATTAATAACAAACAAGTTGAACCTTAATATACGAAATATTTACCAACAAAACTTTTTTAATGTTTTTTAATCGGACTGTATTTTGCCAAACCGTTTTTTATTTTCTATTTTCATTTAAAATAGGCGTCATTTATATTTTTATTCAAAATCAAATTGAAAGAATACAAATTCCTTTGAAAAAGTGGGATTGTTTCCTATCGTTCTAAACATTTGGTTTCAAATATTTCAAAAACGACCGTTAATAAGGACGCCCTTAAATCAGAAGGAACGATAGAATATTTTGAGTTATGATTCGATCGTTTTGTAACCCCAAAAAAATTCAAAGCGCAATTGGCTGAAACACTTGCCATAGAAATTTCGGATAAAACATAAAAATAAAACACTAAATCAAACATTTACTTTGTCAATTCCGAATTCTTTCGCTGCTCTTTTCACTATTTCTCTCAGTTTTTCTTTCCCATCCTTTGAATAATATTCGAATATTCCGCCATTTCCCCATTTAACAATGTTTACAGCCAAATTAATTATCTTTTTCACAACGCTTTGGAATAATTCTTTTTCATTATCACTAAAAAACCCTAGAAAAGCAAACAAACTTTCAAGAGGAATATTATTTCCAACAGAAGCAGAGCCAAGTGCAGCAGCACCAGCTGCAACAATGTAACTTGGCACCTCTATTAGACCAAGAGATGTTAATGATGCATCGAGAAAAAAATAACAAAATTTTTCTATATTTTGTAACTCAAAACGTGTGATGATACAAGTGATAAATAGTTGAGATGTTGGAAAGTTAAGTTTCATCCCAATGGATGAAAATATGTTGAGTTCTGTGGAACGAAGTTGATCCGCTGTAAGTTTGTTGTTGGCAATGGTGGTGAAAATAGATATGTCTTTGTATATGGTTTCTTCGAGTTTAGCAGATATCCAAAGTGATGTGGCCGCATAAAGTTGAGCATCTTTTCGAGTCACGTGAATGCTAAGAAGCACTCTGTCATAGATAGCAATAGAACTATAGAGAGTTTCTCTGCTAAAATTTACTTTGATTTGAACACGATAGAGCCAATCAACAACTGCGGTTCTAATAAAAATAATATTTTCTTTATCTTTAAGAGGTATTGAACTTGCTTTTAATGTGCTATTTTTTGAATCTGTTAACATATTTTGAAGATAAATAAATTTATTATTTTCAATTTCTGTATTTTCGCTACAGCTTTCAATTTCGATATCCGAATAGTCAGAAGTTGCTTTGTATTGTTCCTCATCAAAAGGAACTCGTATCATAAATTGGTCCTTCCTCTTGGGAACAAAAAAGTGTCATCCAAATGAGGAATCGAACATGAAAAATAAAAACTATCATTAAGCAAATTATTTGCATATTTAACATAAAGGACATATGGAATCAAGTTGTTTGTGTTTAAGAAATGTGTGTTTTGAGTGATTCAAAAAAAAATTAAATTTAAATTAATCAGTTGATTATAAATTTTCTTTGGTTAGCAAAGATTTCCTTTCTCTTACTTTCTTAAACCAAAAATAAATTGGTAAGGTGTGTAATTATATTGCTATTTGAATTAAAAGATGAAAAAAAAATTACAGCTGGATTGCGTGTTTAAGAAATTTAATCAAAGAGGTCATCGAAACCACCTGCCAATTCAACAACTTCTTCTTCTTCCTTCTTTTCTTCTTCCTTCTTTTCTTCTGTTGTTGCAGCAGCAGCTGGAGCAGCGGCACCACCTCCGACAACAGCGAGTTTGGATGAACCTTCCTTGATGAGTTCTTCGATGTTCTTTCCGTTTAATTTTTCGAGAAGAGCATCAATTGCTTTTGCATCAACTTGAATTCCAACGCTTTCGAGAATTGCTGTGATCTTTTCTTTGGATGGGGAAGCATCGCCGCCGGCTTGGGCAAGGAGATATGCAGCAATATATTTCATTTAAATTAAGGCCAGCCATAACCGCCAAAAAGTGACGGCCGGTTTTGCTCAAGTGTAACGTGCTCCTTTTGAAAAAGTCCTTTCTTACTAAATGAACATGGAATATTTCAAATAATTTCATTGTATGTTCAATTTTCTTGTATTATATCTAATATAACTTGCTTAAGTTTAATAATTTTTTACTAATGCAGAAAATTTACTTTTTTCTTTTGATTTCCTGCTTATTATCGCATGAATGAGATTACATACAGAATTTTTTCTTAACGTTATAAAAAGTGTTAGATAATTGATCAATTGCCCATCGTCCTCTTGGCGGTTATTTAAATTGAAAAATTCAATCTGTTAATTGTGTTGAAACAAACTTTTTGAGCGCTCGAAAAAATCCATGGATTTCCTTTGATGCTAAGCGATATCATTTTCTTTGTTTCATTTTTTTGTCTTCTTCTACAATTTAAATAAGGGAACTTTATGTCACTTTTCATAAAAATCATTACGTTTCAGCTTTGTGAACATCTTCCGATCGCAAAAACAATAAAACGCGTTTCGGTAAAAGTTATACAAATGAACTGACGAAAAGAAGAAGCGGTTGAAGCTTCTGATTTATTAGCAAGTTTCGCAAGTTTTGACACGGATGCGCTATTTCATCTTGGTTTTTCCCATACATTTCTTTTGTTTATTACAAACCTCACCAAAAAACTTAGGCTCAAAGATTTTTAGTGATCAATTATCTATTTCTCAAACTCTCCAGTGCTCTCCTTGCCTTACTTTGAAATCCAAGTGGGATGCATACTTTACATTCTCGTGCCTTAATAAAAAGAACGTGTCCATCAAAGTCACCAATTTTCTTATGCTAAAAGATAATGAATCGAATCCATTTAATATAAGCACAAGAAGATATCATTTTAATTCCCCTTTGCTAGAATTACCGATTTCATATGTTAAACATTGTTTCAAATTTTTTTCTTTAGTGTTTAATCATTTTTCATTAAAAGCACATTTATCAATGCAAATGAATAATAGTTTCATAAAGAAAATGTTCAAATTCAATGAAAATGTTCAAGCTCTAATTTGTTACTTTTTTATTTTGGGATTTTCTTTATGTTATGAAATTAAATTCTTACTTAACAAATTGAAAACAAACGAAAAGAAAAAACATAAAAATGTTATAATTTTTTTTATATTTTTCATAAATTCTTTTCAAATAATTTATGATAATACTTCAACATTAACAATAACAAACTCAAATGATTTTAGTGAAATTGAACAATATAAAATTACCACGAAATTTATAAATATCAGTGAAGGAATTTATTTCATTCCAAATAATCCATTTTCAGAATGGCCATCAGTTAATTCAGTTAATTTTGGTAATTCTACAACAGATATTGGGAATTATGTGTTTTCATCATGTTCTAATTTAGAAACGATTATTTTTGGAGAAAATGTTGCAATGATTGGTGGTGGAGCATTTTCATCATGTCCATCAATCAAAAACATTACAATTCCAAATTCAGTCACATCGATTGGTAGTTCAGCATTTTCATCATGTCCTAATTTGGGGGTGTTAACACTTGGGTATGGAATAAAAGAAATTGGAGGATCAGCATTTGGTAATTGTAATGCACTTGAATGCATTTATTATTATGGTTATACAGAACCAGTTATTGGAGAAAGTGCATTTTATAATGTTACAACGAATGTTATCACATATCCAACATATATAGGAAGTAACTTTGGAAAATTAAATGTTAGCAATACATATGCAGAAGGAAATTGCAATCCAATTGCAACACTATCATTTTCATCATCACACACATTCAGTCGAAGTAACACATATTCTCAGTTAAATACATTCAATCAAAGTCACACATATTCTGTCTCAAGTACATTTTCTCAAATGCATACATTCAGTATTAATACATTTTCAAAATCGAATACATTTACTGAATCAATTCAAAATGATATAACGAAATCTTTTTCATATCTATTAACGATCACATTATCATTTACATATTCATTTACTTATTATGAAATACAAACAAAATCACTTTCACTATTTACAATTAATTCATCGAATATTTATATTGAAACAGAATTTATATATTATGATTACACAGTTATTATTTATTCAACTTATTATATTTATTATTCGAACTTCTTTACATTTATTTATAACAATGAATTTCAAACAAATGATAATAAAATAACAATTATCATAATAATCGTTTGCGTTATTGTTGTTATTATTATAATTTCATTACTAATTATATTATTGATTCGAATTAAAAATAAAAAAGAAGAAATTGATGAAAATGAAACTTCAGAACAACAAAATGAAAACCAAACCACAAACACATTCACAACGGGAATGTCTATCTCAAATATTGAAGAAGATCCTTTTGCAGATGACTTCAAAGAAGAAAAATTCATTGAGCAAATGTAATTTTGAAAAATAAATAATAAAATATACTCAGTTCTAAATGTAAATCATTTTTAGTATTGTGTTTTTTGTTTTTGGTATATAACATCATCTAATATTTTTGTAGAGTTTGGGAATCTTCGGTCTTATTTAATTATTTACGGTACAAAGAATAATGAATCACATTTAATTATTTATTACCTATTGAAGAAGAAATGTATGAAAACTTACGACAAGATCCATCATGAATATTATGGCAAAACTTATGGAATGTTATACCAAATTGTTGCACATCGAATTTAACTGATATTTCAGGGTTTGTTGACTTAGTATTAAATCGATTTGAAGAAATCAAATTAGAATTATATCGACCGATTTGTAAAATAATACTATATGCTATATTGCTCCATATACTGATCGACATGAACAAATGTTAATTTCATTAGCTAATGCTTCTGTTGATCCATCCACTGCATCATGTGTAATTCCGGCAATATCTGTTGTTGCTTCATTAATGGATCAAAATTCCGTTAATGCATTTTTCGGCTCATTAATTCGTAATAAGATTTTAGTCTTAGCTGGTAATCCATCACAAATTAGCATTGCATGTGCATTAATGGATATCGCATTAGCTTTAATGTCATATATATCAGAAATATATCGAAATGTGTTTTATAGAATGTTATTATCATTTATCGAACAAAAAATTAATTTCTAGAAAAAGGCACTTCGTTCATTACGTACATATATTCAAAAGTTTCCAAATCCTTCAGTTACAACTAAATTACTTAATGCATTAAATACTACAACAGAAGTTCAATCATCATCAGCATTACGTTATCGATTATTATTAATGTTAACATTATTACAAATACCGAACACAGAAAATGTATATCAATGTTTTTCATAGAGAAAGTTACTGAATGTGTCCCACCTATAAGATGAAACGAATAAGAAAAGTTTTCATCAAAATGATTAAGAGTTGAACTAACACAGTGTTTCTTCAAAATTAATGTTATCCATCATTTAGCTTTGATATAATTTTCTCCAACAATTGAATATCCTTTTGTTCCATGAAATGCAAATGAAAATAAAATATTCCTGTTATCACTTTCCTATACACCAATGTTGAGTTTTGAAAAAATATGAATTTCTATGATAAGGAAAGTTACATGCCTATATCCTTTTGATAATATTGCATAAATAATTTATATGAAATATCAAATTATTGAAAAACTAAAAAACATCATTAAAACATTTTATGCTTGAGAAATAGTTATTCACCTCGAATTCCAATCTTTAAATTTACAAAATATTATACTATAAATTACTTATAGCATTTGATATCAAAATTATCTACAAACAACATTTAACATATGTGTAAACTATTCAATTAGCAAATTCATCGTTCTCTTTCTTTCTGCGGTAACACAATCCGGCAACAAGCACAACTCCCACTCCTAGGATTACACTTCCAACTACCAACACAGCGACGCCAATTGGGTTCATTGCGCTTTCTCCCAATTTGAATCTTATAACAGCAACTCGATACTGGTGGTACTTTGGTAGCCCTTTTATTTCAAGCTCAAACTCTCCATCGCCTTGGGGTTTGCATGACATGTCATTTGACACAAAGAAGCATTCATATGAATTTGAATTATTTTTGGCGTTGAACTTCACTTTTGCGAGTCTCCGGAAATCGCTACCAGAATATTCACCGTTGTAAGCCAACAAAACGACAAGATAACAATTTGATTGTTTGCCATTTTTTATCTTATCACAAAACATCGTTTTATCTGACATTTCTATAGTCTCACGACTTGTTGTGTTATCAAGAGGTGGAACCTGTTGATCTGGTGGTAGTTCCATTTCGACCATTTCGTATTGATTTGCATAAAAAACAGTGTCATTAAGAACAGCACGAAGGACCGGAGTCCAACGCTCAAAGTGTTCTCTTGTGTCGAATATTTCTTGTTTACATTCAGCTGACCAAAAGTTTTTTTGTGCAGCATTATATGAGAAATAAGAAGCAGCACCACCAAAAGAAAGAAGAAGAGAGAAATATTCTTCCATATACTTGAATGAGTTTTCACGTGGTGTATTTTCTAGTGTGCTAATTGGTCTAGATCCAGAAGTAAATCTTTGTTTCCAAAAGTTATCTCTTGTTGTTTTTGAGTATTTCAAATGTCCATCTGCGGCGGGGACGAAACCGACTTCATAACCTGAGCTTGCGATGAATCTTGATAATTGAGGTGGGGTAAAATTGGGTATTCCCCATGAACCCCCCTGACGATACGTTCAAATAACGTTTATAAATTCTGAGGAAGTTAACTATCGTTGGGATGAATGATTTCTGAGCATTTTCATCGTACAGATAATAAGGTATATCAGACAACGCGACTCTATTATCATTTGATATATAAGTAATCCGATAACCGCCACTGAAAGAATCGATAGCTATACCATCGAAACTTATGTTGTTGTTAACGTAATTAGCTATTGAGTTATCTAAACCAGGGATATAATAATCATAAGATTTCCCTTCCAGAATAACATAAGATTTCAGTCCGACATTCCAAGAAGCGTTTTCAGCTTCAATAACAATTTCTCCATTTACATTTCGATTTCCTTCTTCTAAAATTGCAGCGCATTTCAGATATTGTGAATTATTCTTATCGTTAGCGCAATTTTGTAAATCGGAAATTACTGTTTCTTCATTATACGGAATCGATACATGTATCATTGTCGGCTCAATGTAAATATATGACTTCAAATATTGCTTAACTTGATTCCACGATGCACCCCATTGGAATTGGACTCCATAAACATCGCGGTCATCAGTACTATTCGGGAAAATCGATTGCAATTGCGGAAACGCTGCCCATAGCCCTTGACCTCCTGGTTGCGTTGAGTATATATCAGAGAAATGCAAATGCCACTTCTCAAGTGCGTCAAGCCAACTCGATGACGCTTGCTCTAAAACTAATAGTGAGATATTAAATCCATTCGTGTTAGTGACCTCGATATGCATAGAAAAATGCGTTGTCTTGGTTCCATTTGAATCTTCGATTTCTTCGATTTTCCATAGGTGCATAAAATCAAACGCATAAAGATCAATGCCAATGATATGACTGCCATTAGCAATGATTGGGACTTGCGCAATAGAGCCAGCAGAATTTGAAAAGGCATAATTGGGCGTTGAGAATTTTGTCGGAAATAAATGTGGATTTTGAAGACTAAGTGAATATAATCGAAGTTTTGGATCATTACTATGATATGGAACATGGCCAATATAGCGTGTACATAAGCTTGTGATGGGTTCAGATGTAACTGGAATCTCCTGAGGATTAATGATTTGGTTGAAAAATTCAACTTTGGGAAGAAGAAAGACGGCATCTCGAGTTGGATCTTGATTCATCATATAAATGGTTAATGAAACACTTTCGTTGGGTGCAGGTTGACTGAGTTGATATATCGTAGATGTACCAATATTGGAATTGGCGCCATAACGATAAACAATACGAGGATTTGATTGCGTGATATCAACATAACAGAGTGCAGCTTCGTTGTTGTTGCTGCTGGCTGCATTGCATGTAGTACGAACATATATATAGCGCTTTCCAGTTGGAAATTGATTTACACGATAAGAAAAATAATATGCAAGTGTAGATGTGGTACCAGGTGGTGCTATAAGTGTTTGGCCATCAGAACTTGGAGTTGAAGTGCAACCTTCTCTTTTGGACCAATTTAAAAAACTTTGTGGTAATGGAACTGAAAAGGAATCTTCTGGTATATCCGATTCAGTGTAGTACATGTAAAGTTGCGTTTGATCTAAAGAGAATATTAAGTAAGAAAACCAGAAGAAAAACATTGCGCAATGTGTGTGGGCATTTTCAAAGCATAATAAATCATTCAATTATTCAAGCTGTAATAACGATTTAGGGTGCCCCATAATATTACTTCACAAAAAATCGCCCTTGTGTTAAGTCTTCATTAATTAAACATTAACACACATGCAAAATAGCACAATTTAGTAGGCTAGGCTACAGCTATTTTTATAAATTAAATATGTCATAATAATCTGTTTATTGATAAAATAATATTTCTTATAGAACTCTAAGATGACAGTGCTAATTCCATGTAAAACAACAACCCCAGTGGAGAAGTCAAATGTTTTCACAATATTCTCAGATAATCAATCCGCAGTTACAATTAAAGTTTATGAAGGAGAACGTCCACGAATGTGACAATAGCTAACTTGGTACATTTGATTTAACAGATATTCCACCAGCACCACGCGGCGTACCACAGATTGAAGTTACATTTCATGTTAATGCTATAAAATTTAATTAAAAAGACTAAATAATATTATTTGGGGCAAATGCTTTTTTTGCTTTTTTCCATAGACTGCAGTGAAAAACATGTAGAGCGACCCTTATTATACAACCCACGCCTACACTGTACCATTATTCATGGAGAACATATTTAGAAAATAAGTGTGTCTCACGGCAGTTTACCAAAATTTTTTTTTATATTTCTAATATGATTAAATTTATTTTATAAAAAAAGTATTCATTTAAAATAATATATAAAAGAAGATCAAATGATCATTGGTCTCTATCGGCACATTTGGGGTGGCCTCATTTTATAAAACCGTCGCTCAAAAATGTTTTTGGACTTTGTTAGCGAGTGTCACCAATAAATGTAGTTTTATGTTCAGTGTACAATGAATTTTACCAAAGTATATATATTGCTTATGTACATCACAAAATACATTTGTCTTCTTTCAGGGAAAAACTTTTATTTTTGGTGATTAATGAAAGTGTTGAGTTATGTTTTTTTGTTTAAAGATATGTTCCTATTGATCGTGTGGTTTATTGCTGATTTTTGTGGGCTTTTTTTAATTATATTTATTTTATTGTTTTTAGTTCCGTTTCTATTTTCATATGATTTTGTTATTAATTTTTTCTTTTGATCATTTTTATTTGGATTTGTGAAACTCAATGAATTTATTTCTTTAATTCGTGTTTTACTATTTGTTGTTAATTGGTTATTTGTTCTTTGTTGATCATGTGATTCCTTAAATTCAGTAAGTACTGTGATGCCTTTTGTCGAGATAAATTCAGATTCAATTGGATGTTCTTTTTTAGAGGTGTTCTCTTTGTTTCTTGAATTTGATTGTATTAAAACATTATTTGATTCTAAGTTTCTTGGATGAATATTAAATGTAACGTGGGGGTACGTTTTCTCCTCTTCTTGTGAGAGTATTATTTCTTGTCTTTTCCTATTTGTATTTTGTACATTTGGGCTTTGTGATATAATTTCTGTTTTTTTCAAATATCCATTTATTTCACCAAGAAAATCTTTCTTTACTTTATCGCATGCAGAGCAAAATTTTTTACTGCTCCTTTGCGGTGAGTAATACATTTTTTTGATTTTTTTGGATTTCTTGGGCTGTTGGTCACTTTTCTTAGTGTACCCATTGAAAATAGGGTATTCAAAAGTGACAAACGATGAACGATTTAGAAGAGGAAGATTTAGAAACTCTAGAATCAATACTGATTGCAGAACAAGAGAAGACAACTGAACTTTCAAAGGAACACAGGAACCTCGAATTCGAAGTTCAAAAGATTACAATTCAAAATGAACAAAAAGAAGAATATTTAATATCAATTTTTAACAAAAAAATCAAAAAACTAAAGGAACAAAATGCAACAATCTCATTATGGATTCAAAAGGAAGAAGGTAATATTAATAAATTAGAACAGCAATATCAAGAATCAGTGGAACAAAGAAAAAAACTGTTAAAAACAATATCCACCCATGAAGGCCAAGTGTGTCCTGACCTAGAAGAGCAAATAAAAAACTTAACAGAAGAATTAGAAAGGATTCGAAGCACTCAAATTCAAAAAGATGAATCTGAAAATATTCTCGCAAAACTCAAAGACGACTTAGAAGGGAGGAAAGCAATATGTGAGTCTGAGCTTTGTGACTGTATAACTGAGATTGAAAATCTCATTAATTATAATAACTCTGTACTTGAGCAAATAAGTCAGTTTCAAGAAGAACCGAAGTGCAATTCCAGTGAACAAACCTTAGCTGCTCCTGTACCTATTAAAGGAAAACGCCAAAATTACTCATCACTTCCTGTTAAAAAAAAGAAAAGGAAAACGCCACGTCCACAGTAGGTGATATTATTGTGTTAATTACATATTTACAAAGAGATAATTATATTTAAAAATTAACGTTTTTTAATTTCTCTCAAAATCTTCTGAGATAAAATAAATCTCATCCTTGGAATAGCCTATTGAAGGATAATATACAAAAAGGTAATTTGTGGTCATTGGAGAAATTATCCTTCGATCCTCGGCTTTACTTTTTTTGCTGTTTTATCTTTATTGTCAAAAATTTATGTTGAATAGTTTACACGAATTTCTTGCTCATTTCGAAAACAACACAGATATTATTATAGAATATTCTAATATTAAAAGCATAAGCTCATCTCCAGAACATGTAACATTTTAATATTATTTGAATATATTCTTAAGTTTTAAATACAACAATGCATTACAAGATGAAGGGCATATTTTTCAAATGCATTTTGAATCATCAAGTTGAGCTTCAGTGTATATTATCAATTAATTTAACAATTTCAGTAAGACCATATTCAATTGCAAATAGCTGTTTTAAATATTTTAAATAATTTCTAAATTTGTTTTTTATTCTTAATTCATGTGTATCCATACTATTTCTGCAATCAACAATGTTTGTATTGCTCTAAATTTCCATTCTTTTGTTTCATCAAAAACGGTTTTATTCGTTTTCTCAAAAAGTGACGTTTAAAATCATCCAGTAAATGGTTTACTGACCAGCAGCAGCTCTCCTCTTTGCAAAAAGAGCTGCTAATTCATTAGCGACAGCTGCTTGTTGAGCACGTCCATCTTGGTTGGACATGAGTTCAATGATTTGTCTCATCTTGGAGATATAGATGGACTCGATATAATCTCTGAAGTGTGCAGAGTTTGATTCAACAAGTTCACCGACGTTGACAATGTGATCATCGTCGTTCTTCCATGGTTTTGTGACAACTTTACGATCAGCAGTGCTACCGCCAATTGAGAGTGGTTGTGTAAGTCCAATGTCGATAGAGATGTGCATTAAAACCGATGAAGTTAAAGTATATGTAGCGTTTGAAGATGATTCATCAACTTCGACAACATCACTGCAGTCGATGACACCTTTAATTCTCTCTCCTGTACGGAGCTTAGTGTCGATGTTGTTCTTGATGAAAACACCGAAACCGAAAAGCTTATCTTCGATTTCCCAAAGATAAACAGAGCAAATACCGCCTTGGAAGTAAAGATGGCGATATGCATTGAAAGCATTATTAGCTTTGATTTCAATATTCCTCAAGCGCTTTGGGATTTGTTGACCATCTGGAAGTGGTGGGTAATACTTGTTAGAAAGTGGTGAACGGTGGCTATCGAGATCACGATTGAATTCGCAAGTCACAAATTGACCACCAGCTTCTGGGTCATTTTCAATTTTCATTGGTGTATCAACAGTGCTCAAAAGGGTATCTGTTAAATCTGGGCAAAGGTGGATTACATCATAAAGGCGTGGCTCAATTTCGGATGGTTGAACACGACGGAGAAGATCGTAAACAGCGTCTTCGGACATCTTGAGGAAGATAATGTGCTCAAATCGTGTAGGTTATTTTCAATTATTAGCGGTTGCGACTTTTTCATAACTAATATTTGACACTTTTCCAAATGTGATATGAAACTGTGCAGTTTTTCAAAATCACTTTTTGTTAATGATTATTAAACGATTACATTCTAACTAGAAAATGGATTCATAAACTATTTCTTATTATATTTTGGTAATGAAAAATATTTATTGATTTTTATTCGTTCTTAAGATTTTATGTTTGATTTATCTCCCTTTAACGATAGACGCATTGGCAAGGAAACTTTTTTACATTTATTGCTTTCAATTTTTTATTTTATTATTTAATTTTTATTAGAAGCAATATTGAATTGTTTCAAAAAAATTAATCATTAAGATATAATCAATTAATGTCAACTTATATATGCGTTGTTAATATAGATAATAGCATTAAGTTTATAGATACTTCGGAAATAAATGGGTATACATGTAAACAATTATTAGATAAAATGAAATTATTTAATGTTGACCTTTATTTTAATGCACACATTTTTTCTGAAAAGATATTGGAACAAAATGAATTAATGATTTTATATCCTCAACTCATTCTAAAAGAAAAAACATTAAAGCCTTCTTTTTATTTATCAATTAAACCTAAAAGCGATGATTATGTTTTGATATTAAATATTATTATAAATGCTACAAATTTTAAGGAAAAAATTTATAGTAAAATATTTTTTGAAACAAATAAGTTTGAAAATGGAAACGAAATTTTCAATACAATTAATGATGGATTTCTTCTTGAACACAAAAATGGATCAACTAATTCTTTTACATTAGATAATAGTGCAAGTGCAATATTTTCTCAAGCACGTATAAAACCTATTGAGTTTTCATGTACTTTATCCCAAAATTCTATTAAGATTATAAAACAACGAAAGAACATTCTCCAAGAAATTTTTTCTACTGAGTTAGCTTATATATCAGATCTTATTGAAATAATTACTTATTGGAAACCAAAGTTTGAAAATACGAATGATTTTTCTGTTTCTGAAATAATACAAATATTTAAATATTTTCCAATAATTTTAAATTGTCATACCTTGTTTATAAAAAAATTAAATGAAAGAGTAACTTCATTTTCATCGATTATTTCTGATATTTTCATTGACTTTTGTGATTTTTTTAAAGTCTCATTGCCTTATATATCAAATTATTCAACAATAATTAAATTAATTCACCATAAATCACTTAATAATCCGAATTTATTTATACATGAAAAAGATGGAACACCATTTTTTAATTTATTAATAAAGCCAATACAAAGGATTCCTCGTTATTTATTATTTCTCACAGAATTGGAACAGTATACACCAAAAGACCATCCTGATGCAGAATTACTTCAATATACGATTAAAAAAATTAAAAAAGTAAATAATGAAATTGATGAAGCTACAAAAAAAGTTCAACAATTAGAAAAAGTATGGAAGATACAACAAAAATTATCAGCTCCATTTAATTTGATCAAAGCTTCTAGAGTATTAAAATGCAAATGCATTGTAAAAATAGATAAAAATTCATATAAGTTATATTTGTTTAATGATTTAATTCTAATTAATTCTGTAGATAAATTTAATGAAACAATTTTCTTTAATAAAAAGATAAAAAAATTCAAATATTATCCATATATAAATTCCATAAAATTTTGTAATAATGAAAAAGAGATAACTGTTAATTTTAAGCGAGTATCAATTTTTTTATCAACAATAAAAAAATTAGAAAATTTACGATATGTTTTATATCAAAGAAAAGGAAATTATTCACATATATTTTATTGGTCAAATCCTTTTGTTATCAAGTATCAAGAATTTTCAAAAGAAAGTTTTTGTGTTTCTGTTGATAAATCTTTTATATTTTTATCTCCACCTATTGCCATATTCCTTAATCTTAGTTTAAGGAGCATTCAATCAAAAGTAATAAAATTTCTTGATCGTGTAGGATTTTCAATTTCTGAAAGTAATAAGAAAATATTCATTATAGGTGGAACTAATGGAATTGATTATTTCAATTCAATCTTAGTTGTTGATCATTTGTTTAACAATTGTACCGAAATATATCCTTGTAATCAAAAATTTAAACCACGTTGTGAACATACTTCTATAATATATAAAAATAAAATTTATCTATTCGGGGGAAGATACAAAAAGAAGTATTTTAATAGTGTTTATTGTTTTAACTTAGAAACAATGAAATGGAAAAAAATCAAAAAATTAGGAACTGTTCCATCACCTCGATCAATGCATTCAGCAGTATTATATAGAAATTATATGATAATAATAGGTGGAAGAAATAATAAATCTGTTTTAAATGATATTTGTGAATTTGATTTAATTAATTATAAATGGAAAATTTTTAAATCGGATGTGATTCCAAAGGTTTATGGGCATTCATCAATAATAATAAATAATATTATTATTTCTTTGGGTGGAAGAAATATTAAATCTGGTGTTCATCCTTTTACAATCAAATGTGATAAAGATTATGTTTTAAATAAATTTAAAAATGGAGGAAATGATCCTCAAGTAATAACAAATTTTGGTGTTTGTTTATATGAAAACAATTTGATTGCTTTTCATAATGGAACATTCTTTGCTATTACCTTACCGAACTCAATTGGGTTATTTTATAACCAAACTATACAATATAACAAATAAACTAATCCACTTTTTTAAGGTTTAATACAATATGAATCACAAAATATGTTTCAACCAAAGCATTTTGATTTTCTCCAAATTTCCTGATCAAATCATTTAACCCATTAATATAAAATAGAATTCTCAAAATAAAAAAAGAAAGATACCTAATTAAGAAAGTAATTACATTTTGCACAATGCAAGGAAGAAATTTAGTATTAAGTACATGAGTTAGAGTACTCAAAATGATTACCAAATTTCTTTGATAATAAAAAGATTGATTTCGAGAAAATCATTTTTTTTTTTTGTTTGGACTGCCCCAAATACGTTATTTTTTCGCTTCGAAAGCGTCGCTTCAATGGTTTCTGATTCACCTCTTTTCTTAGCTATTAGATGGGATAAAGAAAGTACAGTTTCACAAATCCTAAGTCAATCTAATAATATTGATTGTGGCATTGTTGTTTATAATGGTTCTTTTATTTTAAAAGATCGACCTCCACCAATTTCTATTGCTGTTTTTTTTCGCTCGTTTTCATCATTACATTATTTGATTGCAAATGGCGCATTAATTGATAAACCAGATAATAGTAATGTTCTTTTTTAAGGATTTCGTCTTCCAATTCATTTCTGTGCAGCCGGCGGTTCAATTGAAATTTTGGAAGTTTTAATTCAAAACGGAGCAGATCTCAAACCAAAAGATATTTATGGAAATACGACTTTTCATTATGCTGCAATGTTTGGAAGAGATAAAATGTTAAAATGGCTATGGGGAAATGGCATTAATCCTAATGAAAAAAATAATATTTATAATATAATTTTAATGAATCTTTTTCTTTTATGGATTTTTTTCATATTTTTTGAAACAGCATTTCACTTTGCATGCCAATCCGGTTCATTACAATCAATTATGTTCTTGAAGAATATTGGAATGATTGTAAACGATCTTACAAATGATGGAAGATCTCCATTGTTCTATGCAATCGAATCCAAAAAACTCGAAATTGTGAAACTCCTTGTTGAAAGTGGATGCAGTATTCATCAAATCGATAATAATGGAATTTCACTGTTGCACATAGCAGTTCAATTTGGAAGTTTTGAAATTGTTCAATTCTTGATAGAAAATGGTGTTAATGCAAATACAATTGATAATGTTTATCTTTTTTATTTAATGTTTATTTAGTTTATTCCATAAAACACCAATTCTTATTGCAGCACAGAAAAAAGAAATTTCAATTTTTAATTATTTGATTAATTATTGTAATGATTTTTCAATTATCGATGAATATAATTTATCACTTTTAGAATATTCTGTGATATTTGAAAGTATGGCGTTATGCAAATTGCTAATAGAGAAAGATTGCAAATTACATATTAATGAGTCTTTAATCAAATCTGTTTTATTAGGTAATACTGAAATTTTTTCATTTTTACTTGATAATGGCGCTAGCATTCGTTTATGTCGTTTCTTTGATATGTTTCAAACATCCTTCATGTTGCAATCACAACAAATAACCCAAATATGATAATTTCTTGCATTGTTAATGGATGTAATCCGAACTCATTAGATGAAACAAACATTTTTTCTATGTATAAAGAACGCCATTACATTTAGCATGCGAAGTTGCATCACCAGAAATAGTTAAAATTTTACTAGAAGAAGGAGCAAGAACAAATGCTATGGATAACTTTAATTTAACTCCATTACATATTGCATCACATAGAGGGATAATTGAAATTGTTGAAAATTTATTATCAAAAGGAGCAAAAGCTAATGTAACAGATAAATTAAATATTTATTTATTGATAATAGAACACCTTTACATTATGCTGCTATAGCAAAAAAGAAAGATGTTTATGATCTTCTTTTGGCAAAAGGTGGAAATTGTAATAATAGAATTCTTTTTAATTTTTCGATGCTGTTCATTATAATTTTTTTGTGGTATTATTTTTGAATTTTCATGACTCCACATATGATTATTAATAAATAAATCTTGTTTTTAAAAAACTTCAATGATATTATTTTAGTCAAGTAAGAGATGGTGATAGTATTGAGGAACATAATTCATTAGTTAAGATCATTTCCCCAGAATTAAGTTTTGGCCCAACAAAATGACATTTTTATTTCTTCACAATAAATTTGGAATTGAATGTTTTTTTATAAGACAGGTTTAAACCCAAATGCTAGAATCTGTTTTATTGGGCGAACCACCAAGATATGAAGCAGAAATTAGCAAACCTATCAATATTTTATATTTCGAAGAGTTTGAAAAAATGAATTTTTCAGAGATGACAGAATTCGAAGAGATATTATCAATTTTAAAAACACTTCAAGAGATAATAGAAAACGCCCAAAAAACAATGTGTATGCATGCAATATATTTTGTTTTAAGTTCTTTGCTGCCAGTTCATTTTGATGTTTTTATGACTCTAAATTTTTTAGAAGTTATTACTGACAAACTTTCGCAAATTGCATGCGATGGGGAAAGTATTTTAAAAAATGATTTTGATATGGTAGTATTTAATCTTATTTCTAGCAATATAGTACCAATTATGGCTCAATATCTCTTTTCACCATCATTTTCAAGGTTTCAAGCATTTGTTGTTGCTAACGAATATCCACATACATGTGATTTACTTAGAACAATGTATTCTTCCAAAAGATTTACACAATGGGTGATGAGCCCAAAGCGCAATTCTTATTCTCTCGACATAATTCTTGAATCCATTTTCCCAGCACGCGTTTCAGAACTTCCACCAGAACTATCAACAGAAATTGCTCGATGCCTTATAAGTGCATCCCTTTTAATCAAGCCTTTATCAAGTAGTGACCTTAAATTGACTGTCTCTCTCCTTATTTCGACTATTGCTAGGTTCCTTAAGTATTCGCCTGAATCTTTTTGTAATGCGTCGACCGTTTATTGCCTTCAACAAGTAAAAACTTCGAAAATCATAGCCCCTCCACTTGCTGATATTAGAAACCATCCCGAATTAGCAAAGCTTGATGCAGTGCTTCAGCTTGTCCGATTTTCTAATTATCATATTCACATAAATAATAAGTATCATCTTCTCAAATTAGCATCTATTTCTCCATCAATGAAAGCAGAAATCCTTAACCACCACTTCCATAAATTTCAAAAAGATCCTAAGGAACTTAAGTTTTTATATAATAATATTGCAATAGATACAACAGCACAAAACGCAATTTTTAATGAGTTTCCTGACAACCTTACTGAGCTCTCAATCCTTCTTCGATCCCAATCTAAGGATAAACTCAAGAAACTTGCTTATACAGAATATCTCCAAAAAATTCTCAATCTTATATTTGTTACAATAAAAAACCTTCCAACGGCCTCATGTAATCTTAGTATTTTGGTTAGTAGCTCAAAAGTCATGTCATCTCTAATTGGTTATGAAAATTATGTTTTCCAAAAAGAAATTCGTAACACCCATCGCTTTAATGGCTTTGAAGCGCTATCTCCACATTTCATTGCTGTTGCTTGTGCAGTAGCAGAGTCGATGATTTCGTCACCTCTTTTTCCTCATTTTGATTGTAACAATCCATCTTCGTTTGTTCTTAAGGCAGCGTTTGATGACATGTCATTAACATTAATTTCTCGCCCGAAGGAACTTCTTACATATTTATTTAATACTGATCCAACACCATGTAAATGTTCTATCCTAGTTTCTGGCTTAACATCATCAAGTGCCAAGCCTTATCTAAAGAATTGGAAGTTCTATTTTATTGCAAACATCACCAAACTTGTTCAATACGGAATTTCTCTTCTTAAAATCCCATCAGAAATAACCGTTGACATAACCGCCCAATATTATTTATCACTTGTAAAATTTTCTGTTGAACAAAACCTTGATAAAGGTTTAATTCAATCATTATTATCTGTTCCTATTGAGCTTACATGTGTTATTGGTAAGAAAACTCTTGAAATGGAAGTCATTAATTCCCAAAAAACTCTTTCACATTTTTTCAGTTTTATTGAGAAAGTCCTTCAATCGCCAATAGTTAAAAGTTTTATATTACTTGTAGCTAGACGCGACTTTTGGGATTCATTATTTTTCTGGCTTAATCCTAATGTAATGACACTTACTACAAAACTTCCATCAAAAATAATTCGAATCTTTTCTAAACTTTCAGACTTTGATAACACGATGAATAATACACTTGTTGGTACGCAACGAGTTATTGTTGATTGTTTACATTTCCATTTGGTTGATATCATTATCGATCACATTAATAATTTGAGATTCGAAGATTTAAATGTTAATATAAGTGAACGAAGTTTATTTGTCGTTTCGATTCTTCAATTGTTACTTTCGTGGTGTTCTCCTCCTCCACTTGCTTCGTATGTAGTGATGAAAATAAGGCCGGAATTAGTCGAAGCAATTCATCAATTCGGAGTCGGAACACCATTCGAAAATATGATCGTGGAAATGGTTAACATATTAAACAACGAGTTCGAAAAGGCTGCAAAAGGTGATCCGAAGGAAATAGTGGCAATACAGACAGTGTTCGAAGGAGAAAAAGTTGATGCGTTATTGAACAAAATATTTTTCACGGTGTTAAAACAGTATCAACAGAAAAAAAATATAATTTGAGTAAATATTTTGTGTTTTTTGTAAATTTGGATAAATATTTTTTTTAAAGCACTTCAGTTTTTGAATATAAATCCGATGATTTTTAATTCATTCGATTCTATCGTTGGAGAAACTTAATGATATCATTAAGAAACAATGCGAAGAATTAGCAGAATGTGAGCTAACTGTTATGGATTCGTTGAAGACATATCCTATATGTTTGCGCTTTCGATTGTTAGCAAGACGATTCGGGAGAAATCATTTCAATCAGTTCAATTGCATGAACGGTCAGTTGGTTTTTTTGTGAACTTATTCAATTTGAACCGATAAAGCTGTAAAAATTGTCAAAAAGTGTAATGCCGCGTTCAACGATTTATGTCTCGTGTAAAAAGGTTTACACCACTTTTTCATTGGCGTATCTGTGTAGCAGCCGAAAAGTGGCGAAAGTTTCTAAATGACGAAGTGTCTCACATATGAGGAATCTTTTGTTATTCTAAAAAAGGCTACAGAAATAAATATTGCTCTCATGGATGCTGTTGTTAAGAAGCTAGATGCATTTCATGGCAATATTAACCATATGCTTGATTCTTTATCTAAGAAAAAACTTGAGATTCCTGTTAAGCGTGACCGTAAACCTCTCTTTGATCGTAAGTTTCAATTCAAGAAAGACAAAGATTTAATCAAAATGAAAGATATTGAACCTAATCTTTCTAAAGCATGGAACATTTTATGTAATCAAATCATATGCCAACAAGCATCTCTTCGCGCTCTTAATGATGCTCTTAAGAAACCACTCATTAATCAATTTTTAAATCTTTCTCGTATCTATTCCACCAAAACGGGTACCATGGAGAAATATTCAGCTATTGCTTCCAAAGATCTTGAATCTACACGCACATTGTATCATCAATCATATAATGCATATCAACAATTATCCGAAAACATTAATGATATTAAACAACGCATGGACTCCGACGCAGCAGCCGGCAAACCACGCGATCAAATCCTCAAATACCAACAATCACTTAATGATTTGAAATCCACATTTAATAAGCTTCAAGATGAAGCCGTAAATGCGCTAGAAAAATATAATTATGCGAAACTCAGTTATACAAAATCGCTTGAGTCAGCTCTGACAGTGTTTGAAGAAGCCGAAATACAACGCGAAGAAGGAATCCGCAAATTATTCACAGATTTCACAACTCCGATCACAAATTACACTGAAACTAAGCAACAGATATTTACAAATTTACGAGAAACTGTCGAAAAGATTAGTGTTGAAGAAGATATTGATAAGTATTACAAACCATCTGATGTTGAAGTTGTACCATCTACAGTAATATTTGAAGCCAAGAAACTTCCTTTTGTTATCTCTGAGTATGTACCACCAGAACAAATATATTCTGATAAGTTACATCAATATGTAGCTGAAGTTAAAACCGAATGTACACGAGACTTCGAATGTGACCTAGAAATCGCTGTCGGTGAACAAGTTACTGTCATGAGTGAAAATGGAGAATTTTGTAAAGTTATTACTGAGAAAGAAAGTAAAATTGGCACTGTTAGGAAGCAAAACTTGTCGAGATTAAGCGAATTCGACCATAAGCTGTATCGGGTCGTCGCTGACTACAACCCGCCAGGGAGGTCACCGGGGATGGCGGTTGTGGCAGGTGAAGTGGTCATGTCGCTACTTCAGTCACAAAACGAAATTTTGTGTCAAAACCCTTATAACAAGAAGGGAACAATCCCTTTGTCCAACTTAAAGTTATATCAATATGACTAAAGAATTAATGATTAAATGAATTTAACGAAAAGGAAAATTTTATTTTTAATGTTGCAGTCAACAAAACTAAAACAGAATAAAAATTAATGATCTTTAAGATGTTTAATGAAAAGGTTGTGTATCTGTATTTTTGTTTCCATGCGTTCATTACTTCCAATTAGTGTTTTTTATTTTTGCGCGTGTGTTATAACTGTTATATTATATAGACTGACTTTAGAGATCAAGATTCTGATAATTATGTTTTAAATGTAATTTTATATTATTTCTGTCAGGTTTAAATGAGTGCATTCTTTACAAATGTTCCTGTATCTTCCACATATTATTTCATTAAACTAGATGTTACAAGTAATTTTGCAATACTTTGGAAATAAAAGTTTTCATATTTCTCTAGATTTTTCTTGTGTATATATTTTTATATATATAAATTTTTGATATTCATCATGGCTAATAGAAGTGTAGTAATACAAGGTGTCACTGATATAGTATCGATGGTTAAAAGAAAGGAATTTAATTTTAATTTTTTTTTATAATAATTTTGACAAAATTGTACAATCACTCCTCATTTGAAATTACCAAAAATGATTAATACTCAAGTAAAAACGGGATATTGGGGTAGTGCTTTTTTAAACATGAAAACAATAATAATTGCGTTTTATATGATCCTGGAACACACAAGAATTTCCCACTTCATAAATGTTGATTTTATGACAACGGTTTATTTCTATCAAAATGTTGTTTTACAACCATTCAATTGTTTCCTTTTTTTGCGCTTTTGCAGAAACCCCACATGATATTACAAAAAATGGTCTTCCATATTTCCAAACAGTACCTTCATTGTTCCATATTCTCGTACGATAATATCAAACCTCTGTCATGATATTGGCCCATTCAAAAAATTCAGCCCAGATTTACATCGTGTGAAAATTTCTTTCTTTCAACGTTCTTTTAGACAGAAAATTTGAAATGAACCGCCATCCAAATTTTTGGGTTGATACTTTTTGAAGGATTACATCCAGAATCAGGCTTTCCCCAGAAAACCAAATGGACGATGAAATGAAGGTCAATATTCAATGGCTTCCTGGGGCAATTCTCCCAGTTGTAACGCACAGATCATCAACAGCAGAAGAGCTTTCCAATTTACTTCAATTCTCATGTTTTGACCATGAAAAAGTATTTTTATTTCATAATGGATGTGTTCTTGATCCTTACGAAACTTTGGCGCGTCAAGGCATTAAAAATGGGGATATTATTGAATGCAAAATAGTAAGCAAAATCGATAGATTTGTCGATTTATTTACAAAAGAAAATCAATCTATTGCTCGAGAAATAGCTCGCGTTTTAGATATGCAAACAGACAAAATCGACTCGGTGAAAGAAATGGAAAAAGCCGACTCTATCTCATCATATTCAGATTCGGATTCATATCAATTTTTGTTTCAAGAAAGTAGTAACATTGCAACTTCAAATGATATATCATCTGAGCCACTTCCAATAATATGGCAAAATGATGAATATGAAAATATAAGATATAAAACTGATTCAAATATACGGGAGATTGAAAAGCAAGAGAATTCTGATCAAAGAAATGATTGGAAAAAAGCATTGCCAGAGGAATAAATATTTTGTTTTTTTCGCATAAATTTGTTTTGTTGTATTTCCTTGAGTTTTTTAAGAAAACGGTGGATTTGTAGAAAGTTGTTCCAGTGTTTGAAAGAACAGTGATGGAAATTTTCTTCAATTGAAGATTAAAATTGAATAGCCACACAATTTTCAGAAATAAAAAATTTTAACCGCCAATAATATTAGAAATATTTCAATGGAATCGGACCAGGATTGAAAGGAAAGGTCCGGAACGCAGTTGTTGTTTTCGACGATATGAAGTGAACTTAATTTTTGAATGAATTTCGGATATTTTTAAAATAATTTTATTTCATTTTCATCGAAATATATTGTATCATTTTTTTAAACTTGGATGATACGGTTTATTGTCCAAATTATATCTCGTAATCTTAGAGTCTTTTGCTTTTGTTTCCCCCAAAATTAGTCAAGAATATTTATCGGATTTTAGCGTTCAATGTGTTTATTCAAAAGCACCTTTGAAATTGGGATTATGGTTAAATTTCAATACATTTCGAAGAATAATTCTGGGATACTCCCCAGAAAAAGTCAGATTGATGGAATTTTAGGAAATTTGAATGATATAAAACAAATTTGAAACTTTGAAGAAATAATATGCTTTCTTTGGGTTTATCTTGACTAATAACACCAGAAAACAACTTGCCAGGCACTTAATACCTTAGAAATTTCATCATGAACAATATATTTCAATCTTCAACAATTTAAGTATTATAAATCAACATATCAGACATTACATCTGCAAATTTCTTAATTTCCAATTCATGAGCCCAAAAATATCAATTTGTTTTGGGCATATTTTTTTAATTTTCAATTTATTTTTATAATATTTCACAACAAACACAAAACACGTCCAAAAATAATATTTGTTAATGGAATTACTGCTTTAAACATTTTATGACATGAATAAATCATGAATATGTTTTATATATATGTTTCAAGTTCTTATAAAGTCCACATTCTTAGAATATTATCTATACAATATAATACGTTGGATTCATAAAGAAAATTTCAAACTCAAATAATAACAAACACTCAAACAAAAAATGATTAGAATTAATACTAGCAGAAAGTTTTCATTAACTTCCTTTCAAGTTATCTTCCAAAAATTTCTTTTCTTTACTTCAATGTGTTATTTCAAAAATTTCTCTCTTCCAGCATTCAACGCAATGTTGCATTGAGAATCAAATGTGGATGATAAACAATTATAACTTAGATGCGCTTAAATTGGCTTACATTAGTACGAACTATAAATATAGATATAATAAATACTTAATGATAGAATGCATGAAATCAATTTCTTATTGCAGAAGGATTTATTTGTTTAATGATACAGATTATTTACATGTTTTCTTCAACAAGAAATGAATCATTCATTTACGTATGCTTTCATTGGAATCAATTTTTAAATATCAATTAAATAAGAGCACTTAACACTAAGTGATGAATGATTTTAATTAAGAAGAAAGATCTTCTCGAACAAAAATGTTTTCCATTCATGAATTTACAGTGATAGTTTATACTTTTATTGAATATTTCATTGTTTGTGAAAAAAGAATTAGTGTTTGCATTAAATGATCAGAGAAGCATGAATTTTTATAAACGCATGGAACAGCGATTATTTATATTCCAAAGGCATTACCTTGCTTCAGTTAAGTAATTAATATTTTGATTTGATATAACATTTTCATCAATTTTAATTTGTATAAATTTACGCGAATTTCCTTTTTCTTTTAACATACTTACATTGTCGTTTCTTTTTATAATTATAAAATAAAGGAAGATTTTCCTGATTTCTTATCTAATAAATTTAATTGATATCTCTACAATTTTTTTCCTGAAATAATAATTATATTGATATGTTTTTGGATACATTCGCGTTCAGTTTTTATTGATATTTTTCTTTAAAGGTTTTAATGCTTCAAATTGTTCTAAAGTCCAAAAAGTGACAAATAACCAAAATTTCCAAATTTTATTTAGAGCAAGTAAAAAGAGAATGGAAAATGGTGCAATATCTCAACTTATGCAGTCTACACTTGAAGACACCGATTTCCTTTACAAATTAAGACAAGGATCAATTGAACTTCTCCATAACAAAGAAATATTATTTCCAGATATATTACCAGCTTTCAAGCAAATTTCTCAATATCTAAGTCAAAATCATGAGCATTGTATTGAAGAGGAAATTCGATATTTTCTTTTACAATGTTTTCTATTTAGTCCAAAAAGAGTATCAAGAGTAATAAATGAATCTTTTAATCAAATTAAAGAATCAGCCAGCGGCAACACATTTACGACAGATGTTCTTCTCAAAAATCTAACGTTAAAAAAGCCAATAACTTTTTCGTTTGATGTTGATTTATATCTCAAAGAATTATACGATGAACTTGTTCTAATTAAGTCTGCGATTGAAAACGATGATCTATTATATAATGTTGGCAATCTTACATATACCAAATTCCAATTATTTCAACTTTTGAATAATTTAATTTTACTCACCAATGATCAACAAGGACAATTTTCTGAGTTTATACCACTTATTCTTGAGCATGGCGACAAAGTTTTTAATGGGGATTTAGTTGAACATTTAATTTTAATGGGACAAATTAATATTTTACCATATAAATATTTGAAGAACATTTATTACTATTTTACATCTGATGAAGCAATAACATCGATAATTCGCAATTTTCCAGAAGAAGAATTACCTACGAATTATCAATGGATTCTATCAGTTATTGAACATTATGGCGATCATGAAAAGTTAAAAGATTTTTTAAATTTATGTATTAAATGTAATTTTTATCATTCTGAATTCAAAGAATTTCTTTCACGTAATTTACGATTACTTCAACCAGAAGATTATACTGAAGAAATCTTAAATTATCTTAAAGAACATCATTTTAAATTAAATACTGAACTTTTAAAGCAAATTATTGATAAGTTTCCTAATTATGATAAATCATCTTTTGTAATTTTAAGTAAGAATCCACTTAAATTATTTAAAGAAGATGTCATTGAAGAAATAGCAATTGAATCACAAAATGAAGAAGTATATGAAAATATATTCTTTTCTGATAATAACTCTGAATTAATCTTAACCGGAATGATAAAATTCCAAATAACATTTTGGTGTAATGCAATTGAAATCTGTTCTAAAGATAAAATTCCATTTCCATTTTATAATAATAAATTTATAAGTGAAATATTAACATATGAATTTCCGAAAAATATGAACAATAATTTCTTTGATTATATTCATTATAATATCGAAAGTATTAATTATAATATATCAACATATGATGATATCTTTAAAAAAGTCGACAAAATTTATCCATTAAAGTTTTATTCTTGTTTTAATAGAGCTGATCCATTCTTAAAATATTATAAAGGAATTAAACAACGAAATGTCCGTGAGAAAATAATTGGTTTAATATCTTTATCAGTATCAAATTTAACATGTTCTAAACCAAAAGATTTAAAATGTAAACGATTAACTATAATGAAACAAAATGATAAATCACGTTCTGAATTATTTAATTTTATACAAAAAGATTTAACTAAAGATAATATCGTTGATGATTTAAATGATCTTTTGACGGAAACTTTATCTATTATTTCAATTGCTTATTATTTAGCTGCTAATTCTATTAATGGATTTGAAATACCAAAAGTATTTGGAATCGATTTATTAAATTTATTTTTTTTAATTGATATATTATTAGGTATTTTTTCATTATATTTATCAGTGAATCCATTACAAATTCAACAATTTATGAATAATATTTTTGATGCTTTATCGAAACCTTTAGAATCAGAAACATTTGATATATTAGTTTCGAAATTTTTTATGTATTTAACAAAGTTTTGTAAATCAGAAAATTCAATTTATTCTAAATTAATTAATGATATATTAAATAATTCTATTTTTAATGATAGTTTTTGGTATAATAATCAACAAAAACCTTATACAAAATGGTTAATTGAACTTATAGCTAATAAAACTTTAATGAATGAAAGGTTTAATAGAGAATTCTCTCGAAATAATTTTGTTACATTAATTAAAAATAATGAAAATTCGATTTTAAACTTATTTTATGATTTAGGAATAAAGAGATTTAATATAAATTATTTCGATAAGAATTTAATAAATCAAATTATTCAAAAAAATATTAATAAAGAACAAATTGATATGAAATTAATAAACTTTTTATTTGCTACTAATAATGAAACCAATTTTATAATTAATGAAAATTTAATTGAGAATTTATTAGAAACACAAATTAATGAACAAAACATTAAAAACATAGAATTAATATCAAAATATTCAATAAAACATAATTATGTTAATCATATTGTTAAATTATTAAATATCGAAAATATTCCAACGAATATACAATTTGATTTATTAAATTTAATCATAAAAAATTATGATAAATGTCAAGAAATTTTAACAAATGAAATTTTTATGAATTTATTAAATCAAGCAAATCATTTCCAACAAATTTCAAGTTTATTTGACTTAATAATTAATTATATTAATGATAAAAACTTATTAATAAATCGTTATACATGTATTTTAGATAAAACACAAAATTCTTTTGCGATTTCTTTAGATCAATGTTTAAAATTATATAATAAAAATAATAAAGATGAAATTCCATATATATGTAAAGCTATAAAAAAGAAATTTTATACATATTTAGATAATGGTATTAATGGATTATTATTATCTAAACCTAATCCTGAACCATTAGAAGAAATATCGGAAATTGCAACACAATTTTTTAATGTTTTAATTAATGAAACTATTAATCAACCAAATTGGAAATCATTTTCATTATTATATGAAATATCTAAAGAATATATATTTATATTTCTTAATAATGATTATAAAAGTTTAATAACTTCAATTTTTAATTCTTTTATTTCCGATGAAAACTTTTGTGATGATGATGAAAATATAATTAAAACAAAAGTTTCCGCTATTTTATTATTAAGTCGTTTATTATTAAATCCAATAATTAGTGATTATTTTTATAATGAATATTTTGATAAATTTGATTCATTAAATTTCGAACAAACAAGTGTATTCTTATTAATATTATATACTTTTTTAACAATACCTACAACACAACATATATTAATATCATTAATGTTAAAGTTTAATTGGTTAATGAAATTTTCGGATTTTTCGAATAAAATTTGTTCCGATAATATTTTTTATGTTCAAACTTATAAATTAATGATACGAATAACTATAAATATCTTTTTAAATTATATAAAGAAATTAAAAAATGAAATGGCGTCAACAATTGATGAATTAATTAAATATGAAAATCCATTTGAAATTACTTATACGAATAAATTTTATATGTTATCCGAAGAAAATGAAATTTACGAATCAATAAAAAATTATTTTAAGTCGTTTTTAGAAGATGATAAAAAAGATTTTGTCATTGATTTTATTAAAGATAATTATTATATTTCTAATAATAAAATCATGTTAGGATTTAATGATTATTATTCAAATGAATTTTATAGTCAAATTTGTAATAATATTTATTTAGAAATGAATGATTTAAATGATTTTGAAATTCCTGAAGATTTAAGTACAATAAATAAAGAATCGTTATTACATTTACCAATTAGATATCAATCAATAGTATTATTAAATTCACTTCCTGAAATACCACAATTAAATCCTTTAATGTTTCGTTATTTAGTTAATCAACCGAATTGGGTATTAATATATTTAATTAGTAAAACGGATTATTTATTATTACCAATTCATTATTGTATTTTATATGATATATTAAAACATTTAAATACATTAAAAGATCAAATCGATGAATTTACACCTGATAAATTAAAAGAAAATTTAATTAATGAAAACTTTTTAATTAATTTCATACATAACCCAATCATTAATTCTGTTTTTGTATCTGATTGTTCTAAACTTATATGTGAATATTCATTAATTAATAAAACTTCATTTGAAAATATAATGTTACAAATAAAAGATAATATTGATAATATAAATAATTTTGATTCTTTACGTATATTAATACGTCTAATTAAAGATTTATCAAATCACCCAAACTTTAATGAGTTTTATAATCAACATTTATCGAATGATATAATTAAATTAATTGGCTCACCAATTATTCGATTAAGAGTTCATTCATTTCGAACTATTTCTGTATTATTATCACGAATTAAAGATACTAAAAACTTATTACAATTTATTTCATTCTTATTATTAAATCATTCTAATAATATGTGGGTAACTAATGGAATAATGTTAGCATCTAAATTACCTGAAGATCAAATCGAATCGATTAAAGATATTTTGTTTTATATATTCGATGAAATTATATCACATCATAATTTAACAAGTTATGAACCATTTAAATCATTTTTAAAGTCTTTTCCTACTTTAATTAAAACTCAAACTAAATATTATCCGATATTATTAAATTGTTTAGAAACGATTTTTGATAAAATATCACCAGAAAATAATATCCAAGGTAATCATGTAATATTACCTGAAATTTTAGGAATATTATTAAATATATTAAACCCTGAGAAATCGAAAGATGAAAACATTCGAATGATTGATTCTCAATCAGATACACAAATGGATTATAGTTCTCTTTTACCTATACCTCGATCTATTATTAATCGATTTCCAGCATTTTGGGAAATCATTGAACATAACATTGAAAAGATCAAAACATTTCTTGATGTTAATATTAACTTATTACATTCCATCTTTAATTTCATCACTGGTTATCCTCAACTTTTAACATTTACACAGAAATCGAAATATTTCCGTAAATGTCAAAAGCAAAAGATATCACATACAACGCAACCAATACAAGTTCGTCGAGAATATATATTAAGGGATTCATTTCGAGCGTTATATAATCGTAATAACAAAGATAAAATGTTATGTAACTTTAAGATATTTTATTCCGGCGAAAATGGTATTGATGCAGGAGGACTTCGTAAAGATTGGTTCACGTCATTAGTCCGCGAGTTATTTAATCAAAACTATGCATTGTTTATCTCATCTTCTGATGGAAGAAGTTTCCAACCGAATCCGAACTCAAGTATTAATGAAGATCATATTGACTATTTAATATTCGCTGGGCAAATGATCGCGAGAGCATTAATAGAATCGATTTGCGTTGACGCACATTTATCGATTCCTTTCTTAAAGCAAATTTTGGTTTGCGATTTATCAATTGGCGATTTAGAAGATGCTGATCCGGAATTATATAAATCTTTAAGTTGGATGAAAGATAATCCAGTAGACTCACTCGAAATGGATTTCACAACTGACGTCGATAACTTCGGTCAACATACAACAGTGGAACTGATTGAAAATGGACGAAATATTAAAGTAACTGATGAAAACAAAAAAGAATTCATTAAGTTAAAGGTGGAACATAAATTAAAGAATCAAATTAAACAACAAATAGACGCGTTTAAAGAAGGGTTTTATTCATTGATACCACATGAAGAAATTAGAATGTTCTCACCAAACGAATTGGACTTAATGATTTGCGGTATACCCAAAATTGACGTTGAAGATTTAAGAGTCAATTGTGACTTCCAACCGCCGTATTCAATTAACCACCCAACCATTGAAATGTTGTTCAGGGTGCTCCATGGATGGAGTAACGAACAATTGGCAAGTTTATTGATGTTTATAACGGGGTCATCCCAAGTGCCAATAGGGGGGTTCAAAACGTTAAAGGAATCAAGTCATCCAATCATAATAACTGCTGTGGGCGATAGATCAAGATTACCTCAGGCTCATACTTGTATGAATACGTTGGATTTGCCAATGTATAAGAATGAAAAAGAATTGGAAAGTAAGTTGTTAATGGCAATTTCGGAATGTAATACTTTTGGTATAGCTTAGAATTTAAAAATAAAAATATTTATTTTTTACTTACTGTTTTGAAGCCAAAAAATTGGAGTTTTGGGACGCGGAATTGATCGCCCAATCTCTTTGGGATCATGAGTAAAAATCCCTAAAAACACTTTCGAATTTTTTTGTTTCTTTTGGCATTCATTTGCTTTTTCTTTTTTACAATCTTTCATATTAAAAACATTATGTAAAAGATTTTTTTAACAGTTTCTAGAACGAAATCTGTGTAAGCTTCAATTTTAGGTGGTTGAAATTTAAAATTGATAATAAAAACGCGTGAAAAAACTGAATTCATCTTCAAATTTTAATAAAGATATGTGTTATCATTGTTATTTACTTAATGTTGTATAAAAAATAAATAGATAAAAAAAGAAAAAACAAACATATTATTAAAAAAAAAAATTTAAAACAATGTTTGGTTTAATGTCCAAAAAAGTTACATAAAACTAATCTTTATTTTATTTAATAAATAAAATTCTTGGTACTTATTTTTCTTCAATCTTATTAAAATTAATTTCATCATAAAAAAGAATAAACTCAATTGAGTTTTATAAAATTTGATAATCTATTATGGCAAATTAGAAATTGCTAGAGTCATGAACATTGCAATCAAAATTCCTCCATTTGTTGCAAAAGTCATCAAGTATCCAGAGAAAGCGCGATCATCAGATGTTAAATCTTTATGATTTATACCATACAAGAAAGACACTGTTGATGAATAACCATTTGATAAAGCAAATGGAATATTCCAAACAAACGTCCACCACGGATCACCCAAGTTCACAACTCTTTGGATAGATAACATGAAGATAGGATAGAAAAGTAACCGAAGTGCATGTGGTATCCATGCATATTTTTGTCTTGGAAACATTATCAGAGCAGGAAAATATCTTCCAACCCAATCAAATATACAAAATGTTGTTGTTATGACTAAACTTGTCCAATCACCAATCCAATCTAATACTTTTACTCTTAATAAATATCCTGGGAAAATCGAAAGTGTGATAAAAAAAGTAAAGAAAATACTTAACCATTCAACCCATATTATTTTTAACGTTTGGAAAATTTTCATTGAACAAATTGATGTCTTTTTAGAGTTTTTAATGTTTTTTAACTTCAATTTAAAGTCTTGATTTTTACACATTAATATGAAAAAAACTAACGTAGCTAAAATTATTAATGAAGTTATAACAAAATAACACATCGATGATACTATTAATTGGGATGGCTTAGAAAATGATGCTTTTGTTATAATCCGTAAAGCTGCTGCAAAAACACCACCAAAACCAACACCACTTGAAGTATATGCACCAATTTTAGAATCAAATTGTGTTGATAAAGAAAATGATGAAGAGAATGCAAGAGGTGAAAACATTCCATTGATAACAACAAATGATACCGTGAGCCAAAAGTTTAAATTTGGTGTTGTCTTCAATAATAATAAAATGGGAAATGTAATGATAAATATTGATAATACAATGAATGCAATGATTAATGCTAATTTTAATTTCTTAGGATTGATAAAACATAATAATAATGCCATTGTAGAACTTGGGAAGCTAAAGCTTTGACAAAGAACCATTCCCATATCAGTTCTCTTACATATTAAGTTGAATATATCAACAGCATTTATCAAAATGTTAAAGTTTAATAAAGATGCATTCCCAAGTAAGAAGAATAATGCTTTGTATTTCCATTCATTTGAACCCCCTTCATTAGTAAACTCTTTAGAAGTTTTATCATAATCATCATCAATCATTGGCATATAATAGTGTGAAATAATTCAGTTGAATTGTAACATTTCATAATAATAAGTTTTCCATTGAATTCCGATTGAAATTGTTCTTCAATCATGCAATTCATAAAATATAATAAAATACAAAAGCTTTGTATTCACCAATACATTCAATTATCAAAGGACTCAGTAAAACACAATGTTCATATTCAATTTTATTAAACAATTTTTTTGGTTTTATATTGAATTAATATAGTCAATCAAACCATTTTTTGAATTTAAACATCATTGTTTAATAGTAAAAAAAATCACATAAATTAAACGTATGGAAATATTTAAACACTTTTAAACCAATGTTAAGACAAATAATTTATTTCCAAAGATGTTCATTTTAATGAAATTTATAAAAAAGTAAGAAGTAAACAAAATTTCGTGAATTAACAAAGAAAAAAGCGAATTTATGAATGCAACAATCATTGTATGCTTTTTTCTTCATTCCATCTTTTACAATAATTGTAATGGTTTGTTATGTTAAGTAATTTGATGTACTTCTACAATTATTGAAATATTTTAGAGGAATAAATTTAATGTTAAAAAAAAAAATTGCATAGGATTAATGTGTTCTATATGAATAATTATTGATAATGGAATTTAGCGGTATGAATTTATTAATAATGATAGTGGATGAATAATTTTTTTGTTTTTAAGCGGGTTTTTGACTTACACAAAAATATTTGTCAAGTTTTGATAATTGAAAACTTTAAATTTTACAAACGGTTTTAACACCAAGCTCAAAATGGGAAAATTGGAATTATCAGACGTCAGAAGATACTTTAAGCATTCACAAGACTCAGACCCAGATAAACAAATGCGATTTGTCAAAGGAATACCAAAAATTGTTAAAGCTTTTTCTCCGGAATGGATAAACCAATATTTCATTCCTTTTCTAACAGCATGGATCCCACAAAACAACAAAACAATAACTTCTGAAGTAGTTTCTAAATTTCCATCTATAATTAAGTCTTCAAATTCATTATCATCAGTTTTTCCATTAATAGAAGCAATTTTATCTACAGGTGACCCAACTTATCTTCAAAAAATGGCAGATATTGTAAATCATAGTGATTGCGAAGAAGATATTGATTTTATTTCCAAACTATTCCATTCAAAGTATGACTGTGTCCGATCTTTTATACCCAAAGTCATTCTAAAGGTTATTAAATCCAATGAATCCCAACTTATTTTTCTTACCAAGCTTTCACTTGATCGCTCATTTGAAGTTCGGTATGAAACAGCTCAGCTTTTAAAGAAACTCGATGATTCTGTCTCTGAAAAGTTATCACTGCTTTTAATTGACGATGCCAATCCACGTATACGATGTTTAATACCATCATTATGTTCTTCCAAATCATATTACTATCGAACATTGATCAATCGCCTTTACAGTGACTTCGATTGGTCCATCCGAGCAGCGTTGTCCAGTGAACTCATCCATACTCTTGATCATGACAAAGCTATTGAATATGCTCTTGTATTAATCTGCGATCCATGTTGGCAAGTGAAGCTCCAATCGCTTCGTTCGCTTCGTATTCTCTTCCAGCGCATTTCTCCGACAGTTCGGATTGATTATCCCAAACTTTTTACAAATCTGATTGAGATCTGCCGATATCCGCAACTCACCTTAAAGATTGCGTCGAGCGACATCATATTCCAAATCGCGCAGCACGTCGACATCAGTAAGTTCGATAGTTACTTCCAATTGTTTGTTAAAGACATAATCACACGCCAAACGTCGGAGCTCAAACTCTATTTCATCACCACTGTCATCAACCAAAAGTCGCAATACTTCATACACATTATGGAGCCGAAACTCATCGAACTAATCAATGAGCTTTCGCATGACACAGCTTGGCGCGTTCGAGAAGGAATCGTGAAACTGTTCTCGAGCATAACGGAAATGGTGAACGACATCGAACTGATACAAAGTCTCGAAAAGGTTTGCGAAAGTTTGATCGATGACGAGGCTGAACACGTGCGAAAAGTCGCTGTCGAACAGTTGACATTGTTCGCAGTGAAGAAAATGGACGACGAAGAGATGAAAATGCCGCTGTTCTACCAGAAGATGGCGTGCAGCAATACATTCAGAGAGAGGCAGGCTGCGATTGTGGTCATAGAGACAATGCTGGACGAGAACGGAAGCAATAAGGAGAAAAAGGAGGCGCTAATGGCGGAGCTGGAGAGGTTCGAAGATGACAAATGCCCGAACGTGATGGAGCTGGCGAAATTTGTGAAGGAAAAATATAGTAATAAAAATGAATAAAAGTGATAATTTGAAGTGCTTGTTTCGGACAGTGAATGAATAATAAATACATTGTGCATGAATTGTGTTAATATTAATGATGTTTGATTTTTACATGAGCAAATCGTTTCATGAATGAATGAAAGTGATAATTTTAATGAGTTTTGTTTCAGACAGTGAATGAATAATAAATATATTGTGAATGAATTGTGTTAATATTAATGATGTTTCAATTTTACATGAGCAAATTGTTCACAGAAATGGATAAAAGTGATAACTTAAATGCGTTTTATTTCAAACATTGAATGAATACGAAATATGCTTTATATATCGGAAAAAAATACTTTAATATTAATGATTTTTAACTTTCTAAAAAGCATGTTGTTATTTCTATTAATAGAAACGAGTGATTCAATATTTCAGCCTGAATGGGAACTTTTACTTATTTGTTCTGTTTTGAAGTCGCTCAAAAGTAAATATAAATAACATGTAATAGATTCAAAAAATACTATATAATAATATATTCTGCAAAATTTCATTTTGATTAATTAATTTCTTGTGAAGTTTCTAGTCATTCAATGAAAGTTTATAATAATTTTATGAAATATTTTTGATAATCACAAAATTTTCATAGTCATTCTCTTTCTTTTACGTTCTTTAAACAAAATAAAGATAAAATACATATATTTTAAATTTTATATTTTAATATAAGAAAATTTATTAAATTATTATTTATGTTTTTTACATAAATCAGAAACAATTGAAAGAATTTGTGTTTCAACATTAGTTCCATCCACAAAATGACAATTACATTTCTCTTCAAGTAATTCACGAATTGATCTTTCAAATTCTTCATCTTTATCGTTTAGAACAGCTTCCTCATCAGATAAAACGAAATATTCGGAATACTTTTCGATCAATGATTCATGTTCATTCATTAATTCATCGATTTGACTCAAATAATTATTTGTTTCAATTATGTCTGAATCTTTAGTTATAGTTATATTATTAACTGATTCATCGCTTTCGTCGTTTTCTTCATTTGTATATTCAATTCCGAATTCTTTGCAAATATTTTCTAATTCTGAATTTGTTGGACATGGATATTGAAAAGTCCAACCTTTGTCAAGAAGCTCTCTGACAACACTTGGATATTCAAGCGCTTTCTTTTTATTGCTAGATGATACTTGTCTCCCATTAACTATTATATCTTGATTTGTAAAAAGTAAAAGCCCAACAATATAATGTGGAATTTGAGAAAGTGGTGTGCCTTGAAGGTTAAATTTTTTGGCATTAGAAATAGAACTAAAATTTTTAAATGATGAAAGATTAGATTGTTCTGCATTAAAAACATAAATGTTTGGCTGACGAGAAAGTCCCGCCAAAGAATCTATTTTACATCTTGAAATATTAAGTTCTTTTAATGAAGATCGAGTTTTAATTGCTGATAAGTTTATTTGATTTGTATTTGATAAATTAAGTTTTCCTGTTCGTAAAAAAGAATATTCGCATTTCCTAAGCCAATATGGCTCTTCTATGTTAGCAATATTTCGACGTGTCTTCGCAAATTTTGGTGTTGAGCTGTTTCTCATTTTTATTGTTCGGTAAACGTCTAAATAAAAGTGACAAAATACGTTTGCTAATATTTAACGTTCAATTCCAATGTCTTTAGTTTCTCTGATTGACGCTGGAAAGCATGAAATATATTCCAAAACAAAAAAGCTAACCAAATTTGATGCAACTGTTTCATCCAAAACAGAAACGAAACAACACAAAGGTCCAATTACAATGGAAGTTCTTCAAAATGCAAAAGCAATATGGTTTTTTGGCCCACAACGAGACTTAACTGAAAACGAATCATCAGACCTCGAAAGATTTCTTCGAAGCGGCGGTTCAATTTTAATTTTTGGATCAAAATTCCCACCAGTTTTCACATCATTTCTCAAGAAATTTGGTGTTACCATTTTAGATCAAGTTATTTCTCCAGCATACACAACATATGTTGATCCAAAAGTTATAGCTGTACAAAGCGGTGTTGTTAATCGAGGTCTCACACTTTTTGCTAAGAACCAAGACATAACTTTTGCATTTCCTGATGGTTGCACACTTGATTGTAAGAAGCCATCAGTTCCCATTATAACATCTGGTCAAATATCATATCCACTCAATCAACCAATTCTATCATTTGCTACTGTTGGCCAACAAAAAGGCACACTCACAGTATGTGGTTCACCACACATCTTCAACGACGAATGGCTTCCCAAAGAGAACAACGAAATTCTTCTTCGTTATCTCATTGAAATTTCGCTTACAAAAAGTGAACAAATAAATCAAATCGATGCCGATCATCCCGAAGTTACAGAACGTTGGTATTCACCAGATGTTCTATGCATGAGTAATCATCTTCGTTCATGTATCCAAGAGCCTGAAAAGCTTCGAAATGAATTCCAAGAAAATTTTGACACTGGACTTTTCCGTATGGATATGTCATTTGTGACAGAATCACAAAACATGTCGAATCTTTTAGGATTAAAGAATGAGCCATTAGAAATAGTTGAGCCACAGTTTGATACTGCATTACCTCCTTTGACACCTGCTGTATATCCGCCGCAAATGAGAGAGCCGCCTGGCCCAGCATTAGAACTGTTCGATTTGGATGATGCGTTCGCATTACCGAAAACAAGATTGGCACAATTGGCGCAAAGGACTTCGCAAAGAAACGCAGAAAAGTTCACTGTGCAAGCAGCTAAAATTTTGGGCATAATGCAGAAGTTACCAGAGGATAAACAGTCCGGAAAACATGTGCTGGAATATGTATTGAATCAGATAATGAGATGGAAGCGCCAAACACAAGATTGAATGATTAAAGAGTTATGAAATATATAATTTTGTTTTAGATAATTAGGTTTTTCGTGTGAATAAAGAATAATTGTCTTACAAAACTAAAATATTTATTGTTCTAAATGAAATTTAGTTTTGTTAAATAACAATTTATTTTTCGTCAAACTGAGGATACTTTCGACTATTAAAAATATTTTTTTCATATATTATACATGCAAAAAATCAAATATTCGATTATTATAATCAGAAAATTTTATTCTTTTCCACAAAAAAAATCCTCTGTTTACTTTACTTTATTTTATCTTGTTAATTTGAATGTTGCTAATAGCTCTGGGTTAATTTCCCTCTTCTTATCAATTTCATCCAATGGAACAGAAACTATTTTGTTATTCTTAGTTGCGATCATTTTCCCTGTTTGTCCTTGAAGTAATTCAATCACTGAGAGATGTCCCATTTCTGTTCCAAGAATCCTATCGTAGCCGGTTGGGGCACCCCCGCGTTGCACATAACCTAAAACCGTTTTCCTGACAAGTAAATCAGTATCCTTCTCATGCTCGGAAAGGTACTCTTCGAGGGAGTCTATTCCTGGTTTCCACCCGGATGAAACAATGGTGATGCATTGGTTTTTCCCTCGCATACTAAATTCCGCCATTCGTTGTGATAATCGTGACATATCAGAACATGGCCTTTCAGGAATCATACAAAAATCAGCTCCAGTAACAAGGGATGAACGTACAGCAAGCATTCCACATTCACGTCCTTCAACTTGAACAAGAAATGTACGTTCACGAGAGGATGAGCTTCCTCTAATTCTATCAACACACTTCATAACATTGTTAACGGCTGAATCAACACCAAGAGAAATATCAGTTCCATTAATATCATCTTGAATTGTTGATGGAATTCCAATTACTTGGATACCATGATTGATGAATTTTCTGGATTCTTTTAATGAGTGTAATCCACCAATCACAATCAGACCTGTAATTTTTTTCTTCTTTAATACTTTAATTGCTTTATCCATTTCCTGATTAGTAAGAATTCCTTGTAGCTTAGCTGTTCCAAGGAAACATCCTGCTTTCCCGATTTTCCCAGAGACGTCTCTGCTTGTTAGTATTGACATTTGGTTTTGAAGTAGTCCTTGAAATCCCCAACGAATCCCAGTAATATGAGCGTTATGAGCAGCTGCAGTTCTTACTATTGCACGGATTGCTCCATTTATACCACTGTTATCTGTTCCGCTCGAAACAACAGCAAACATCTGTTTCCTTTGAAACTAAAAGATAAAATTTCGATGCAAATTGATCGGTTGCATTCAAATCCATTGAATAACTTGACCAACCATTGCATTACAAAAGTCATAAACGGTTTTTATAAAATCTATCCCTGTTTTACTTCTGAAGAACATTTTAGAACATTAATTTCAGCACTTAATATTTTATTTCGTTACAGTTTCACTACAATAATATTATTAAGAAGTTCTCAATTGTTGAAATATTATTATCAGATGCATCTCTACAAGATATTAAAACAAAAAAAAAAAAAAAGATGCTTCTACATGCAAATAAAATTTAAGAACCTCACGAAGACAAAATTTTTTTTATTAAAGTCAAATATTTAAAAATTTATTTTGCGTTCTAATCGATATTGCACTTTTAAACGGTCGTGTATAATTTGTGTGCTTTTTGGCGGTTTTGGTCAGCCTTTTAGATGAAGGCACAACGCTGCACAAAGGTACGCCGCATTATCGAAACAGGCCTTTTCTATGCTGAACTTAACGAATTGTTCACACGTGAATTAGCTGCTGATGGTTATGGTGGCTGCGAAGTTCGTACAACACCATCCCGTACAGAAATCATCATCAAGGCTTCTAATACAAAACTTTTTGTTGATAACAATGGACGCCGCCTTCAAGAAATCCGTATGATGGTCTTAAAGAGATGGCACATCAAGGATGACCAACTTGAAATCTTCATCGATCGTATCCAACGCCGTGGTCTTTCCGCCCTTAACCAACTCGAATCTCTTCGTTTCAAGCTTGTCAACCGTATCCCAGCTCGTCGTGCTGCTTATTCCATCATCCGCTTTGTTATGGACGCAGGCGCACGTGGTTGCGAAGTCGTTATCTCAGGTAAGATGAGGTCAGCTCGTGCTGCTGCTATGAAATTCCGTGAAGGTTATATGGTTAAGAGTGGTGATGTTTCACAAAAGTACGTATTAAAGGCTGTAGGTCATATCCCAATGAAGCAAGCCGTTGTTGGTATCCGTGTTCTCATTATGTTGGCACACGATCCACAAGGAATTACAGGTCCTCGTGAACCACAACCAGATGTCATCAAAGTACACGAAGCCAAAGATTAAAAATTTGGAATCACAATTTTTTTGTTCTTCTTTAGTGCATTAGAATATTTCATAAAAATAGGTAAAATCAGACAAACAATTATTACAACATTTAATGTAACCCAAAGCCTACTTGCAGAATCTTTTGTTCAACAATAAAGTAGATCTTTGAAAGCAGAAGGCTTCACGATTAAAGTTGTCAGAAAACCCTCAAACTGTCAAAAATGATGAATGGGTAAAAAAGAGTAAATCCAATTCGAACCTTCCAATTATACCACCATAACTTATCAGAAGATTAGATTATGATAAAAAACATGATACCAATTGTTGTTTAAATGATTTTCTTTCTGTTTTTATATAGAATAAGAAGTCATCATTTTGAACATTAACATCTTTTACATAAAAAATAAGTAATGAAACATTTTTTTTTAAATAAAATCAATAATTTTACAATATGTTTAATGGGAAAATAAACTTTGAAATAATTAAATAAAGTATCTCTCAAAGATTCTTCAATTTAAGAGAACGTTAGAAAGTATCACTAAAATATGTTTGGGAAATTGTTTTTTGCTACAGACAAACCTTGTCAATTTTAGAAGCAAAAAAATAATTTAGATGTCATTTTACTGTAATTAAATTTGTGAGATAAAAAATAGATGGAGCAAAACGTCAGATTTTGATGATAAAATTATGTTATTAAGTGAACCAAAGATGTTTGAAAGAGAGAGATAAAATGATTAAAAAAACGAAAATGTCTAAAAAAGTTTATAAAAGAGGTAACGAGAAAAGGTGTTGATGATGAATGGTCAGAACAATTTTTTCATATCACATTTTCAAACCCTACGGGGAATTCCCCGCCTTTCTCACACAATTTTTGCGACTAAAATTGACAAGGTTTGTCTGTAGCAAAAAACAATTACCTAAAATGATGATATTTAATTTTTTATCCGGAATATTCAATTATTTACACAAAAGTACTACGATTTTGTAATTTGACTAATTATTTGGTCATTGGTGAAAAGGTAATTTTTTTGAAGCAAGACAAAGAGTTCATCCTAATTTTTTTTTAAAAACAACACATGTTACGCGTTACTCAATATTTAGGACCAAGCTTACCAAAAAATTCTCATACAATATCTTATATGAATCAAAATATCTTTTCATATTTCTTATTTGTTTTTATTCATATTTATTGTTATAATTTATCAAAACATTGTTTCAGAAAACAAAACAATTTTTCAAGTTATAATTTTAAATCATTGTTAATACGAGAAATTTTGATTATATCCAATTATAAACAAAATCATTTTTTAATGGAAACATCTTATTGTAATAACTTCTGTAATTTATTGGCAATATTTATTTTTTTATTTCAACAATTTTCAATTTATATTTTTTCTTTCTTTTATTATGGAACAAAATTTATTTCAACAAATATGATTTTTCATAATAATAAAGTCGGAATAAAATATGAAATTCTTTTTCTCTTATTTTTGTTTTTTATTTATTCATGCAAATTATTTAATGATTTAATTAAAACGTTTTTGAATATAAATATTTCAATTCAATTTTTTTATTTCTTTCATTATTTCATTGATATATTTTCGAATATTTTCTTATTAATAAATGACATAATAAATAAAATTATAAAAAAATTTATAAATATTAATTTTATTTCTATTATGTATTTAACAAAATTCAATAAATATTTAAATAAATATAAACGAAACATCAATACGAAAGAAAACATTAAAAACAAAATTATTTCATTATTATTTATTGTCTTTTTTATACAATCATTTGAAACATTTAATTCGACAACTTCAACACTTACTATTTATACATATGATGAATATTTAGGAAGAAGCACATATCAAACTTCAACACAACATCTTTTTATTAAAAGTGGTGTTGAAGAATTAGAAATTGAATCATTTTCACGATGGGATTCTTTGATTTCTGTTAATATTGGAGATTCAGTTATATCGATTGGAAGTCGTGCATTTTATCAATGTGATAAATTAGAAACGATTCAAATTAGTGAAAACGTTACATCAATTGGAAGTCATGCATTTTATAATTGTGAATCATTAACTGATATCAAAATTCCACATTCAGTTACATCAATTGAAGATTATACATTTTATAATTGCAAATCATTAACTGATATCAAAATTCCTGATTTGGTTACATCAATTGAAGATTATACATTTTATAATTGCAAATCATTAACTGATATCAAAATTCCTAATTCAGTTAAATCGATTGGAAGTTGTGCATTTGGTAATTGTGGTAAATTGGCAACGATTCAAATTAGTGAAAACGTTACATCAATAGGAGATAATGCATTTTATAATTGTGAATCATTAACTGAAATTCAAATTCCTGATTTGGTTGCATCAATTGGAAGTTCTGCATTTTATAGTTGTACAAATTTAATTCATATTGAAATTTCAAAATCATTAACATCAATTGAAGCTCATACGTTTGATTATTGCCTTTCATTAATTAATGTTGTAATTCCAAATCCAGTTAAATCAATTGGAATTTATGCATTTCATGATTGTCAATCATTAACTAATATTACAATTCCAAATTCAGTTACATCAATTGAAGATTATACATTTTTTGGATGTTATAAATTAAATGATATTACATTACCAGATTCAGTTACATCAATTGGGGAAGGTGCTTTTGCATATTGTGAATCACTTCAATTTATTGAAGTATCTGAAGGAAATAATTATTATATAAATGATCAGAAAGGAATTCTTTATAATAAAAATTATACAACGATTGTTTGTTGTCCAGGAGGAATAATAGAAGAAATATTTGCAATTCCGAAATCAGTTACAAATATTGAAAGTTATGGATTTTGTTTTTGTAAATCATTAACTGAAATTCAAATGTCAGATTCAGTTACAACGATTGGAGATAGTGCATTTAGTGATTGTGAAGCATTAACTAATATCACAATTCCAGATTTGGTTACATCAATTGGAAGTTATGCGTTTTATTATTGTTACTTATTAGTCAATATTAGAATAACAAATTCAATAACAACAATTAAAGAACATACATTTGATCACTGTTCATCAATAACTAATATCACAATTCCAGATTTAGTTACATCGATTGAAAGTTATGCATTTTATTATTGTTATTTATTAGTCAATATTAGAATACCAAATTCGATAATAACAATTAACGAACATACATTTGATCACTGTTCATCAATAATTAATATCACAATTCCAGATTTAGTTACATCGATTGAAAGTTATGCATTTTATTATTGCTCTATATTAGAAACAATAAATATTGGTCAAAAAGTTATATCAATTTTTAGTTATTCATTTCAAAACTGTATAAAATTAAAATGTATTTATTTCACCGGATATAAATCGCCAACATATATAGTTTCAAATGCATTTTCAGGTGTACCTGCAACATGTGTTATGACATCAGATTTATATGAAGGCGAAAGATTTGGTCCATTTAATGTATCGAAAGGCTCATCTATTGAAGGATGTAATCAATATCCGTGACCAACACATACATTCACGCGATCATTTACATTTTCTAATACTTTTTCTGATACATTTTCGCAAAGCAATACATTCACACAATCGAACACATTTTCTAATACATTCACGCAATCCAACACATTTTCTAATACATTTACACAGTCAAATACATTTTCGCAAAGTAATACATATATTGAATCGAATACTTATTCAAAATCGAATTCATTTTCTAAATCAAATACATATTCACAATCAAATACATTTTCTCACAGTAATTTCTTCACCAAATCGCATGCATTCACAGCCTCGTTGCAATCTGGTGTAACATTCATTCAAACATTAATTTCGAAACATTTGATTACGCAAACAGTTATTTCCAAATTGATTTTCACCAATACAATTAGTATAACATTACTTAATTCGACATATTTTTATGTTTATTCCAGTTTCATTTCATATGAATATATAATTTATCAATATTCGACATATTATATATATAATAGCAATTTCCTTACTATACTTGACAATGAATCAGCTAAAAATAATAACAAAATGTCAAACGATGTGTTAATTGGTATAATATGTGGCGCAGTATCAATAATTCTTATTATTGTTGGAATTGTTATATTTTTACACCGAAAATATCGAAAACAAAATTCAAATGTTAAATCGGAAACATCACAAAGTTCATCAACAAGAAACCAACAAACTGATTTTGTAAATGAAGAATTTAATGAATTAATTGACAATGAAAATGATCAATGGATAAAAAACATTTAATTAAAAGCGCATTAATGGAATAATTTCTAAACTATATGAAATTGTTCAATATATTTTTGATTTAAGTAAAAATGAATTCATTTCAATTTTAATTTTATTTTTTAAAGCTTAAACTTATATCAAATAAATCGTTAATAAAAAGTTAATATTAACACATCTATATAATCGTATCATTATAAAGAATACAATTCATCAAAATTTTAATCGAAAATTAAGTTAACAAGAAATTCAAATAATACACAAATTTTAAATCTGAACTTTTTTAAAAAATTTTCTCTCGTGAAACACATTAACCACACACATACATTTATTTAAGTTCAAGTGAATGTTTTATGATACACAAACATATAACAAAAATTTATAATGAAATATTTATAACTATCGCAAGTCGACTCACTCCTCATCCTTGTTCTGTGTCAACAAAGGCTGTGAGTTTATCGATTCTTGTGTTTCCTTTAGTGGTTCGTCAGGGTACTTAAAGAAGGGCAATCTCAAGATCTTGTTATACATCAAAGTGGACGTGAACAGCAAGAAGAAGCCTGCCAACTGCATCAAGCTCCACGCGTTCCATTCTTCGCCCAACTTATAGTTACCTGTTGTATAGAATATTATAAGTTGAACAATCCAAATGCAAACAGTTCTCAATCCTTCCAAAATAGTTCGATGCACAGCAGAGTACACATTAATCACTAACATTCCGCCGACGTTATAAAAGAGAATGAAAAGACAATACAAAACTACAAATGTTAATATGAATGTGTTATTTCCAATCATCGTAAATGTATCAACAATATCTTCATGAACACCATTACCTTCATCGCCACCAAGAAATTGAACTGTAGGCATCGCAATGCTCGTGCAAAAGATAAAGCCCCATGTTCCCTTAAGTCCGACAAGTTGTAGCGGATGTGTGTCGCAGTCATGTAAGATGAAGTCTTCAATTACTAATTGGGTGGCTTGAATAAGTTGTGCAACAATGACTAAAAAGATGGCCATGATGGTCTTAGACTGGGAAACACCTGCTACGCCAGCGCCAGTGGACATTACGCATGCTATGCCGACAATTGTTAATGCAATTACAACACCAAGAATTGACCACCACATGTATGGGTAATGTGGGCGCTTGAGAATAAAGGCACAGAAAAGTGATGAGAATATAACCATTGAGCCTCGAAGCATTTGCCATACTGAAGCATTAATATAAAGAAGTTGGACATTGGAAAGTGAAGTGGCACATAAATCACAAATGGCTGGTAGCGAACATCCGAGATAAAACTTAATCCGATTCTTAATTGGTACTGGCTCTTCATTTATTTCTTGGGCTTTCTTATCTTTTCGACCGAGAATTAAATATGCAATAAGTGAAAGCATCATGCCACAGAACATAAGATCGGTTTGGAACCATGGTTTACGAAAATCATGAACACCATGATCACCATATTTCTCTAGACCTTTGGATGATTGTGAAAAAAGAAGTTTTTGAGTAACGACAGTGCAGGTACCAAATATAAGCATACCAGGGATGGCATAGATGCGCTGCCACTTTGGAGCGGGCTTGTTTACCATTGTGAGTGATTTCTATGCCGGCAAACGGTTAATTGAACCGACAACGATAACGATGGTTCGGAAACGATCAAAACGTTTTAGAACCAATATGCAGTTGTTTGAGCATTTTTTATTTCTATAAACAAAATGAATAAGATGCATTGTGCCTTGTACTAATGTAATTAGAAAACCTTTTAAATTTTTAAAAAGATTCAATTTATATAATATTGATGAATTGTAATTAGAGCTGAAGTTAAACTAAACATTTATTTGGAATATCTTGTGCAAACAAAGTTTACATGAGAAAACAAATTTTAAGTGATAATTCCAAATTTGTTAAATCTAAAAAATTATAACTAAGATTTTGACTTATATTTGAATTTTCTCTTTAAAAAGAAGTGTTTTTTAATTGTAGGTAATGTACACTAAATTTTTGTATAATTTTTTGTTTGTGCTTTCAGAAGTCACTTTTACAAGTTGGAATGTTTGATGGGAATCTTAACGAAGAAACGCCATCTCAAAATGAATGGGATATGTTACTATCAATAAAGAAGATAATTTTCAGCTTGAATGAAGAAAATATTGTTCAATCAGCAAATGAATTAATTAGCAAAATTGATAAAAATTATCCAATTTCTACTAACTTAATCATTCTTCAAATGGTGTACAGTTTGTTTGTTCTAAAGAATAATAATTCTGATATATGTTTGAAGTTTTTAAAAGAAATGAAAATTTTTGAAGGAAATGAAACTGTAACAAAATATTTAAAAAAATTTTTATTTGATAAACGTACGGAAGAAGCCAAGTATTTTTATTATATTTTAGTTGAAAATGGTTATATTCAGTCAGAATTCATAGGAAATAAAATTATACGTAATCAACATTTTATCCAATATTTAACAGAAGAAGATTTTGAACATTTATATCGTGATTTAAATTGTAAAAGTTTAAGAGAACAATTTTACATAAAATATTTTAAGGAAAATTATAAAGAGCTTTCAAAGAATGATTGGGAACTTCATAAGAAGTTAATTAAAGAAGGACATAATCCAAATGAAATTGCGAAAATAATTCGAAATGATGAAATAGAAAAACTTCAAGAAATATCATCACAAACAAAATTTGATTTTAATCAAACAATTGAACCATCACCTTATGAAAGATGCTCATTCATTAATAAAGAAAATGTTTCATTAATTGATTATACAGCTTTTTTTTCTGCTATTAAATGTTTTAAATATTTACTTATAAATGGTGCAAAAGTAGGGAAAACAGGTAAATATGCAATTGCAGGTGGAAATTTTGAAATCATTCATTTATGTGAACAAAATCATTCATCATTTGGAGAAGCTTATGAAACAGCAATTAAATTCCATAAAAACGATATCTTTAAATATCTTTATGAAAATAAAATAGGAAATATTAAAAATTTCGAAGATTTAGGAAGAAAATGCACAATTTCTTTCAATTATGAAATTTTTTCATTCTTGAGAGAAAATGGAATGAAAATCAATGAATTTCATATCAGAAAAGCAGCAATTAAAGGAAACTTATATCTTGTTAAATATTTTCTCAGAGAAAGCCCAATTCCATATGCATTGATATTATATTCAACAATTTCAGGAAATATTGAACTTGTGAAATATACTTTGGAACTTAAAGGAATTGATATTAATGCTAAAAATATTTATTTGAATAATTTAAAATTTATTTGAATAATTTAATATTACAAAATAAAATTTGGAAATTATTTAAATTATTTGATACAGCCCTTATATTAGCATCTGTATATGAGCACACAGAAATAGTTAAATTACTTCTTGAACAAGAAGGAATTGATATCAATGCTAAAAATATTTATTTGTTTTATTTAATATTTATTTTAATAATTTAATATTTCAAAATAATAATTGGAAATTATTTAAATTATTTTGGTCAGCACTTATGTATGCATCTAGGGAAGGTTATACAGAAATAGTTTCATTACTTCTTGAACAAAATGGAATTGATGTTAATGCTAAAGATGAAATTTATTTATTTTATTTAAAATTTATTTTAATAATTTTATATTTCAAAATAATAATTGGAAATTATTTAAATTATTTTGGTCAGCACTTATGTATACATCTAGGGAAGGTTATATTGAAATAGTTAAATTACTTCTTGAACAAGAAGGAATTGATATTAATGCTAAAGATATTTATTTATTTTGTTTTATATTTATTTTAATAATTTTATATTTCAAAATAATATTTGAAAACCATTTATGTTATTTTCTACAGCACTTATTAAAGCATCTTCAAAAGGTCATACAGAAATAGTTAAATTACTTCTTGAACAAGAAGGAATTGATATTAATGCTAAAGATATTTATTTGAATAATTTAAAATTTATTTGAATAATTTAATATTACAAAACAATATTTGGAAATTATTTAAATTATTTGATACAGCCCTTATATTAGCATCTGTATATGAGCACACAGAAATAGTTAAATTACTTCTTGAACAAGAAGGAATTGATATCAATGCTAAAAATATTTATTTGTTTTATTTAATATTTATTTTAATAATTTAATATTTCAAAATAATAATTGGAAATTATTTAAATTATTTTGGTCAGCACTTATGTATGCATCTAGGGAAGGTTATACAGAAATAGTTTCATTACTTCTTGAACAAGAAGGAATTCATGTTAATGATATAAATGTTTATTTGTTTTATTTATTAATTTTAATAATTTTATATTTCAAAATAATATTTGGAAATTATTTAAATTATATGATACGGCACTTATGAGAGCATCTTATAATGGCTATACAGAAATCGTTAAATTGCTTCTTAAACAAGAAGGAATTGATGTTAATGCTAAAAATATTTATTTGTTGTATTTGATATTTGTTTTAATAATTTAATGTTATAAAATAATATTTGGAAATTAATTAAATTATTTGATACAGCACTTATTTTGGCATCTAAAAAAGGTTATATAGAAATAGTTAAATTACTTTTGGAACAAGAAGGAATTGATATTAATGCAAAAAACATTTATTTACCTTATTTAATGTTTATTATAATAATTTGATGTTTCAAAATAATATTTGGAAATTATTTAAAATATTTGTAACAGCAATAAAAGCAGCATCTAGAGAAGGTTATATTGAAATAGTTAAATTATTATTTAAATCAGCAATTATGGTAAAACAAAAATGAGCACATCAACAAGGAAAATGTTCCCATATCAAAATGCAAGAACTTAGAGTAATGAAACATTGTAATGATTCAAATTATGTTTTTACAATGAATATCAATTTGTTTAGACTTCGTTGTTAATTTTTTTTATTTTAAGTGGAATTTACTGTTTTTATGAATAAACTATTACATGTGATTATTATTAAAAACTAAAGCATGATTATTGGTTTATTTTGTGTTTAAAAAAAAAAAAACAATGAATTTTGAAATAATGATTAAAAATTATGACGGATAAAACAAAAGCATTCATTACGATTTTTTAATCTTAAACTTTGTCACAAAAATAAATTATTTTTTCTGGGTATATAGTTAATCTTTAAGGTTATTTTTTAAATTTGTGTTAATGGGTAATGAAGTGATTTAACGTATATTTTGTACTTTAATTAATTTTTTTCCCATTCGAATGGAGGCAATACAGTATTATCATATAAAACCATTACGCTAAGCGTAGTAGGAAACATATTACACCCATTTAAAAATTGAAATTTCTTACTTTTACTTTTTGAAAAAATAATGCATATTTTGCAAAATAAGTTGACAAAATATATATTTATAACAAATATAAAATATAAATAAAACCCATCCAAAAAAATCATGTTGATCCCGTCCGAGTTTTAAGCGTATGGATTGTTTTTTTGAAGAAGACGTTTAATGTCAAAAAGTTGTATTTTTTAAAAATACATCTGAATCATTCAAAAAGTTATTCCATAAACAAACGACAAAAATGCCTGTTTCAAAAATCGATCGTAATCACTGAATTTTGAATACTAACCGTCATTCAATTCCTGTTCTTCTTTCATGAAGGAATTATCCTCAGCTTCCTATGAATTAGAAACAGTTGATCCAACACCTCTTGATGCAAGCAAGTCCTTACTCGGAGTTACTAAGACAAAGCAATTTTCCTTATTTTTTTCAACAATAATGAAAATTCGCATCAAGTCGCCAATTTGGTATGTCCTAATACTTGGTGGCATATTCATGAGTGCTTTTGCATATTTAATTACACGAAACCCTATTAAAGCAACTGAAGTTCTTACGCCTAATATAACCGAAATTTCAGGTAAATGGGAAGAATTAAACTTATTACTTCAAACGTCTGAAATCGATGTTGGTTATGCTCCTAATGATACTTTTACAAAGAACTTTCTAAATGGTTTTTTCCCTGGATATGAAAAATTACAACCATTTCCCTCAAGGTCCGAACTTGAAAAATATCTTAAAACAAAGAATGAGTCAAATTATGGTATTTATCTTGCACCAAATTATTCCGTTACATTGATATCTTCGTCTGATTTTCTCGAACAAACGTACGTTCAACCCACATTTGTTCATGGATATTTTCAATATCTTTATGAAAACATCAAAAAGATAAAAATGAATGTTAAGTCAATGGGATTAGCTCATTATACACCAGCAGTTTCTCAATCGACTGTTATTTCACTCTTTTTAATGGGGATGATCTTTCCAATTTTTTCTGATAGTCAAATATTTTATCAACTTAATGTTGAGCGTATTTTCTTTATGCTCCGAATGTACAACCTGTCAGAGTTAGTCAAACACTTGGCACTTTTCCTCGCCTCCTTCATCGAACAAATACCGGTAACGGTCTTAACGGTCGTCTTCACATGCTGCACCATTGAAGACTCCAAAGGAACCGATATTACACTTGATTTAGTTGTAACATTACTTACGGTTCTAAGTATTATTTGTATCTTCTTTGTATTTGCACCATTACTTAAGTCAACTGGTTCCATTAGTGGTTTCTTATTATTCCAAATATTCGTTACTATTGTTTTTATGATATTAATATCTTTCGAAAGTAATATTCCCAAAGAAATGTGGATTGTTTTGTCTGTTCTATTCCCTCAAGGTGGATTCACATTAATAAATTTACTTATGCAAGCAGCTAAAAAAGATGGAGAACCACTTTCATGGAGTAACTTAGGCTTTGTACACAACAAAATATCAGGAACTTCGGCTCTGTTATGTATTATTGGTAATTTCATCTTTTATTCGATTTTAGCATTTTGGTTTACACTAATGAATCCACAAGCTTATGGAAGGCCATTGATTGGATGGAGAAATATGTTCAAAAGCGAAGTCTGGAGGGCTTTGTTTGGCAAGCCTAAAGTTCTAAATATTGATGATCCAGAAGAAGCCATTCGCTTTGAACATTTGACCAAGATTTATGGCGGCAGGCTTAACATCAAAGCTGTTGATGACGTTTCATTAAGTATTAAACCTGGTGAAATAGTTGTAACAATTGGGCCAAACGGTTCTGGAAAGACCACACTAATTAATTCTTTAATTGGTTCATTCCCTATAACTGAAGGTAACATCTTCTTCTTCGGCGAGCCGATTGTTAATGATTTCTCTTTTGTTTACAGGTCATTAGGCGTTGTTTTCCAAGAGAACTGCTTCATCAAGGACTTCACTGTCAAAGAAATGATTCAATTATTTGACAGGTTTACGGGCAAAAGTGAAAAGGCAATTGAGAGGGACATTCAATATTACCTATCGGCGCTTGAGTTGGCACATTGTGCTGGAAGTAAAACACAAGACCTTAGTGGAGGACAAAAACGTAAACTTCAATTAATATTAGCGTTACTTAAGTCCCCAAGTATTATTATTTTGGATGAACTTACTGCAGGAGTTGATGCACAATCTCGACAATTGATTCAAAAAGTATTAGAGAATCATCGAGATAGCACAGTATTAATGACCACGCATTCACTAGAAGAATCTGAATCATTTTCATCACAAATTATTGTTATGCAACATGGACATATCTCATTTAGTGGCACAGCAGCGGAAATGCGTAACAAATATAAATGCGGATATAACATTACGTTCATTGGCGGAGAGCCAAACATGGAACGAATATTAGAACTCGTGAGATCTATTGTTGCGGAAGCTGTTCTCGACGAGAATAACCAAATGACAGTCTCCATACCAAGCGACTTAAGAGTTGCCGACGTGCTGGAGATGCTGGAACAGAATAAGGAAAGTTTGGGATTCGAAAAGTATAACGTGATGATCGAAAGCTTGGAAGACACAATGAGGAAAATCATCGAGACGGATGAGCTAGAGCACCAGGAACACTAAACGAAATATCGAATGTACAAAATAATTTGTAGAAATGGAAATAAGCAAAGTAAAAATTATTTTCGAAATTATTAATAATTTTTCTCTGCAAAGGTTTTCGTTTTGAAGATGAACTGTATTAACACCAAATAAACATTATGTATTACATTAATGAATAAATTTTTCGTTTTGAGATGAACTGTATTAACACCAAATTAAAATTATGTATTATTTTAATGAATAAATTTTTCGTTTTGAAGATGCACTGCATTAACACCAAGTTAACATTATGTATTACATTAATGAATAAATTTTTCGTTTTGAAGATGCACTGCATTAAAACTAAATTAACATTATGTATTATATTAATGAATAAATTTTTTGTTTTGAAAACACACTATCAAAAAATGAAAAAAGTTGTTGTGTATTAATTATTTTTTTCAATAATAAGTCACGAATAATTTGCTAAATTTTGTCTGATGATATTCATTTTGGATGTTAATTTGTAATTTTTCTCATAAAAATATTTTGTTTTCAGCTTTCATAGAAAATGTTTCTATGCAAACAATAAAAATTTGAACATAACAAAACAGAATTTCGAAATTTCGTTTTCTTTATTCATTATCCACAGCAGCCTCGAGAACTGATTTTCCTTTTAACATTGACAATTTCCCTATTTCCTTTTTTCTCAATTTATACAACTCCGTATATTTCTCAGCCAAAACACATCTTTTTTGAGTTGCGATTATTGCCTTATCTAAAAAGCATAGCATTCCTATGATCAGTGGCAATTTTTCCACTGACACAACCTTCCACTTTTTCTTAGCAAAAAGTGACATCAAATCAAGAGTCATTATGTAAACTATTCTAATTTTGTAAGAGAGATACCCATCTTTTTCAAAGGTACGATAGTTCGGGGAAACATTAATTATTAATTTATAATCCCCTAATTTAGAATGAATGTTGACGGAATCATTTGTTTCATTAAAGACAACTAAAACATCAGAGTCACAAGGAGCAACCTTAAAATCGAACTTACAAAAAGCCATTTTGAATGAATCCGTTAAGTGCGACAAAAACAGTTTAAACCGTTTAGAATCATTGTCAACTTTATCGAAAAGTGACTCTGAACTTGAATTAACGTGCGTCACGCAAATAGGAAAAGAACAATAATCGCAATATGAATCGAAATTTCTTAGAACATCATCATCTTGAAATTCAACGAATTCGGAGTCTATGTTAATTAAGCCCAAAGATAATAATAAGTTTATATATTTGTTTCTTTCAGTGCCAATTTTTAATGGAATAAATTCATCGAAAGGTTCATATCTTTGATCAATTCTTAATGCTTCACGTAACGCATATTTGGAATTCGGCATTTCTGGAGCAGGTTCTTTTTCCTTTTGTAATATTTTCGTAATATTAAATGAAGAAATTCCAAATTTACCTCTAACGATTAAATGAATTTGATCGTTTTCTTTTTCTTCATGAAATGTTAAAATGTTTTTGTTGTTTAACATATAATTTTTGATGTTTTTCATGTTATTATATTGTTTAGCGATTTGGGATGGATTAATTAATGGTATTAACAATGAATGTTTTAATATTTGCGCGAGTTTTTTAACATTTTTAATATTGTCATTTTCGTCAGTTATGTTTTCAAGTGTTTTAATGCTTTTAGATAAAAATGATAAAACATAACATAAAATTCGTCGACTTTTCTTAAATAAATCAGTTTTCCCTGATAGTTCATATAATGTAATGAATATATAAATCAAAAATTCCGTTTTAACATTCGGCCCTTCGAACCAATTAAGTATGGTTTCGATTGCACCAGTATTTATTAGTACATCAGATATATTTGGAATGAAATATGTTGAAATTGATAATGTATATAATAATGAACCAACAGTTTTAACCCATGTATAAGCGAATTGATTTGAATCCAATTTTGATTTAATTATATTTCCAAGATTAAATATTCGTGATACATAAGCTAAAGAATTTTCGGTTTCGATAAGTAAAAATAATGCATATATATTAATTTCATTAATATCTTGTTTCAATGTTACCATGAAATTATTAGCTAAAGCTTGAATCGACGATTTTATTTCATCATTTTCATCCATTAGTGCTAATTCATATATGTTTTCAAATGAAAGATACCAATACGTCTTTTTGATCTCAGTAAACTTTTTATATTGTTTTGTCTCAATATCAAATTTCTCATATGAAGCATAATAAAGAATTGTCCTTAACACTTGCTTAAATATTTGTGGATATTCGACAACAAAGTTATAACATGAATTAAATAATAAATATACTGCTAAATTAGTCGGCCTTAATATCTGAAGAATATATAATATATATTGAATGAAACATTCAAACCATTTGGAATCACATCTTAAATTACCACTTGAAAATACTTTAAAGATGTTGTGTACAAATAATACTTCTTCCGATGATGGTGCATTTTCACTAGTATCAAATATAATTTTATCTATAAAGACGGTGTCATGCATTATATGTAAAAATGCTTCGGTTGGAAATTTTCGCCGAAATAATGGTCGACATGATAATATTCGTTTGTTTGTTAACGCATCAATGGAATAACTTAAAAAGATACTAAGCATTGGAAAATATCTTTGGGATTGTACTTGTTCTTTTGTAATACATTTCATGAGACCTAAAATTGAATACAAATATTTGACTCGATTTTGATCGTTGCGAGAATAAACGAATTCTTCAACTGTATCGCGAAATAATTCTTCCCAAAGAGAGCTACTTTGCTCACCTTTTAAACAAATGTTATATAAGTCTACAAGAAGATCTTTGGTACGGTCATATGCACGAAGTTCGGCTTTTTTAAATGAATTAAGAAATAATTTTCGAAGAGTTGGTGCAAGTTCACTATGTTTCTTAAATTTTATGGTGCGATCAAGACACGTTATTAAACATTTAATACATTCATACCATGTTTGCAGATCAAATGAAGGAGATGTTTGACATGTTTCATTGGTTTTGCAAATATTTTCTAATAATTCATATGCTACCCAATAACAATCACGGTTGTTTGGGAACTCTTCTTCGAAAATTATGGGAAAATTTTGGAAAAAATATTTTATGTATATATTAAATCGATCATAATTAAATATAGCATTAGGATCAGCTGGATCAACAAGCCACCTTGAAAGTATGTTAAGGGTTTTATCTAAATAATAAGGATCATCTAATTTGAGAGAAAAAAATAAAATTGGTAAACAAAAATTAATATCTTTTTCTTCATACATTCGTTCTCGTAAATCAGAATCAAATAAAGAATCGATTGTAATCTTTGCAATTGACCTTGATTTGTCTTTTGATAGAAAAGAGAGAACTTGGCAACCGTATTCCATTTGCCGCACAACCGAAAGTTTATCGATAGAAATGTGACAATTAGAACAGAAAATTTTGAACTACAGGTAGTCACTTTTTTGTAGCATTTTTTATCTATTACTTTTTGTAAATTTTTTTTATGCTTTTATTTACTGAGTATCATTTTGCTATAATGAATGAAAATAACATAAAATAACAATTGGGATAAAAAAAAATTGACTTAACATCTGTACATAAAATATTTTGTATACGCATCCCTTCTCTACACTAAAAGCTCTTTCAACTTTGGAGGCAATGAGTGAGAAAACGTTTTCCCAAGGTTTAAAACTTTAGGAGACCGTTTGCCCAATTTCTGCCAAAATATAAAACAAAAAATAACCGTTGAAGAAATTTAATAATTACTGAAGTTTAATCGTCATTGATAAACAATTCAAAAAAAGCTATCGATCATTTTTGATTGAATCACACAACAAAACTTTTAGAAAAATAAAATCAATCTTTTACGCTATAGGGTTCCAAGAGTTTGAGCATATTTTCTAATGTTTGCTTATAAAAAATATGTGCCTCTGTGGGAAGACATCTGCCCAAGATGAAAAACCCAATTTTTTATATTTAGAATGTTATCATTCCCTTCAGAACTCAAAGAACGGAGCCCCTGACATTAGAAGCATTAGAAGTAGTCCAACGAAACACTTCCATAAGTTGGTAGAATATACCAAGTTTCTTCTTAAAATTATAATCACACAATCATTATATTATTGAAGTCACAAGGGAAAAAAAAATATGTAGTAAACGTTCATTTTTTAAAAAAAAAAATTTTCTTCTCATTGATGCTTATGAATTTGGTTTTAATTGTATTTTGTATAAAAATGGCATTTTTTGAAGTGAGATTCAATATTCATTGATAAGTTTTGCAAAGCAACGTTTATTGATCAAATAAACCCAAGATTGTTACATTCAAATTGAGCTTTTAAAAAGGCACCCCAGGCCATTCAATAAGTATATCGTTAATTCAAAATCTCGACAAGATGTCTCAACAAATCCCAGTCCCCACGGGACTCAGGGAGGTATGTGAACCTATATCCGAAAAACAGAATTTAATCGATCCGAATATGCCATTGTTTATAAAAAATAAATCACAAATTGGTGAAATTTCATTTCGACAGGACATATATTTATCTTCTCTTTTAACATATTCACAATTTATTTTAAGGTGGCTTACAGTTTGCTCTGGAAAGACAAAAATGGAAAGATTAGAATTAAAATGTAAAATTCAAGTTACATCTAGTTCAACTTTAATAGCAAATCGATGTCGTTTTTCCCCAAGCGATTTAGAAGGAGAGTGTACAATTGAAATTTTTTCAAACTCCAAAGGAAGATTTTATGATTGTGAATTTTATTCAGGAGTAAAAGCATCGCTTGTCTTTAGGGACAGGTCACGTGGGTCAGTTCAAAGGTGTAAATTTTTAGAGAGTCAAAATACCTCGATTCTTGTTATGGATCGTTCAGATGCAAAAATTTGCAATACTACATTTAAAAACACAGCCAAATATTCACTTTATATTTACAAAAATTCTACAGGGGTAGTCAGAGAGTCATTATTTTGTAGTCAACCAGGCAAAGGAATATTCGTATTAAATCAATCAAATGTACATGTTTTTAATACACAATTTGAAGATTGCAGAGGAGGCGGTATATCTGTTGCCGAGAAGTCACTTGTTTATGCATCTGATTGTATTTTTAAAGATGTTATTAATTCATCAGTCCATGGAATGAAAGAAAGTAATCTTAAAATCGAACGTTGTTCCTTTCAAGGGTGTGGAGGCAATGGTGTTAATTATGAATATTCTACAGGATATGTATATTTATCACGATTTCTCAATATGAAATTTCCAGCTATTGCATGTTTTGGTTCACTATCGAATCCAGTTATATACAATTCTACTATACAAAACTGTGATTCTTTTGGCATAGTTACAAGAGATTGTTCAGTCCCATCATTTGTTAAGTTATATATTGAACAAACTTATTCACATGCATTTTCTATCTCTGACCTAAGCAAGCCTATAATCAGAGAATGTTTAATTCTTAATGTTTCCAAATATCCATTTTCTATATATAATGGTGCTGAACCGATAATATTTAACAACGTTATCAAAAGTGCCAAACTTTTTGATATATTTACACTTGGCAATCCGAAATTTAGATATAATACATTTGTTACAGATGAAATAACATATAATATTCATAACCATGGGAATTGTAGCATAGAGAATTTTCAAGAAAATATTTTACAAACTAAAGAAGGCAAAATATATTTAACAAAGTTGAATGAAGATCACAAAATTATTATCCAAGATAAACCTCTGTCTAAAGAAGAAATTGCTTTATATAAAGAAAGAAGGAGAAGAGAAAACGAACAACCACAGAAAGCAATTATAGAACAAACACCAAAAGTTTCGACTCCATTACTTCAAGCGCCAAATATATCATCATCACTCATTGACACACGAAGAAACTTTTACGGCCAAAATACGCAAAACAAATTGTCAAGTTCGCAAGCAAACATGATACCGCACACGCAGAATCAAAATCTTCAATCACTTCAATCGTCACAAAAAGTATTGCCGCCAATGCCAATATATCAATTACCGCAGCAGCCGCCTCAAGTCGCATTACCGCAGCAGACACAGAGCCAAATGCCGCCGCAATATCGATTACCTCTACAGGGACAATATCAAGTACAACAACAAGATGAAATGAAAGTATATGCGGATCCTGATTTTAATCAGGAAGCATTTGCTGTACCTAGGATATTATTTGATAGGGTTAAACTTGTTCAAGATCAACAACAACAGCAACAAACATACAGAAAAATTGAATATTTTGTTCTCGGTTATATAAATATATCAGAATTAACGGTCGACAATTCAAAAGGTAAAGTGATAGAAAATTGTGATGTTTATTTGAAGGCCGATAAAAAGACTTCAATATTTCATCTCAACAAAGATGATGAAGTAGAAATACTGGAAACAGTTGAAGATACATATAAAGTTCGGTTTGAAAGAGAGGGGTACATTAAAGCCACCAGGCAATCTTCTTATAGACCATTCTCACCGCGACCTATATTTAAACCTCCGCAGAATCTTCTTCAGCCACCACAAAACTTAGTGCAGCCACCACAGTATCTTCTTCAACCTCCACAGAACTTTGTTCAGCCTCCGCAAAATCTTCTACAGCCTCCACAGAATGTTATCCAACCACCACAAAATCTTCTACAGCCTCCGCAAAATCTTCTACAGCCTCCACAGAATGTTATCCAACCACCACAAAATCTTCTACAGCCTCCACAGAATGTTATCCAACCACCACAAAATCTTCTACAGCCTCCGCAAAATCTTCTACAGCCTCCACAGAATGTTATCCAACCACCACAAAATCTTCTACAGCCTCCACAGAATGTTATCCAACCACCACAAAATCTTCTACAGCCTCCACAAAATCTTCTACAGCCTCCACAAAATCTTCTTCAGCCTCCACAGAATCTTCTTCAGCCTCAACAAAATCTTTTACAGCCTCCACAGAATGTTATCCAACCACCGCAGAATCTTCTTCAGCCTCCACAAAACTTTGTTCAGCCACCGCAGAATATGTCACAACAAACTGTAACCAATTCTACTGAAAATTTGGAGCAAAATGAAATACTTAAAATACTTGGAGTTAACTCTATTGAAGAAGCTAAAGATAAAATCACAGAATATCGAACATTAATTGAATTATTAAAGAGTCAAGAAAAAATGTTAATGACGAGACAAGAAAATTACTTTAAAGAAAACAAGAAAAAAGAGATCGGATTCAAAGTACAGATTAAAAATCTCGAAAAAAGAGAAGAAGAACTATTTGGTGCACTCAATGTTAAATCCAGTGAAGAAGCAATAAATCAATTTAATGAAATTAATAAGACCAGAGAAAAGCTGTTTTCATTATTAAAGGTCAAAACAATGGACGAAGCTATAAACAAAGTGAATCAGCAAATTAAAGTTATGATGAACATAACAAAAATACAAAAGCAAAACAAAGAGAAACAAGAAGAGAAAGAGAAAGAACTTCAGCATAAAGAAAAAGAAATTGAAACACTTAATAAAGAACTTCGAGAACAAGAACGAATTAAACAAGAAAATGAACAATTTCACAATGAATTCAATAAAATTAATGCGATATCTGGAATTAACGACAACGAAAAATCGATTGAATTCTTACGACTTACGAAACGAACAGTTGAAGAACTTTATGAACATCTTAATGTCAATAATAAAGAAACAGCTATTGCACAAATTAATGAAATGAAAAGGGTCAACGAAGAGACGACAAATGAAATTAATGAAATTAATAAGGCCAACGAAAAGCTGTTTTCATTATTAAAGGTCAAAACAATGGACGAAGCTATAAACAAAGTGAATCAGCAAATTAAAGTTATGATGAATATAACAAAAATACAAAAAGAAAACAAAGAGAAACAAGAAGAGAAAGAGAAAGAACTTCAGCATAAAGAAAAAGAAATTGAAACACTTAATAAAGAACTTCGAGAACAAGAACGAATTAAACAAGAAAATGAACAATTTCACAATGAATTCAATAAAATTAATGCGATATCTGGAATTAACGACAACGAAAAATCGATTGAATTCTTACGACTTACGAAACGAACAGTTGAAGAACTTTATGAACATCTTAAAGTTAAATCTAAAGAAGAAGCGATTAATGAAATCAACGAAATGAAAAGAGTCAACGAAGAGACGACAAATGAAATTAATGAAATCCGCAAATTCAATGACGAAGTCTTTAAATTCTTTGATATCAGAACGAAAGAAGAGTTTAACAATTGGAGCAAAGAACTTAGCAAATCAATGAAAGAAATGAGAAACGTGTTAAATGTCAATACGAAAGATGATGAGTCCATAACATTTCAAGAGATTAAGCGATTAACGGAAGAATCTCTTAAACATGTGAATGAAATCAACAGAAACAATGAAGAAATATATTCGACGTTCAAAGTTAACACTCCAAAAGAAGTCATCGATACGTACAAAGAAGTGTATAATTCCAATTCGCAAATATTTAATGCACTTAATGCTAAAACTACAAAAGAAGCAGTTGATATGATAAATGAAATGAAGAAATCAAATGAAGAAATATTTAAGATATTAAATGTTGATAATTATGAAGAAGTAATAACGCAAATTGAAGAAATGAAGAAATCATATGAAGAAGTAAAAACACAAATTGAAGAAATGAAGAAATTAAATGATGAAATGTTTAAGGTATTAAATGTTGATAATTATGAAGAAGTAAAAACGCAAATTGAAGAAACGAAGAAATCATATGAAGAAGTAAAAACACAAATTGAAGAAATGAAGAAATTAAATGATGAAATGTTTAAGATATTAAATGTTAATAATTATGAAGAAGCAATAATTCAAATCAAAGAAATGAAGAAATCATATGAAGAAATGTTTAAGGTATTAAATGTCAATAATTATAAAGAAGTAAAAACGCAAATTGAAGAAATGAAGAAATCATATGAAGAAATGTTTGAGGTGTTAAATGTTAATAATTATGAAGAAGCAATAATTCAAATCAAAGAAATGAAGAAATCATATGAAGAAATGTTTAAGGTATTAAATGTCAATAATTATAAAGAAGTAAAAACGCAAATTGAAGAAATGAAGAAATCATATGAAGAAATGTTTGAGGTGTTAAATGTTAATAATTATGAAGAAGCAATAATTCAAATCAAAGAAATGAAGAAATCATATGAAGAAATGTTTAAGGTATTAAATGTTGATAATTATGAAGAAGTAAAAACGCAAATTGAAGAAATGAAGAAATCATATGAAGAAATATTTAAGGTATTAAATGTTAATAATTATGAAGAAGTAAATAAAAACAATTTAAACAATAATAAAATCGATGTAAACGAAGTCGAAAAGCGATTGCTTGTTCTCAATCAAGTATTGGATAACTTGGACTGTGACTTAGGAGAAGTTATCCACAAAATTAACAATATGAAAAATATGCTTTCACAAATGATTCAAAAAAACAAAAAATTAAATAATGAAATCGAAATTTTAAATAATGAAATCAAAAGTTTATATATTAAAATCGAAGATTTGTGTAAAGAAATCCAAACTTTAAATAACGAAAAAGAAACTTTAAAGAATGAAAACGAAACTTTGAAACTGAGTTTGGGTACCCAAGATCCAAACACTCAATCCTTGTGTGAGGAAATCAAAAAATTAAAAGAAAACAACGAAGAATTGCAAAAAGAAAACGCGGATTTGATGCAGGCAATGGAGAATTTGATGAATGATGAGGACGAATGAAGTTCACCCAACGATAGAAACGAATGAATGCAAAATCATCGGATTTACATTCAAAAACTGAAGCGTTTGAAAAAGTGATAATTTTAATTAAAGTATGTGTAAATATATTTGTGGTGTTTTATACTTTTATACTGGAGTTCTCATTTGGGTAAAAAGAAATGTTTCCATGGGTCAAATTGTTTTTGTACTTTAATAAAATTCGTGATCAAAATTAATTTTTGTGATTAATTACTCAAGAATTAACTAAGCAAGAAGACATTCTATTTAGAATTCATCATTGGCCATTGCGTAGCTTTATCTAATCTAAACTGTTTCTAAAGAAAAATTTCACCCAAAAAAGTACAAAAAAATGTTTACATATTTCACATGGAATTATACTTCAGGGTCAGTGGTTTTTACCTATCTGAGAACTCTATTTTATTTACACTTTAAGTTATAAAAATAAAATATTTCATTATCAATTAGTAAATAAATTTTTTAATCAAAATAGTTTTCTGATTTAAATGTTAAATATATAACATTAAATGAAATATTTATTATTAATTCATCTCTAGTAAGGAGGAACAAAGATTTAAACTTTTTATGATTTTTTATTCAATATTTTCTATGTGTTTAGTTAAAAATTTTGAATTGTTTCGGGGAATTCCTCACTCTTTTTTGTATAGTTTACAATGAAATCAAAACCAGATGAAGCAAAGTCCTGTTAAAAAACGTAAAGCAGAAGAAAAGACTCCTGGTCTAATAAAATTTTTCACAAAAAATACTCTTAATAATGAAACCAGTTTAATGGTTTTAAAAACCATTGATATATCATTAAAAACCAAATATATTTTTTCTGCTCCAAGGACATATAAAATACGTGATGAATGTTTGATTTCTTTTTTTGAGCATTGTTTTTCACATTCAATTTTGCCAGAAATTGGCAGTCCAGAATATGAAATTCAATTTGATTTAAGTCTTGATATTATCCTTTCTATAATTTCTTATTATCCTTCCCATAATTTTTTTAATGAACTTGTTGTTTGTTTGGCTTCATTATTACAAAATCAAAAAATCAATTCATTTCCATCACCAATTCCAAACAAATCCTTTAAGTTAGATCACAACAACATTGAGAAATCCATTTTTTTTCTATTTAAATTGTTAGAAAGGTCATTAAAGTTTTATAATGTTTCGATGAATGTATTACCATTAATATTTTCATCATTTCAATATCCGAATGAATCACTTCATTTGATATCATTTTCATGTTTATTATCCATTCATACCATATCCATTCAACAACAAATACAAATAATTCGGATTCTTATGAATTACATATATTTTCATTTAGAAAACAACAAATTTATCGACGAAGTTAATATCTTTATATACAAAATCCTAAAACAAACCATAAAATTAATACCAAAATCATTTTTATGTATTTTAGGAAGTGATTTTATATCATATTTATCATTACTTAAGACGTATTCCAATTATAAATTTATAAATCCGATTTTTATATTAATCAAAAAATATATTAAATCGAATTATCAAATTATTAATATTTGTATGCCAATTATCATAAATTATTATCAATATTTTTATCAAAACAAAATATATAATGAAATTTGTTTATTAATATCAAAAGAGAATTCGATTTTTAAAGATAAAATTTGGACAAAATATAAAAATGAAATTAATTTTTATCCTTTTTTATTAAAATTTGGGTTAATAAATGATTTTAATTTTCATGGATTATTATCTATTAATGATAATAATTTATTTTATGAAATAATTTGTTCATTACTTGAAAATGGAATTGAAATTCCGGAATTTATTATCCGAAACATTAAAGAAATGTTAATAAATATACCGCCGTTAATACATCAAATCTCGAAACTTATACATTATTTTCCCGAAAATATTTTTACTATTAATTATTTAACAAAAGATTATATATATTTTTTGTTGTATGAGAAAAGTTTAATAAATAATAAATTAATTTTGCCGGATAATTTTAAAGAATATGTATTAAATTCCGATGACTTAAGATTAATATCATTATATTTAAAATATAATTCAAATGATAAAGAACTCTTTAGAAATAATTTTCCATTAAAAATCGAAGAATTAAATAATGAAAAATTATGGATGATACCATATTTCTCATATTCTTTTAGTTTATTTTATGATGAAAACATTGAAAATAATTTCTTCGAAAACATTTTAAATAATAATAACTTAAAAATATTTTTATATATATCTAAAGAAAAGAAACTTTGGAAATTTTTTATTAAACAAATCTTTGGTAATGTTTTATCTAAAACACCAAAAATTTGTTGTAGTGCTTATAGTATAACATTTTATACAACTAATTTAAATGAAATATTACAAAAGAATTCGTTTTTGTTTTGTAAATATTATATACAATCATTACCAAATAAAACGAAATATTTATTTGATAATATAATATCATTATTTCCTAAATCAAGTAAATATTCACGATGTAAATTTATACCTTTTGGTAATATAATATGTCCATTATGTATTAAACAAAACAATAAAGAAGCATTAAAATTATATTGTAAAGAATGTAAAAACGAATTTACAATGTTTAAAGATTATTTCCCTGATACTGTTAAAAAGTTTAATATGCAATTTATGTTATTAGAAAGTTTCTCCGAAATAATTTCATATAATTTAGTGAAAGAACCAAATAATAAACAAAAGTTCGAATTCTTAGAAACTTTAGTTAAACGAAATCTTAAAAAGAATTTAATTAATGATTGTTATTTAATTTTAGCATTTCTTTTATTATCATATGGAAAAAGACATAAAAATTCGGAAAATGCAATAATTGGTTTATATCATTTAATATATGAAGAAGAAGAAAATAATGACTTCAATGATATATTAATTAAATTATTACGACAACATTTCGAACGAATATTATATCAATTTTCACATTTTACTACAATAAATTATGTATATAAAAAAGATACAATTAATTCATTAATAGAATTAGTTAAATTTATAGAACCGAATGATGATAACAATTCATTATTATTACAATATTCACAATATTATCCGAAAATTTTATCTATAATATCATTAACTATTAAAGATATTAAATTAACAAAGAAATGTTTAAAGTTTTATGAAAATATTTTAATGAATTGTCGTAATGAATTAACTATTAAAAATTTGTTTTGTCCAATTTATTCACAAATTATACCATTTTTTCATATTTATCCAAATTTAGTTACATCGATATTATATATATTAATTAAAGAAAAAGAATTAATTACTTCTTGTTACTTTAAATTAATTGCATATAATTTTTTAAAAGGTAAAACATTTAATCAACAAATTAATAATTTTAAAAAACTTAAACAATTTAATGAAATCAAAAAAATTTTATCAAATTATTTATTTAAATCAATTGAAGATAAAGGTCCAATTTTTAGGTCATTTTTTGAAGAAAATGATAGTTATATAGAAGATTGGTGTATTAATTTAACATCAGTTTGTCCAAGTTTTCGTACATTATTATTAAAGCAAATATTATTAAAAATTAAATCAAATCCAAATGAAATCAATAAAATTAAAGATAAGAAATATTTTGTTGAAATTTGGAGTATATTTACTTCAGATTCCGAAATCAAAAATCGAATTTTATGTTCAAGAATTATTTCATTAATTAATATTCAACAAAAAACTTTTGATGAAATACAAATAAATAATACCAAAAACTTCAAGAAAAAAGAAGAAATATTTTATTTACTTTCACATTTCATTGCGAAATGTATCGAAAATTCAAGTTCTATACAAGTACATGATCATGCAGCATATTCTATACAAAAATTACTTATTAAATTAAAACTATTTGAAAATGAAAACTTCGAACAAAATGAAAATTGGAATAAATTATCAACAAAAGTCCAAAATTTAGTACGACCATATTTACGTAATAAACTTCAAATAGTTACTAAAGCACAAGACTTTCATTTTCCGATATGTTTAACAACTAATTCTTTAAACAATTGGTTATTTTCAATCACAAAATGTATATTAACGAATTATAAGAATATAAAACCTAAAATCCCAGTAATATATTATCATTGTCAATTGTTATTAATTGATTCACCAGAATTATGTAAATATGTTTTACAACAAATCTTTATACATTTTGCAAATAATACAAACCAACAATTTATTACTGATATCCAATTAGAATTTAAAACATTATGTGAATTCATTGAAAATAAAGAAGATAAAGAAAAAAAGAAATTTGCAAAACAAGTATTAAATATCTTTTTTTCTATTTTCTTAATATTATATGAAAATAATATTACGCCAGGTACTATAGGTATTGATAAGAAATGGATATGTATGAACATATTAAATGAAAATGAATTAATTGAAATCTCATTAAAATGTAAATTATATTTACAATCATTAATATATATCGAATTATTAATCCATAATACACAAAATTATAATAAAAAAACAATCAAAAATAATATATATATAATCTTTAAAAATATTAATGATCAAGATAATTTAATATATTTCGAACAAGGGAATAATTTAAATGATATATTAATAAAATATGAAAAAGATATTTTAATTAACTCCACAAATAAATCACAATATTATTATGAATTATCAAAAAAAGAATTAGAAAATGGTCGTTATGAAAGAGCTTTAACTGATTCAATGTATTTATGTTCAAATACTTATCAATTAAACATTAAAAGTAATGCGATTTTAGCTAAATCTGCATTATATTTACAACGTTGGGATATAATTCGTAATATTAATGATAATATTATAATAAAATCAAATGATTATCAATCTTCAATTGATATATTAACATCGAAATTATTATATTATAATCATATAAATAATATAACTAAAAAGAAAATGTTAATAAAATTAATACAAAATACATTATATAAAATGTTAAATAATATTTCATATATTTCATATCAAAATTATTTACCAATTCTTTCACAATTCCGTTTAATTGAAGAAATTTCTAATCCGAAATTATTAAAATTTAATGAGTTTAAACTTGATAATAATTTAATACTTAAATCACCTGAAATAGAACGAATTATATCAATACATATTTCATTAATTAAAGACTATAATAATATTACTAACAAAGATAAATTAATATTTGATCAATGGTTATACTTAAGTAAGTTTTATCGGAATAATTCGGAATATATTAAAAGTCAATGGGCTTTAATTAGAGGTAATCAATATATTAAAGAAGAACCTATTGAAGGATTAATCGAGAAATCGAAAATTTTAATGAATATGCAACAATATGATAATGCATTACTAATATTAAAAAAAGCTAAAAACACATTTAAATATTCTAATCCAATATTTCTTGGAAAAATCAATTTTTTATTAGCGAAATGTTCGAAAATTACTGATTCATTAGTCTTAGAAGAAATTAAAACACTTTATGAAGAATCATCTAAACTTTATGAATATAAAAATAGTAAAATATATTTCCAATTAGCTAATTTATATGATAAAATCATCACGAAATATTATCAAAGCTTAACAAATAAAAAACAAGAAACAAATGTAACTAAAAATAATAATAAAAGACGTATTAAACATACTCCTTTTACAGATAATAATCAAAACTCAATTAAAACGAAAATTAATTTCATTGAAACAAATTTACCAAATACTATTTCTAATTATTTAATGGCATTAAAATATTCATTAAAATATTCACATGAAATATTACCACGAATTTTATCATTAATTTTTGACATTAGTTTTTATATTACAAATCTTAATGGTAATAATAATAATGAAGATAATTCATTAGTAAATATATTTTCATTACAATTTAAAGAAGAAAAAAAAGATATTTCGGATGATATCGAAGAAGTAATTAACAAAAATATTAATAAAATTAATAATATGATTTGGTTAACTTCAATTACACAATTAATTTCACGTATCGAACAAAACAAAAAATATCAAAAAATTTTAAATTTGTTCTTAAAGCAAATAATCATTGAATATCCATTATCAGTATTATGGCATTTAATGTCCACTAAACATTCGAATTCCAAAACGCGAAATGAGAAATTTGAAGAATTATTTAATGAAATCATCAATTCTTTAAATGATCAACAACAAAAAGATTTTTTATCTAATTCCAAAACAAATTATATAAACATTACAACAAATTTAATAAATTTCATAAAACAAAAAATTAATGTATATAAATCAACAACAATAAAAGCGACTGAAATATGTAATGAATTAAAATATTTATTCGAAGATTCACAAATATTAATGCCAATAACTTCATATTTACAAAGTAAATATTTAAATGATTATCTAATTAAAGCTATGGATGAATTAATAATAGTTTTACCTTCACGACAAAAGCCTAAAAAGATTAAATTGATCAGTTGTAATGGTAAATCGTTTTCTTTCTTATGTAAAATCGATGACGACTTACGGAAGGATATGCGAATGATGGAATTCGCTTCTTTTATGAACAAAATTTTGTTACAAGATAGAAACTGTAAACAACGGAATTTATCATTGACAACATTCACTGTAATATGTTTAAACGAAGAATGCGGACTAATCGAATGGGTCGAAAACACAATCCAATTAAGATCAATCATCGAAAAATATATTCATGAACAAAATAAAGGATTAAGTCTGACAACAATACAGGAACTATTGTTGGTGGATCAGCCTATGAATAATAATATTAACCAAAAAAGAATTAATAATTTCATTAATCAGATTTTACCAAAGTTCCCACCAGTGTTATACTTGTGGTTCATATCGCTGTTTAAACAGGTTTCGACTTGGTACCAAGCAAAGATTGCTTACATGAGTTCAATATCTGTATGGTCAATGGTGGGTTATATAGTTGGTTTAGGTGATAGACATACTGAAAACATTTTGTTGCACTTGAAAACTGGTGCTTGTTTACACGTGGATTTTTCTTGTCTATTCGATAAGGCTAAAATCCTTGACGTGCCTGAGTTAGTTCCTTTTAGGTTGACTCAAAACATCGTAGATGGTTTGGGGATACTAAAAACAAAAGGAGCTTTCGCAGTGACTTGTAAGTACACAATGGAGTTGATGAGGCTCAAAAAGGATAAAATTTTGTCGGTTTTACAAACGTTCGTCAACGATCCGCTAATTGAATGGAAAAAGAACGGCGAAACTGGAGAGGAACAAGCGATGCTGGCAATGAGGGAAGTGGAAAGAAGACTGGCCGGATGGAGCGAGGACAGAGTAACAGTTATGTCCCCTGAGTTGATGGTGGAAAAATTGATTGCTGAAGCTACAGATAATACAAAGTTGGCTTTGATGTATGTGGGGTGGCAACCTTATTATTAAATAAATGTTAGAATGATAGAGTAAGTTCGAAGTTGTTTTTGGTAATGAGAAAATGAAAAATTTGATTTATTTTATATAAATAAATTTTTATATGGTTTGTTAGCAAATAGAAGTTTTAACATGTGTTCAGTTCCAAAAATATGAATTAATTAAAATATGTAAAGAAAATCTAGAAAAAAGATTTTTTCGTGTTAACGTTCTCCATAGTGAAGTGAATGAAAATTGGAATATTGCGAAAATTACAAAATTAAATCGAAAAAAAATTATTAAATATATATTGCTAAATATATTCTCTATGAATAATACTACAGTGTAGGCGTGGGTTATATTAAGGATACATGTTTTTCATGCCAAAAAGTGAATTTTTTCACAAAAAGTCATTTAGAAAAATGTCTATCGAGGAAGTTTTCTAACATAAAAAGTGAACATCCACTTTACATGCATCTAACGTTCCCCGATGAAATCAGATTGAAAAACAATAATGGAAGAATATGAATCGACTTTTATGCGTTTTTGGGAGTTCCCATTGAAACAGTGAAAGTCTTTAATCAACAAGAAATTCGAAAAATCTTTTGAAAAAAGTGACAGCATTAAAGAAATTGACATAATAATTTGAATACTTTTAAATTGGCATGTGGATTCCTTGATGCATTTCGAGGATAAAGTAAAAGAACAAAACAAAAGATTAAATGAAAAAATAAAAAAAGGACAAATTTTTAATGATGTAAGTAATGATGAAGAAAGTAAGAATCAAGATTATTTTCAACTTGTTCAACTTTTCCCTCAATATGAATCATTCCTTTCATCTAAAAACCCAAATTTAGTAATTAAAGCAATTCAGTATTTTCGTAATTTATTTAAGTTCCAAGAAATTCCACAAAAATTTGTTGATCCAAAATTTATGGTTTCAATATTAATTGAAATTCAACAATTTCCATCTGATCCTATGGCGCTTGAATTTGGACATCTTATTTATAATTTTTATTCTCATGAAATTTTTGATCCTGACATATCAATAATCCGATTTGCAGAAACAATAGTTTTTAATATCCCGACTCCCATAGATCAAGCATCTGTAGAAATACTTATTCCTTATATATCTTTTTTATCCATTTCTGCTCGAATTACAGATTCTTTATTAAATATAAATTTTCATCAAAAGCTTGCTTTATTCATTGGAAAGGATCCAACCCTTGATAGCAATCTGTCCTATCTATTTTCTTCTATTCTATCTCATGACATTTCTTCCGATGTCATATTATTTTATCAAGTAATATTAAAATCTTTTCGTTCTTCACCTTTTTCTCTTACTCCTGATGTTCTTACAAACTTCACCTTCATTACATATTCTGTTATTTATTGGGCAGATTATCATCATATTAATGATCAACTTAATTATGTCGAACTTATAACTCCACTTTTAGCTTTATGGGGTAGTTCTCCTGAGACAAACAGTAACCTTTTCATGATACTTCAGCTTCCTCTTCCAAAAGACATCAAAGAAAATCTTATGAAAAGTGGCGGCGAAACCGAAATTTTGAATTCAATTAACCGTAACTGCCAGAGCACACCAGAAGCGCTTCGACTTTTAGCACAACTAATTAAGGAAGGACAAAATGACTTTACTGCATTATTTCCAACAGTTGTGCATTATGCGAATTACGGGAAAAGAGATACACGAGTTTCGGCCGGAATTTGTATTTCCGAATTTATCATGTATAACTGTGATCTTGTTTACCCATCATTCGTGCAGGTGATGGAAGACACTGAAAATGATCCATCGGATTTAAACGCAGCAAGAGCAATTTCTAATTTGTTGAGTTTGGAAGATGAAGAAGTTGCCGAGGAATTGATCAAAGCACTTTATCATTTGTCTTTTTTGTTTTTCGAGAGAAATCAAGTGCATGAGTTTAGAGAAACGTGTGATTGGTTTTTTATTCCTGAAAAGGTAAATGTGTTCATCGATTCGGATAACGAATATTTGAGCGATATTGCGAATTTGTTCATACTCACTTCAATTAGAGGAATAATTCCGTTTGAAGATGAATAATTAAATTAATTGTAATAAATAATATATATAAATTAATTTTTAAATAATTTTATTTTCTTGTGCTTTAAAGAATTTTTCTTTTTATTTCCTATTGAAATGAATAAAAATAACGCAATTCATTTACCAATTTGGGAGAAATATTTTTAAAGATTAAAGATAAATTTATTATATAACGATTTTTTCAATAAAAAATTTTTGTTTCACACATAACTGAGTTTTTAGCGCATAGGTTGCACATTCGTGAATGTTATACTATAATTTTTTTTTTTTTTTTTTTTTTATTTCTCTTTTTGGGAGAATTAATGATGTAAATAATATTTATATAAATTTCCTGATTCTATTTTCAGAAAGACTCCCTTTTCCTAAAAGAAAATCTTATCCAAATAGCTTTTAGTTTTTCCGAAAAGAATATAATATTCGCGAGTTGACACCAATTGGCGAAAACCCTATTTTATTATCACCAATCATTAATCAATATTAAGTTAACAAACATAATTACATTAGTACAAAGCTCTGCATTTGTTGTCAAACCTAATCAAAGCAACAAAAAACATAAATATGATTTTCCTAGTAATATATATTTTTATTGAGAATATATATCATTTAAGTTTTGACGCTTCATAGAGTTCATTTGCCTTCTGTACAATCTTTGACGAGTCGCATATCTTTAATTTCAATAACACTTCTACTGACATAGAATAGTCATCTTCAATCAACAAATCTTCAATAATCGAAATATATCCAATTAGCACATAACACTCATATTCTATTAGCTCATTTAAGTGTGTAAACAATGAATCCCACAATACGATAAGCATCGGTATTTCGAAATCTTGCGAAAACATCAAAGTCAGCCGTTTAAACCCGAATTGCATCGGATGAATATTTAATCTTTTGATTTTAGAGGCAGCTATTGGAAGTTTAACAGAAAGAAGGCTCATAAAGTTATTAAGTTGCCTATATATTAATGAAGATTGATCTGTCGTGGTATAAAGTTCATGAAGATTTGATACAGCTAAAATTTGTTGAAAAAGATAAAATGTAATCGCTTCGCCTTTGTTCCAATTGTAATTAAATACAATTATAGAAGAGGCAACTACATAATAAAGAACTGAAATGATTTCATTAAAGCCTTGCATATATGATAATGAAGGATTACATTTAGAAAAGATATATAAGGCGCGCTCAATGCGGCGCATATGAAAGTGATATGGTAGAAGTGTGTTTTCAGAGTTGGTTTCAATGGATTTGTCGATAAATGGAAGATATCGAAGATGATGACCTGTTCGAATTAAATCATTATGTATGGTTTCCATGAGTTTGTTGTCTGGAACTTGAAATTCTGTGATTAATGTGGAATTTGGGAAAATGTGATTTTCATAATTATTGACTTCAAAAAGATTTATAAAATTCTGATAGTTAGTTGTGATTTCCTCAATTCGCTTTTCCCAGTTTTCTGGTTGTAATGGGAGAACGCCTGAGAGAACAAGCCAATCGTATAATCGATCTTCTGGACAACAGTTTTTTAAACCATATTTTGATAATTCTTTTATTTTTTTGATATCTATTGGAGATCCATCGGCTTTCATTTGAACTAGAGGCAAAATGACGAATTGAGGTTCATTCATCGTTGATGCGGTGAACCGAACAAAATGATGAAAATGACCACCTGCATCAGAAAAAAAACAATAAGAAAAGATCTTCTTAATTCTTAACAATACCTTAAAAATTTTAAAGTTCTTATAAGGTTTTTTGAAAAGTCTTACATATTGTCTCGAGAAAGAATTTCTAACCTGGAGAGATCACGAATATTAAACAACATACAATTCATGATTGATATTAAAATGGAAAATTTAGACAATAATTAAAAACCTAAATTCATTTTTATACAAAAACAAAAAAAAATTATCAATGAACAGATGTTATCATTTTAAGTTTTAACTCAAGTGAACAGTAATATGAAAAATGTGCAGAATGAAAAGCATTACATTCTTGTCCAACGTTAAAATGGCACTTTTATCTTTAAAAAAGTGTCTATATTAATGGAGAAAACCCAAAAAAAAATTCTTAATTTTGATTATTATATGGAAAATATAGTTAAAGATGATAAAACACCAGTCCCAAGTTTTGATGTTTATTCTAATAAACAAATAGAATTACCATTCTATTCAAATGATATAAATAACTTATTTTGTCCAAATTATATTACACCAAATGAGGTCGAAGCTCAGTCTGAATTTACTTTCTACAAACTGAAAAATAAACTTTTTTCTAATAAAGCAATAATAAATAATAGTGTTTCCAAAACAGATGAAGGAAGTGCTGAAACTTCTGAGTATTCAATTACATCGGGAGACCTTGCATCTGGTCATTTAACTTCAGGTTTTACAATTTCATATGAACCTGAACCAGAGCCAAAAAGCGTCACAGATTTACAAAATGAACCAGATCAAACTGCAGAAAATCAAAGTAAAGATATCTCAAATGCCGAACAAAATATTCCAAACATCCCCACTCATGATACTGGAAATCAACAAAACACCTCAATTATTCCATTTTCCAACAAAAGCATTTCACAAAGTCAGAAGCAAAAGACGAATGCTGCATGCAATCCAAAATTAAAGATCAAGTCTTCTGATGATAGCAATAATATATTTGTCCAAGCCTCAAAAACACATCGAAAATGTATTTTAATTTCAACACAGGGCAAATATCAGCCTTCTTTATATGTGTTTAAGCCCGACGAACATTCGCCGCGAATTCACTTTTTCTATTTTGAGAATTACACGCAATCGCCATTCGATCTTCCGCCGTCCAACATAAAGAAATACCTCGAAAAGCAGGAAGAGAACATGGCCGCAAAGGAGAAAAAACTCCAAAACAAAACAGACGAACAAAAAATAAATTATTGCGAATTTTGTCATCACAAAGTAAAAAACCCATCAAAGCATCGAACAGGAAAAAGACATCAGGCAAAGTTCATGGCATACAACTGGAAGCCATTGCTTGAAATTGAGGCGAAGTATGCAGAAAAAATTTGTTTATTATAAATATAGATCTTAAATTTTGTAATTATTTTTGTTGAGTAATGATTACATATATTTTTATTCATTAAATTGGAGGTCATCTGAATAATAAAGATGTTGTTGATAAAGCTATAGAAAAATGTAGAATTATTAATAGCAGCTAACGCTCAAGATTCTATGACGCTAATTTAACACGTATGTAATCTGTGCATGATTCTCATGTCAATGTCCTTAATTAACACAATTTGGGCACTGTTTTCAAGGATATGCATACAGCATTTTTTTGATGTTATGTTACTGTAGTTTGTTATAAATATATTTGATGATATTATAAAAAGTAACTACAAATGGAAAAAATCATTATTTTAATATGTTACCTTATGTTCCAAAAAAATTATATTATTAAAATATCTTACAAAAATTGGGGAAAGAAAAAAATTCCGTTTTGATGTTATTGAGTGAAATTTGCTGTAAAAACTTCAAATTATTTAAAGTTCCTTCAACAGGTTTTACTTATCTAATTAGAATAAGTATTTATTCAAAACATAAAAAATAATAATATTTCAAAAGAAATAATTTGTGTCAACTCTTATTTCCTCTGGGAAGCACGTCTGCTTGCACACGGGGCATATCCAATTGTTTGTGCTCGATGCAATTGACAGGTAACCAGTCAAGTCAAAGCATTGCTTGTGGTTACACTTAACTCCTCTTGCGGGTCTAAGCATTATCTTATTCGTCAAAGGGCATATTCCTTTGCATTCTTCGCTTTCGTTCTTAGCAATATCTGGAGCGTTTCCATAGCTAAGAATTGTTTCGACAACTTTTGGCAGAGGCACTTTTCCTAACCATCTCACGCATGCAACGAGAGGTATCGGTGGTTCGATTGATAGTACTTGGAAAGATTCGACTTTGCTTGCTGAGTCTGCAATTTGGAACCAAAAGTTTCCATCTGATAATGTGATATGACGATCCAATAAAAGAAATGTTATTTTGTGTAATTGCGCGCCAGGTACAACTGGTGAGAAACATAGAACTGGATAACAGTTTGCAACTGGTGTTTGGTGTGAAAATGTATATGTGAAAAATGGAGCATTTCCTTGAATAATAACAGGGCCATAACAAAATGGATAATCAGTGTTCGAGTATATGATTGAGGGAGTCGAGCTATTGAGTGCTTGAATCATTGCTGGTGGAAAACTTTGATTTGCATTGGAATCAGTATCGTGTTCTTCTGTTAAAAGAGCTTTCAACTTGTTCTGGAATTGAATATATACATTTTGCTGCTTAGTTGCAAAAGTTTCTAAAAACATTAAAAGTCTTTCAACAAGAAGTTTTTTCTTTCCACCTGTTGGCAATGAATAATCACGAAGGAGGTCACGAAGTTGAGCAATTGAAAGAAGCTCTAAGCCTCGTGAAAGAACAGGCGCTTTCGATTTCTTATTTTTAGGTAAATTTTTATCGTTTGGTTCAATTACTTGCTTAGCATCACCCCCTTCAGCTTCTTTATTTTCTTCGTGTGTTTGTGATTCTGTGTTTTCTTGTTGCATTTTCTTGTTACAAAGCCTTTAAATACCGCCAAAAAAGCTATCGGATTACTCACAAAAATTCAATTCAAATTGCAGTTATAAATGCATTTAATGCACTACAATCTTTTGCAAACTATGTGGTAATAACATTAAATTATTGTAATAAATCATATTTATTACGCCGCTTAAAGAAAGATTTACACTAGTAAATAACACCCAAAACAAAGAAAATCTTGTAAATACTTTCAATGAATATATAAGGAAACATAATAAAATAAGTGTTCCACATTTATGATTTTTTACTATTCACATATATATAAATATATACTACTCTAATAGAAGTAACACCCAAATGCATAAGTAAAAGTACAATCAAATACAAAATGTTACATTTAATTATTAACATTTTTTTTAATACAGATTTGATACTTCTGAGCCATAATATATAGTGAAATTATTTTCAGTATAACTACATTCTGTTGTCAAAATCATATATATATATATATATATATATATATATATATTACAATTGTTCTAGTTTACATCCATTAAAAAAAGGAATTCTCAGTAAAAATTTTAGAAATTACAAAACAGAGAAGTAATAAAACATTACTTAAATTTTTTACTTATTATTAGAGTAAAGACATAATTTTTTTAGCCGCCGCCAACAACTTTCCGACTTCCACATTTTTCTTTAATTTCTCATACATTTGCACGAACTCATTGTAATCTATTGTGCAGACTTCATTTATTTTCGGCGCTATTAAAATTAACATTGAAATTATTATACTTTGAAATACTTTAACTCTTTCACTCACAGACAACACAGATATCCACAAACGTAACTTATCTTCAGCCGATTCCAAAATATCTATGAACCATTTACGACAATCTTCAATAAAGAAATCTAAAGATTGAATATTTCTCTGTTGAAGTAGTTCCAAGATTTCATGGAATTTAGAATCAATGATCTTTCCTGTTTCAACAAGCATTGGCTTGATGAATTTTTGACATAAATTTAATTTAATTGATTCAATTTCGGCTTGATCATAAAAATCAGCAAATACATTAAAAACAGATTCCTCACAATCTTCATCATTACAGTCCTCTCCATGTTGAAGAACATATGCTTTTAAGAGAGGATATAAAAACTCAATTTGTCCATTAAAGTAAAAACCGCCATCCCAATTGAATATGGAATACGTTAACAAAATATTAAACGTAATTTTTTGGAATTTCTTCGGATTAGCAAATTTCATGTAACCGAGTCTTTCACTTCGTTCAAGGATATCTTTCTCGATCTTTTCAATTAGGGTTTCAAGATTTGAATAATGATCAAATTGATCTGGAAAAATGATAAGCTTCCATTGCTTTTTAATTTTGGAATAAGTTGTTTCGTTATTAGGAACTCCACTGCTTAATGCTTTTTTGAATAAATCAAATACATTCTGGTTTTGAATGTTAGGATCAAATAATTCAGAAATTTCTAATGATTTATCATTATCTTCCTTGAAAAAGTTTTCAAACCTTTCTAAAGATATCATCTTTTGAGGATTAAAATCTTTGATTGTTGGTAAAATAGTTGGTTGAAAATCTGTTTTGCCATATTCAAGTGGTTGAAGAATGTATACATATGGATTTTCATTGGAACAAACAACATGAACTCTTTGCCCTAGAAATTGCATGAATTTGGATATATCTTTCTTTTCTGTGAAAAAAAACGTGCAATTATTTAATGGATTTGAACTCAAAAATGAGATATAATCTTCATTGTTGGGACTTAACTCAAATGAAGAAAATTCACTGAGGCTATAATACATTTCTGGTAATAGAGCTGGAGTTCTTCTCTTATCTTTATCTGCTTCTTTGAAGAAAGAAAAGGTTATATTGTCATTAGCATGTTGCACACGTAGTTGCATTCTTCTTTCTTCTCCATTATCTATAATTTTTACAATAATATTTGGATCCTGCACAGTTGTCATCTCTCTTTTTAAGAAAGGGGTACCCTTCGATTAAACGATACAGGCAAACACAGGAATATTCAAACAGAGATAGTTAATATAAAAATAACAGATTTATTAAAAGTGTATATGTAAACTATTCAAAACAACAAAGTTGATATTCGCTGTGATTTTAAAAATAAAATCTATTTTTTGTGGTTTGAAATGTATGATATCAATGAAAGAATTTGAAGATCTTATTAAATTCATTGGTTAGGATTTATAACAGATAATAAGTCTATTGAGTTCTAACAAGATGTGAACGCTTTAAATTGAAACTGTCGAAACAGGTTTTATTCAAATAATTATATGAGTACTCTCATTTCCCAAGTTTGGCGCCAGGAAATATGAAAACGTTCTCTCAACCGTTAATTTTTGATTGAGAGGCTTTGTTAGGGTCAAAACAGAAGATTTAAAATGAACACTGCTCTTGCTTGGATTCCATGTGGTGTTACACCAAAAAATTTAAAAGAATATAACGCAACAGAAGATGAAATGAATCGTTACATTGCAGTTATCGAAGGAAAATGGCAACAAACACCGGAAATTCAAGCAAGTGTTTCAAACGAAGATGCAGAAATTATTGCTCGTTATGATTTTGATAATTATGATAATGATGATGAAACAGTTCCAGCAGAAATTGAACCGAACGATCCATATCAACAAGCACCAATTCAAGAAAATGCTCAAGACGAAGATCAAGATGACGATAATATCAATTCAGACGACTTCCTCTTAATAGTTGGAAAGAACTTTCAAGGAGAGCCATCCATTGAAATCCAATTATACGATCAAGTTGATTCTTATTACACACATCATGAAATAATGGTTGCTACACCTCCTCTGGCAATTGAGTGGATTGATTTTGACACTAAAACGGGCGGCACAGGTTCTTTTGCAGCTATTGCTTCAATGTGGCCGCACATAGAAATCATAGATCTTAACGTAAAAGATCCTATTTGCCCACAAGCAGTGATCAGATTCCATGAAGATGCAGTTCCCGGGCTGTCATGGAACATTCTTCAGCGCTCATTAATTCTTTCAGCATCAATTGACAAAATGACTGCAGTTTTCTCACTTGACCGGATTGAAATGCAAGTTGGCTCTAAGGAGAAGCCTGTTGTTTGTTTTGATGTTGGTTTTCCATGTCATGATGCTGCATGGTCGCCTTCAAATGTCTCTCAATTTGCCATAGCCAGCAGTTCTGGTCTTCGTGCTTATGATGCACGTCAAGGGCCTGCATTTTGTGTTCTGGATGGGGTAAAAACTGAGTCATTATCATGGTCTATTGATGGAACCCAAATCATAACATCTCTTGAATCAGGTCAAGTAACAGCTTTCGACATGAGGAATCTCACAAGCCCTCTCTTTTCTTTCAATGCACACAATGGCCAGGCGAGTTCCCTTAGCGTTTGCCGCTCAGCTCCGATTGTCGCAACCGTCGGCGAAGACCGTTTCTGCAGAATATGGAACCTGAGCCAACAACAGCCAATTTTATTGGCAGAAAACAACATGGGCTTAGGCGAATTGTTCACATGCAGATTCTGCCCTGATAGGCCAACATTACTTGCAATCGGAGGAGAAACTGGAACTGAATTGTGGGACATTGGAAATCTTTTAGAACAATGATAAAATAATATATATCTTTGGAAAATGTTTTGATTGTTTAATAGAATAACTTACTTGCAAATCTTTTTTAATTAAATAAAATTTATTCATGAATAAATTCTTCAAAAAGTGAGGAATTTCTGAGAATAAACCATTTAAATTGAAAAGATGATTGTGAATAAGTATATATATATACTTATTGAAAACGTTCAGATTTTATATAAACTATTTAAATAAAATCTGATGCTTAAAACCGTCGCTGAGATTTAATTTTCAATATAAATATTTATGACACGTGTTTTAAATGAAAGTAGATTACAAGTGTCATCGAGTACTAATTGAATACAAAAACGCCATCAACCATATTGCGAAAATGCAACATCAGCAATCACATATGTACAATAACTATAATCAATCTTCAGCCTACGCAAACTTAAATCAGCCTCCAACGTTTGTTAATCCAAATCAAACTCCAATGTTTGTCAATCCAAATCAAACTCCAATGTTTGTCAATCCAAATCAAACTCCAACGTTTGTTAATCCAAACCAGCCTCCAAATTTTATATATCCCAATCAACCTATAGCCTCATTCGATCAAAACCCAAATCAATCAGCTGCCCCATATCAACCACCGATGTTTCTCAATCAAAATCAAACCACAGTACCATACGAATATCCTTCCGGTTACAATCCAAATTTGAAGAATAAATCATTATCAAAATCCACATCAATTTATGTTGGTGATATCCCAGTTGATAAAAACGGAAACTCATTAGTTACAGAACCTATGCTTGTTCAACTCTTTAGTCCGATTGGCAACATTGTTGAAGATGGAATTAAGATTGAAGTTAATAACAATAATCCTAAACACCGATATGCATACGCATTTGTAACCTTTGAAACGCCCGAAATGGCTGATCAAGCCGTCAAAGATTTTAATTATTCCACTATTGACGGATACACATTACGTATAACACGTGACGATGGTGCTGTTATTAAAGCGATCAAGAGTGGAAAAGGGAACGTTGTCTTCAAAAATCTTGATGAATCCATTAATCCTCATTTATTAGATCAACTCATTACAAGCGAACTTCACTGCGAAATTATTTCATGTAAAATCTTTAACAAAAGCACACCTGATGGGAAAAAATCCTCAGGTTCTTATGCGTACGTCCAATTTTTAAATCCTCAAGATGCTGATCGAGCAATTTCGCTATTTAACGGAGCAGTACTCAATGGCAAGAAAATCACAGTCGAGAGTTTCATAAGCAAACGAACGAACCCAATTAACAATCAAACGTTTACCAATTTATACATTAAAAATCTACCCCCATCAATCAAAACAAATAATGACTTGAAACGATTATTCTCGAGATATGGCAAAATTGTCAGTGTCTTACTCACAAAGAACGGAGTTGCTTATTGTAATTTTGCCGATCACAAAAGTGCCGTGGCAGCAATTAACGGTCTCCACCAACAAATTATTGATGGAAATGAATTATATGTACAACGTCATTTACCTCGTGATGAAAGACAAAAAGCTATTAAACTCGAACATTGTCAAAAACAAAAATTAAAACATAATGAAACTAAAGGAAGAAATTTAATTGTAAGAGAAATTAACGAAGACATTACAAAGCCATTACTTGTATCAATATTTTCTGAATATGGCGAAGTTGAAAGTGCGTCTTTACAAACAAATCCTTCTGTACAAGGATTCATTTGCTATAAAACCGTCGAAGACGCTCAAAATTGTATCAAAAAGTCGGCACTGTTAACTTTGGATGGAAAACAAGTATATGTCGCAACGAAGCTTACGAAAGAAGAAAGAATTATCCAATCGAAAAAAAATACAAATGATGATGCAAAAATAACATTGCTAAACAAAATTAGGGAATTAACTTTCGAAATGAAATGGGAAGAAATTAATAAAAGAATCAATAAAATGTCAAATGAACAAATTAATGCACTAATTGATGACAATGAATTACTGAATAACTTTTTGGAACAAATTATGTAAAGTACAAAATGTGTAATCTCTATCCGACAATACACATTATCTAAATATAAACAAAACCGATGTATCGGTATATATAAATACACGGAAACTCAACACTTGAATAAAAATATTTTTAACTAAAATTTTATATTTATATAATATATATTTATGCACGTAAGTATAAAAATGCGGATTTGGATCTTTATTAGACATAAAGTTAACAACAAAAATAAGTGGCACTCATAAAAAATGAAAATATTTGAAGAATCGTTTTTTGCTACAGACAAACCTTGTCAATTTTTGTACCAAAAAAATAATTTAGATGTCATTTTGCTGTAATTAAATTTGTTAGATAAATAATAGATGGAGCAAAACATCAGATTTTGATGAAAAAATTATTGATTTTTAGTATTTCTTCACATTTTTTGAGTTTCAGATTCTGGTGAATTACCCTTAATTAAAAATTTTATATATATCATATGCTGAATAAGAAAAAGAATCAAAGATTTATGAATAATAAATGAAACATTATAATATATTTAAATTACCATATATGTTGAAAGAATAACAGCAAAATAATATTGGATGGGAAAAAAGAATGTACATTTTAACATAAGGATATTTTTAATAAACTGGATGCAGATTTCCAACGATAGAATCAAATGAATGAAAAATCATCGGATTTTCATTCAAAAACTGAAGTAGCCATTCAAAATAGTTTCCTATTATCATTGATCATTTAGGGTACAAAAAATATCATTTGCTGTGGGTCCCACACATGTTGACAAGTGATATGAAAAAGAAAAGGGTATCATATTCCAAACAAATGTTAGAGGCACTTCTAAAATTCTAAAATAAAGGATATCACCACATAATAACAGATGATGAATCTTAGTCTTATTTAAGGTACTTTCATAAATTTATTTATGCCCATTCCCGAGAAAAAGTTGAAAATATTCCGAAACGGTTAATTTCGGAACCAAAATTCATGTTTACAATATTTTAAAATCCATGGAATTTCTTTATTATTAATGTTTTACCCCCCAGTCAAAAATTTAATTTAGAATATTTCATTAATCAAATATTAAAACCACGTGAAAAAAAATTATATCCAAATGGGAGAAAAAAGCATTCAAAAAAATATTGGATACATTTCGATAATACAAAACTGCACACATCAATGAAAACAAAAAAATTTATTTTTAACTCAGAATTGAGTCAGCTCACTCACCCACTCTATTCACCAGATATTGCTCCCAGTGACTTCTATTTATTCGGTAAATTAAAAACAAAGTTGGAGTTAAGCATTTTTGAAAATGAAAGCCAATTATTTGAATACATAACCGAATATGTCGGGAATTTTGAACATGATGAATTAATGGCTGTGTTTGATTAATGGATTAATCATCTTCAAGAAGTGATAAGCACAGGGGGTGATTACATATCTAAATAAAAAAAATAATTTTTAACTATTTTATTGAGTTTCCGGGGTTTTATTATATACCCCTATACAAAATATTTTTTTCAATAAGAATTTTCCTTTTCATGGGAATTAATGATAATCTAACGATTTAATGATTCAAATGCATCATAGAAATTTTTTGCTACTAAAAAGATTTCGATTTCCATTATAAGAATAGTGTTTTAAACAATGCTAATTGTTGGCTTTTAATGCGATTTTAAAATCATATTAAAATTAATTAATTTTTTCTTAAAAATTGTGTGTAAATTCTTTAATCAACTATGCCTTAAGTGCTTAACCAAGGTACAATGTTTACTTACCCACACTTCCAAAGTTGAACTGCAACTTGACCAATGTAAAAGTATATGAAATGTTTTGTTTCGTGTGTAACAAATGATCCAAATGAACGTCCTACTACACAGTGCCATGTAGGGTTGTACTTTTTATCGAATTCCTTTTTGATATATGCTGCAATGTCTTTTTCAATGTTGAAACGATCTAAAGCTTGCGTTGCAACATCAATTGCGTCTGCTTGCATTTCGTCAGACATATCAACGTTTTTTACAACAGCACGACGATCTTGAGCCATCCCAAAAACAAATGACCATTAAAACGTTTAATATTTCCATTTTTTCAGATCGAAAACGATTTTTTGTTCCCAAAGTGCAATATGATCGTATTCCTCTCAATATGACGGTTTTGAATTGGCAAAATTGGTCTTTTGTTGTCAATTCCTCTAAAAAAATCGATATTTTGCTCTTTTACTTTAAGTAAATATCATTATATATGTTTGGTTACCTTTACTTTTGGATAAAACGTATGATTTATTTAGTAAAGAAAAATTCAGAAATTAATACACAAAAATTCCTTTATTTAATATTTTAACATGTTTTTAAATACAAAAATCTGAAGGAAATTCCATTTCTATGTGTTTTTCCAAATTCTGACGATCGTTTTCTGAATTGATTAATTTTGAAGATTCAATTTAACACCTGTAGACCTTCATTCCAAGTGTTCTGGAATGAGAATCCTGGAACATTTACGTTTGCAGAAAACATTGTATCATCAAATGATTCACAAAAACACGAATCATCTGTTTCGCATACCTTTTTTGGATCAAAGGCTGGAATGTATGAAGGCTGATATTCTTTTCTCAGCACTTTATCGAAGTCCATTCCCTCGAAGAAAGGGTGCGACTTCACTTCAGCAAAACCGTAACGGTTATTGGGATCTTTTGCCAAAAGACCGTTTATAAGATTTGCCGCCGACGGTTGGCAGTTTGGAATTAACGGTTTCTGCTGCGTTATTTTTTTGTACATTCTCTGTGGATTTGGGCTGTAAAAAGGTGTTCGAAGGAATAACAACTCGAAAAGTAAGATCCCTAAGCACCACCAATCAACACTAAATGAATAAGGTTTCCCTTCAATAATTTCAGGTGCAAGATATTCAGATGTTCCACAAAATGTAGTAGTTGAGTCTGAGCTTTCACATAGCTTCTTTGCAAGTCCGAAATCAGTTAGCTTTATGTGACCATCTGCTCCAAGAAGAATATTTTCGGGTTTAAGGTCTCGATAAATTACGTTCAGTGAGTGTAAATAATCAAGTGCAAGGGATATCTCTGCGATGTAAATACGGATATCTTCAATTCGAGGGATTTGCTTCGATGCAAGAATATCGGATAGTTCACCACCTGGCGCGTATTCTAGGCAAAAATAAAGCTTTTGAGAGTTTTGAAATGCTGAAAAAATAGTTATGATAAAAGGATGTGAAGATTCAGAAAGAATATTTCGTTCTGTCATAACATAATCAATCTTGTTTTCATCTGAAGCTATTTTGTTTTTAAGAATCCTTTTGATTGCGTAAAGTCCGTTATTATCAAGACGCTTAGAAAGTGTTACTTTTCCATATCTGCCAATGCCAATTACAGAAAGTGTTTTAAATGAATTTATAGAAAGAGGTAAAGATGGCGATTGAACGCTACGAAGACCCATAACCCATGAAAATGCAATTGATTCGTTATCGCTTTGAAACTGAAAATATTGTTGATTTGGAACATCAATTGAAAACGATGTTGGATCATTGCCTTCGTACTCAATTTTAGTCTCTGAGTCAATGATTATTTGGAAAATCATATTGACAAAATCAGGATTATCATAAATTCGAAAATCATTTCCGATTAGAGAACAATAAGTTTGTAAAGGAACCCCACCATCAACTTTACATTCTAATTCGCCATGAATTTGTGGCTCAATTCCCATAGTCTCTAGTGAACTGGTCAAAGTTCTATTTAAAATCTATTTTGGCATAATATTAACTTTTGAAAACTTTCTGGCAAAGGATAACAGAAATTTTGAATTAATCGACCAATCTTTTTCAAAAAAGAGACTGAATTCAGAATGGACCACCCCTGTTGAGGTTGATAAAATCTTTCGGTCTCAAACTTTCTAAGGGAACCGCTCACACCAAACGAAAGGAAAAAAAATCTTTTTCCCAAAGTTCAGAAGATTAATAAAAGAGCATTTTTATGATATACTTATCGTTAATTATTCGAGAATCGAACTGCATGGTTTTTTATGTATATTTTGGAATTGCTGAAATTTCATCATTTTGATATCATAAATATTAACATAAATTTTTAACACAAATAGAAGTAGTTTTTGTAGTGTTTTTGAAATTGGTTAATAACTAATGGTTGTAAATATTAAAAAAAAAAACTACAAAAATTAATCAACTTAGAAAAGATAATCCCCTTATGCATTTAAAAGTATGACACAAGGTAAGGATTTGAAAATCTATTTTTTAGATGAAATGATTCCAAGATTCGAAGAACTATATTCATGTCGGATTTTACTGTGTTGATTTTTTTTTGAACGAATAAAAAAGTTAATTGGTTTTGAAAAATTGGTGACTTTTTGTGTGCAAAAATTGAATTGAGGGTTTTCGCTCATTGCCCGCGAAGCGATGTGCAAAGAAGTTGACGACTTCACTCAAGATACAGAAAGGCAAGAACCAGAAAAACCTGAACCACCAGTTTCTGGATTACCTCCTCCTCCTAAAACAAAGAAACCGAAAACTACAAAAAAGAAAATAGTTAAGAAGAAGGTCAAGAAAAATCATAAAAAAGAAGAAAGTGAAGAAGAGATTGAACCAGAAGCAATTGGAGCTGATTCAACACTTCTTATATTCCCACCAGAAGAAGAAAGATATCATATTCATCGAGAAAGCTCATCAGAAACAGAAAATGTTGATACAGATTTAGACATGTAGTCTAGCAAACATTGCGATTACAAATAATTTGTGAGCTTAAACCATTAAGATTAAATCTTATATTATTCCAAAAGATTTTTTGAAATAGTATATCTTATTTTCAGTGCATAAATTTCTAAGTCATGTGGTAATCAATATTTGCCAGAAATTAGCTAAGAATTGTAATTGAAATAAGTTAACATAAAATATATTTTTTAAACAATTGTCAAAAATATTTTGTATGTGTACGTAAAGCATAACAGTGTGATGTATTTCATATTGATATTTTCATTAAATTTTAAAAATTGGACACAATACGCCAAAGAAGTTTCAGATAAAATTTCATTGAAAAAGTTCGATCGCCACTTTTCCTCGAACTGGATGATGAAATCTTTATGCAAGGAATTTAGTATCTTCAAAACATCTTTCATAATGCCAATAGTATTACTTTTTGTTATAATTTCTCTTGTTGTTGATTGTGATCCACCAGCTTTTCCTTTACCTGATTCTTCTGAAGCGATCGATTGCATCAACATAAAAGACGTAAACATCTGGGTTGAGTTATCTCGACTTAAGGTAAAAATGAAAATTGGCGAATTTGTTCAATATCCAAAAGAAATTGCTTCATCACTCATTCGTCTCAAAACACGTGTTGGTAATATGACTTTTGAATATCCACCTGAAAGGTTCTGGGATCTTACGAGCGACTTAGAAAACATATCATTTTGTTCTTTACAAGCTGTTGGAGGTCCAATCACGTTTTCCTTATATTGTCAAAATCAACTCCTTTCGACAGTTACTGGCAAAATTGCTGGTGATATCAATGTATATCCAGTTGGTTGGTCACGTCTTGTCTCTCGTAATTATTCATTTGCTGATTTTTATGATGTTTGTTTTGAAGACGATCAGCAACTAGTTTTCTTTTCTCAACCTAAAACAACATTCTCACCCATGACAGTGTCATCCACCATGACTCTTCCTGTTGTTATTGATTCTCGAAAGTGCAAAGATTACTGCAATTTCAAGAAATATACATTCTTATCGAATCCCACAGTTCTTATTCCTGATGTTCCTATTGATCCGTCAACCATTCTAACCCATATTGCATTACCACTATTTGATTTATTATCAAATTTCAACAATCGACTCAATGTTTATTCTTTCGCAGAATTGCCATCCTTTGCTCACACATCTCTTTCACCAATTTCTAGCAATATTACTGTTTTACCCACGAAGAAATGTTTTGAGAGGCTTTTGATCGTCAAAACAAACGGTTCCAAATCAATTTTCTCTGAAACTAACAACAATTTTTATAATGATTTAAGTAATATTGACCCTAAAATACTTAATTCATTTCGAGAAAAATATACTAAAAATAGTGCCAATTCAAATCGAATTGTAATTGATTCTAACTCGTTACATTTAAAGGAAAAAATTTCTAAACTATTTCCTAAATTAGAAATCTTAACAATTGATGAAAGTTCTGATTTACAGACGACAGCAAATTTAATTTCGTCTTCAAAAGTCTTTATTTGTGGACATATTTCGAAAATTTTTAATTCCATTTTCCTCGGTTCGAATTCATCGCTTGTTGAAATACCACTAAAAGACACTGAGTGCTTTAGTTTTGGAAAGAAAATCGCCGAAAAAATCGGAGCCAAATATTTTATGTTTAATGGAATTTCGAATTGTAAATGTAATAACATCGAATGTTATATGAAATCGGCAATAAAACATATAGAAATAAATGACGAAGAACTGAAGAAAATCATTTCGGAAGCATTGAAATAAATAAAATATGTTTTGTTTGTTAAATATTTTGTTGCCTGATTAATCTTCAATTTGTATTTGGCGTTGTGTACGAGAACAATTTGCAATTATTTTGTTACAAAATCAGATTTGATAATTGTTGTGTAACTATATATTCAAAATCCAGTAAATAACTAATTAAATTTTGTGAAACCTCTTTATATATTTCATCCTTTGAAGTATAGTAAAGACTTGCTATTTTTTTTTATTATTATTTCTCATATGTTGAAACTTTTATATAAAATATTTCAAAAATTACAAATAAATTTTTATAAACAAATATTTCAATCAAACATTTTATAACACTTTGTATTTCTTAAGGTTCCCGATGAAGTTTGGCCAAAAATCGAACGCATTAATTTTTGGTATGAAATTCATCATAACAGAACATATTAATGCGAATGAAAGAACATATCCGACCAACAAAAATCGAATTCCACTAAATTTCATTAAATTTTTCGTAACTTTAATGTCATAACTTTTCTCAAGTTCTTCTTTTTTATGTAATTCCCGAATGTTAAACACACCATCACTTCCTACAATGAATGTTTCCGAAAAAATGCTAATATGAAATCGTGATGCATCGATCATCTCAGAAATCATACTTGCGGTTTTTAAAGGCAACCCACATTTTTCATCACTTTCATCAGAACCAAACGTAATAAGTAAATCAAGATCTTCGGATGTGAAGTGATCAGGAGAAAACATTTCGCGACCGTTAATAAAACCGATTTTGCCAAATAAAGTTTCAACAGATAAAATCTTTTTAAGGCCAAATCTAAAGGGTATAATTGGCTTAGAATGCTTAGAGGAAGCTTTAAAGAGAGTTTTATTTGGTGAAACAACAGATATATAATTCGTAATATTATCCATATAAGAAAACGCAATAATCGAATTAGTATCATGTGATATCTGTTCTATTAATGATGTCTCGTTTGTGGGAATGGTTTCTGCTATGATAATGATGTCAGTAGAATTATAATGATAACTTTCTTTCATAAGAAATGAAGTTGCATTAAAAATAACAGTTCCTCTGATATGAGTAACACTTGGATGAACAATGTATTGGGTAAACGAAAATATTATAACAATTATTGTTAACAAATTAAAAAGAAAATTGGACAGGAATTTTGGAATAGTATGAGTATGTTTAAGAAGTAAACAGAATGAAACAAGAAAAGATAATAAAAGTGTAGGCCCTGCATATCCAAAGAATCTGAGTGGAATTATTGTTAGATCTGGAATTTGAGAGATGAAAGCTGAGAAATGAGTGGAAATACCTAATGGATCAATTACACTGAGCACTTCGTAACACCCTGAAAAAATAAGTGGAAAGCTGAAAAGTGTGAAATATGAAGCTGTCCCAAATCTTTTAGTTGTTAATCTATCAATTGTAAGCGCAAAATAAAACATGGAGCTGCGTAAAAGAGGCAGTATATATTTAGATGGGGAAATTAAGGTATCAAAAATTGAAGACAAATATGAGGAAACATAATTTGTTATAGTAATATTTAAGAATAAAAATAACATTTCTAAGTTTGAACTAAGTCGACAATATTCTACAATAGCAAAAAGTGTGATGAAATTTGTAAAAAATGAAGGATAAATATATGTTGACATAATAATAAGAAATGAAAAGCATGCATTGTAGATGATCTGTGAGGCAAGTGTATCCCTTCTTCTTTTGAGTCCGCTGAAGAAACCAAAAAACGATTTCATGTGAAATTATCCAACGGTTCTTGATCGTTAAAAAATGTTTTTCTTATTAGCAAATTATTGTCATGTTTCTCATTCTAGATAACACTCACGTCAATTAAGCTCAATCCACATCGATTTCTCTGAATATGATTAAAAGAAAATTGTAATATATAAATCTCTTAACAAAATTTTATATACAATCATACAAAACATGTTTTTTATGTGGAGATGAGTAAGTATTTTCAAATGAATCATGGAATTAGTTCTATTTTTTTTTATAAAGTCAAACAAATTTGTTAAATTCAGACATTATTTGTACAATTTGCACTCCATTATGGGCGCAAAACACTGCGCAGTGTTAAAAAGCCAATTAAATTGTTAAGAAAATCTACATTTTATAAAATAACATTTTTTTCACGCAACACAACATCTATTTTTTCTCTTGCGAAAAATGTGAAGGGGACAACTCGAACGCAATGCTTGGAAGCCTTTGTATGGTGCTGGATGGAAATTCACAAATTGATACATCTCCCGTTTTAACAGCAAAGACATGCATTTTGCTGTGAATTATGCTAATCTTGGGATCTGTTTTTTCAGGTATTCTACTTGGAAGATCAAGTTTTTCGAACAATTTTGATTTTTTCCATTCAAAAATCATTGGTCTTTGTGTTTGAGGAAACGAAACTGTATTTCCCGTGTTCTTCTTTTGTTGTGTAGGATGCAACTCTGTGATTGAAACTTTTTCTTTTTCAATAAAATTATGTAATTGATTCGCATCAAATGTATTTGGATATGAAAAATAATACCAATGTTTCACACTTGATTCATCTATTAAATCTATTACTTCTCTAGTTTGGGATGTTTCTTTAGGATCATCTAGTGGAAATATTTTGGAAAATTGATTAATTCGTCTTTCGAAAAGAGATAAAGGAACGCATAAAATTTCGGGTAGAATTTTTTGGTTGTAAGAGATATTGTTATGATAAAATATGAGACCAAATTGTTTCAGGAGGTTGATTGGATCTCCCTGGTCGAGAGCTATCTCAACTACATAATGTATGCGAGTAAGCATATTTGCAGAGGTGAGACCTAATGATTCTGATTGGTTTAAATGAGCCATTTTATGCTGAACAATCCTTTTAAATGTTGTGTACATTTAGGTTCTCTGCATGTCACTTTTTTCATATTTGCCACTTTTTAGTAAAGGGAATTTGTTCGCAAAGAATAAAACCTGTAGACACCTTTTATGTTTATTATACATACACTTATTTGGAAATTTTAATTGTAAATCCTAAAGGGCTTTAACTTTTGTTCTGACAAAATCCTTTTTTAATTTTAATTCCTTCCATTCGCAAAAGTTTTTCTTTAAAAGATGGTCCATTGAGGCTGTAATTGCCTATTTTGTACGTGGATGGAAGAACTCTATGACAAGGAATAAAGAGTGGCCAAGGATTAGCTTTCATCGTATTTCCAATGAAACGAGATGAAGAAGGACCAAACCCAGCCTTAATCCCAAGTTCTTTATATGTTATAATGTGTCCTCGAGGAACTTCATGATAAAGAGTTAAGAGAACTTTTTTTTGGTTATCTGTCATTTGATAACCTTCAAAATCTAACAAATCAATAGGGAGATTTTCAACTATTCCATCACGCCACGACGCGATTAAGCTTTCAACATCTTTTATGGATTTTTGAAGGTCATCAGGAAAATTAGATGAGATCTTTTTCTTGCCTGATGAAATTGAATTGATCAACCACCTATTTTTATTATCCTTTTTCCAATTAAACTCTAAATTAATTCCAAGGAATTGAAAATTGGAAACAATCATTGTGATTTCGTATTTTTTTGAGGCCGATAGTCACAAACGATCAGAAAATTTCTAACGACAAATTACAGAGTAAACTATTTAAATTTCCTGCCATTGTTTGACAGGCTGTGCCGTTTATTTTTTCAAATTCAATAGTTTACTTTTTAACAGCTGTTTTTTCTTGGAACACAACCGCTCGAATACAGCAAATGGTTCTGCTCGCTGTCCTAGCCATTTTCAATATCCAAATTGCAGCAACTAACAACAATGAAAAATACTCGAAGCTTAGTGGCTTTTCAAAGATACAAAATAACATTATTCACAATCTCATAAATGAAGAAACTCAAATAATTACCAAATTACCTAATCCAGAAACATCAACAGAAGCAGCAACAACAGAAACATTATCTGAAGTATCAACAGAAGTGTCAACAACAGAATCATCATCTGAAAAACCAACAACAGAATCATCATCAGAAATACCAACAGAATCATCATCAGAAATACCAACAACAGAATCATCAACTGAAGTAACAACAACAGAATCATCATCAGAAATACCAACAGAATCATCATCAGAAATACCAACAGAATCATCATCAGAAATACCAACAGAATCATCAACTGAAGTAACAACATCAGAAATACCAACAGAAGTAACAACAACGGAATCATCATCAGAAATACCAACAGAATCATCAACAGAAGTAACAACAACAGAATCATCATCTGAGATACCAACAACAGAATCATCAACTGAAGTAACAACAACAGAATCATCATCTGAGATACCAACAACAGAATCATCATCTGAGATACCAACAGAATCATCATCTGAGATACCAACAGAATCATCAACTGAAGTAACAACAACAGAATCATCATCTGAGATACCAACATCAGAAATACCAACAGAAGTAACAACAACAGAATCAACATCTGAGATACCAACAGAATCATCAACTGAAGTAACAACAACAGAATCAACATCTGAGATACCAACAGAATCATCAACTGAAGTAACAACAACAGAATCATCATCTGAGATACCAACAACGGAATCATCAACAGAAATATCAACATCTGAGATACCAACAACAGAATCATCAACTGAAGTAACAACAACAGAATCATCATCTGAGATACCAACAACAGAATCATCAACAGAAGTAACAACAGAAACAACTGAATATACAAACGAAACATCAACAGAATATCCAACAGAAACAACTGAATTTACAAATGAAACATCAACAGAAGTAACAACAGAAACAACTGAATTTACAAACGAAACATCAACAGAATATCCAACAGAAACAACTGAATTTACAAATGAAACATCAACAGAAGTAACAACAGAAACAACTGAATTTACAAACGAAACATCAACAGAATATCCAACAGAAACAACTGAATTTACAAACGAAACATCAACAGAATATCCAACAGAAACAACTGAATATACAAACGAAACATCAACAGAATATCCAACAGAAACAACTGAATTTACAAATGAAACATCAACAGAAGTAACAACAGAAACAACTGAATTTACAAATGAAACATCAACAGAAGTAACAACAGAAACAACTGAATATACAAACGAAACATCAACAGAATATCCAACAGAAACAACTGAATATACAAACGAAACATCAACAGAATATCCAACAGAAACAACTGAATTTACAAATGAAACATCAACAGAAGTAACAACAGAAACAACTGAATATACAAATGAAACATCAACAGAATATCCAACTGAAACAACTGAATTTACAAACGAAACATCAACAGAAGTAACAACAGAAACAACTGAATTTACAAACGAAACATCAACAGAAGTAACAACAGAAACAACTGAATTTACAAACGAAACATCAACAGAATATCCGACTGAAACAACTGAATATACAAATGAAACATCAACAGAATATTCAACTGAATTTACAAACGAAACATCAATAGAATATTCAACTGAATTTACAAACGAAACATCAACAGAATATTCAACTGAATATACAAACGAAACATCAACAGAAGTAACAACAGAAACAACTGAATTTACAAATGAAACATCAACAGAATATCCAACAGAAACAACTGAATTTACAAATGAAACATCAACAGAAGTAACAACAGAAACAACTGAATATACAAACGAAACTTCAACAGAATATCCAACAGAAACAACTGAATTTACAAACGAAACATCAACAGAAGTAACAACAGAAACAACTGAATATACAAATGAAACATCAACAGAATATCCAACAGAAACAACTGAATTTACAAACGAAACATCAACAGAAGTAACAACAGAAACAACTGAATTTACAAACGAAACTTCAACAGAATATTCAACCGAGTTTACAAGCGAAACCTCAACTGAAACAGAAACAGAAACTCAAACTGAAACACAAACAGAAACACAAACACAAACAGAAACACAAACACAAACAGAAACTCAAACACAAACACAAACTGAAACACAAACAGAAACACAAACACAAACAGAAACAGAAACTCAAACAGAAACACAAACTGAAACAGAAACTCAAACAGAAACACAAACTCAAACAGAAACAGAAACTCAAACAGAAACACAAACACAAACACAAACTCAAACAGAAACACAAACTCAAACAGAAACTCAAACTCAAACAGAAACACAAACTCAAACAGAAACTGAAACAGAAACTCAAACAGAAACACAAACACAAACACAAACTCAAACAGAAACACAAACTCAAACAGAAACTCAAACTCAAACAGAAACACAAACTCAAACAGAAACTGAAACTGAAACTCAAACAGAAACACAAACTCAAACAGAAACAGAAACACAAACAGCAACGCAAACGCAAACCATTACAGCGCCCACAGAAACGCCGACCCATTCACCAGAGCCAACAAACTCTACTCAAACCGAACAGTCCAACGGAAGCAAAGCAACGAAAATTGCTCTTGCAGTTGTGTTGCCTGTCATTGCACTTGCAGCGATTGGCGTTGGTATATTCATATACTTCAAGCGCTTCAGAAGCAAAGACTACTATGGAATGTCCGACGACAGTTGGCATGACCCACTCAGGTACACAATCGACGCCGAACTGATTGATGCATAAGTAAACAAACACACGAGTTAACTTAAGTTTTTGCTAATTGTTTATCGCAAAATGTGTTGAACTGTTTGAAGATGAATGAGAATCTTTTTCCTAACGAAACTATGCGATTTTTTTCGATTTATGCAACTAAATTGAAAAATGGAAAAAAATAATTTGCCAATTATTCAGTGATTTTTCTCATTAACAGATGATATTATTCAAGAAACTTCGAATGTTTGACTAATTTAATCCTGATTTATCGCAAAACTATAGCCAACAATTGTTTGGGCAATCGCTAAAAAATACAATTCACTTTTTGTGAATAATATGATCGTATATACATTCAAATTTGTATTTCGGTTTGAATTTCGATTGCGAAAAAATTGTCATTGTAAAGTTATTAAATATTTCCATTTTTTAATTGATTTATAATCGTCTTTATCTCATTTTGTCATCAATGGAAGATCAAAGCTTTTTGACGCCAAAAAATATGATCGATGCATATAAAAAACTCGATAGTACAGCAATGAATTCACTTGATTCTTTAGTAACGCGAGTTATTGAAATATCCGAATTATATGGCAGCAAATTAATAGCTTTTTCCACAGGTAAATCAAGAAAAACACAAATTTTTGCTTGTTGTCACAAAAGAACAATATATAATTGCAAAGTTGAAGCAAGATTTCAACTTATTAATGGAATTGTAAAATTTATTTCAATTGATGAAAAGCATACCCACAGTGTTAATTCAAAACCTAACCATAGAAAACAAAATTCACTCACAACTTTACAACGAGCACAAATTAAAGAAGCCACAATGCAAGGAGTGACATCAGGAAAAATTCGATTAAATATGAATCTTTTATGCACTAAAGATGTCTTATATGGCGCTAGAAGATCAATTTTAAATAATGATAAAATTAATGAAATGGAAAACTTACAAAAAGAAATGAATCTATGGAAAAATTAAAATAGTATCATGTTAATTGATAATAAAGTATCTAGCGGATGCTATGTTCATCATCTTCCGATATGTTTGAGCCCAATTTCCAACGATATATGTATTGTAGACGATACATCTTGCACTAATTATTACGGACTTCCTTTATTAGTGATGCTATGTGAAGATGAAAATAAAAGAAATCAAGTTCTTTCATTTTCCTTCATTGAAAATCGAACCCAAAAAACATTTATTGACTATTTTTCAAATGTTAAAGAAAATGTTGGCGAAATTAGGCTTTGTTTGTGACAGAAATCCAACACAAATTAATGCAATTAAAAAAGTATGGCCAAATGCATTAATTATATACTGCTCGATTCATATCGGAAGGAATTTGATAAGTATCAATGCTGAACTGTATGTTAGTTATGAAAAAATGTGCAATAAGCAAATTGAAGAAACAGAGTTTATTGCTTATTGCGAAAAATATATTAATGATAATCCAAATACTAAAGGTGCTAATATATTAATACACCTCCTCGAAGAAAAAGAACATTGGCTACCAAGTCTATAAAAAATAAATACATGCACGCTGACAATAATACTTCAAAACGAGTTGGAGGTTTCTTTGGTAGCTTAAAAAACTTAACTGATCATCAAATTCTTTCACTACCATTGATATTTCGCGCTGTATATTTAAGGGGTGAAAGATTAAGAATATTATCAGCATCAGATAAACAAATTGGAATGCCTGATGACATTATTTTGAAAAAAGATGCATTAAAAATAGGATCAGTTGCACTTAGCATTGTTTTAAATGAATACAATGGAATGAATAGAGTTGGATGCATTGGTGAATACAATTCGGAATGATGCAATATTTGTATTATGTTTGGAATTCCATGTAAGCATCTTCTCTTAGAAAGAATTAAAGAAGATAGAATGCCTCTCCTTTCACTTGATGATTTCCTCCCAAGATGGAGACATTCTGATAATTTAAATATGAATTTAATTGATAATAGTGTGGTTACTGTTCAAAAAAATAAAACAAATGATTCTGATTAATCGTATTCAAATTGTGTTGCAAAATTTGAGAGATATTTCAGTTCTGCTTCGAAGAATCAAAAAATCCAGGATATTTTGCATGCAACCCTAGATAATTCGTCCTCGATTGAACATCGATCTGGCATAGATGAAGAAATACTTCCACCGCCAAATCTTTTAGTTCCTGGTCGACCTCAAACACATCCAAGAAATAATACTGAATTTGAAGCACCAAGGAAAAAAAAGCAGTATAGATGTAGCATATGTGGGCAGAAAAGTCATACAGCACCAAGGTGCCCATTAGCTAACTTAACTTCTTAAGTAAATAAAATTTAATTATTTTTTAATTTTAAATAATAAATAATAAATAAATAAATAAAATATATAAAATAAATTAATAATATAAAAATAATTCTAAATAAGTAATAAATTAAGAATCAAATAACAAAAAATATGAATGAAACATTAGAAAATAAAGTAATTAAAATGTGAAATTAAAAAATGAAGTAATTTGACAATATAATAATGTTCGGGGAAATGATTTAAGATGTAATAAAACATTCGGAAGCATTTGGTAATAATTGGTAACATTTATAGTATAATTGGTAATAATTGGTAACATTTATAGTATAATTGGTAATAATTGGTAACATTTATAGTATAATTGGTAACATTTCTAGTATAATTGGTAATAATTGGTAACATTTATAGTATAATTGGTAACATTTCTAGTATAATTGGTAATAATTGGTAACATTTATAGTATAATTGGTAATAATTGGTACCATTTATAATATAATTGGTAATAATTGGTACCATTTATAGTATAATTGGTAACAATTGATAACATTTCTAGTATAATTGATAATAATTGGTAACATTTCTAGTATAATTGGTAACAATTGATAACATTTCTAGTATAATAGGTAGTATTTGGGTAATCCAAATAAAATTATAAGATTGGCGCTACTTTTACCTACCTTTGGCGCGACCTTACAACAACTTTTTCAATGGAAATTTTAACCCAAAACCGAAATACGAATACAAATTTGAATGTATATACGATCATATTATTCACAAAAAGTGAATCGTATTTTTTAGCGATTGTCCCAATTGTTTTCGCCTTTTTTTAATTCAAAAACTATTGTTTAAATTTTCTCACAAAAAGTTAATTTGGCGCCCTTTTGCATTGACCAAAAAGTTTCCAAACTTGTCACAACTGATTTACTTAATGCGTTAAATACTGCAACAGATGTTCAACCACATCAACATTAAGCTATTGATTATTATTAATGTTAACATTTTTACAGATCCCAAACAGAGCTACATCTTCAGAAATTGAAATAGAAATAATCGTTTGTTATTCAATTTCCCTATCGGCTAGATAATTCACATTAGCAGGATATAACCCAAAAAATTTCTATACTAGCAAATCAAATATAAATTTAAACATATGTTGGACTGTTTAGTATTATGCAATTATAAAGTTATGTGAATTTTTGTTCTACAGATTTTGAGAAAAAGTGATTTAATTTGATATATCTACTTTGGCTATTTCCATTATTTTAAATTTTTGATTATAATATTTTTTTGCCATTAAATATTAAAATTATTTATATAATTATCTATAGAAATTATGATTAAATAGAAGAGATATGACCTCATTTCAAATGCCTTTGTTTCGGTTTTTTTTCACCATTTTTCTTAAATTCTATATATATTTAAAGTATTTTATTTTTGATTTTTTAGATTTTAAATTTTATTTTATATTTTTATGTGCTTACATGGTAAAAACAATCATTTTTCTCCTGAGAATCAATTTCACAAAAATGCATCATGTTTTAAAATAATATTTTTTTTTTTCAAATCATATTGATTATTATTAATGTTAACATTAATGTTAAAAATAAAATTTTATTTTTTCATATGATTAATATATTTATCCATTATAATTTATAATTTGTATTTAATTTTTGATAATATTCTTTGTGTTATTTGATATGAAACTGTTAAACACTTATTTTAGTTTTCGATCCCATAACAAATCATACACTGGTTATGCTTTCTCTAACCTTTAATTTTAATAAAAATGTCCAAAAAATTAAAACAATACTCAATGAATATATATAATTTGATATAAATATATTTAATTGAAATACTTATGTACTTAATTATATCGATAAATTAAGGTAAGGTACACAATTTAAAATTTCACTATTTCGTTTTATTAAAATTAATAGTAGTCAATATGAATCATATACATGTTTTTAGAATGATGAGATTACAAATATAAGCTTGATATTATTAACAACTATAACACAAACTATATCCTATTTATTTGTATTATCATTTTATTTGTCTCTCTTTTATTTATATTTTCATGCAGCTCTTACTAAGCACAGAAAATTATTGCGAAATGTTAGATTGTTTTTTACCATAAGTTGTTGGAGGTCTTAAAAGAGCATGGAACAAAAACACATGAAGCGTCAATGAATGCATGATTTCATAAAACGAGGAAATCATTAACACCATTATTATTACATATGTCTGTTGGAGTAGCATTAAATACAATAATTTTGTGAGTGCAACTTTTGATGCTAATGAATGTATCATTAACAAATTTGCAAAAAATATTAACTTCGAAGACCTCGGACAATTTTGTTATAATATGTATATCAATATCATTTCTGTGTTGATAAAATAATTAAACATTATTTTTTACATTGAATTTTCTATATCATCATCGATACTTTATTACCTGATTCTCTCTATATTTTTCTATACTCATATTTAGAATTTTTTTTTACTAATCATTAATTAAAATTGTATTAAAAAAGTTTTTTATAACTTTAATAAATTCATCGAAAATTATTTTGGAATATTCGAACCTTTTCCATCTATCGTTCACCGATAGCATATGGGGAATGACATAATTATTTTTAAAAATTTAAATTTCCAATCCGATGTTTGATGTCTATTTTATTCGTAACACAAATCATTTATCATATCATATAACATCAATTTTTTTGTTAATGAGTTCAAATTATAAAAATATCCCTTTGCCATCTTTTTGATTTTTATTTTTTCAAATACTTAATACATAAAATCAATTCTTTTATTTTAAAAAGAAATTGAACTTTAAAATAATGTGTTGAGAAATTGATCTGAATTTCAATACATTGATTTTTTGAAAAAATGAATTCATTCGTAAAAAAACATATTTGCCAGAAAAAAAAAATAAGCTATTTTTATTTGTCACAAGAAACAAAGTCATAATATTATAAAATATTTTATTCATATAAATAATAAAATCTTTATAGTTTATTTTCCTTTTATTTGATTTTGAACTACGGTTTAACAGTATTAACAGTATTATTTCTTAATCGATAATACATAATCATAATGTACATCATTAAAATCAAAGAAAACTTCCATATTTATCTTAATATTTATTTTCATTTTGAAGATATTTACCAGTAATTTCTTTTTTGAAGTGAAATTTTTGAAAGGAAGTATTTGTCTTAAGTCTTAGAATAATACTTTTGTGTCTTATTTTTTGTACTCACAAATCATTTTCACTATTATTTTATTTTCGTAGTATTAAGAATGATTGCTCTGATATTTTACTATCTAATAGTACCCACATTTGGAAAATTTGATAATCAAACAAAAACACTTACAATAGAAACCATGGAAGATTTTAAAAATGCATCTACCTACGAAAAAGAAACATTAACTTTGATTATCGGTGATAATATTACTTCAACTCCACCCTATGCATTTAGAGAGTGGGGTAATCTAGCAACTGTTCAAATTGGAAATTCATTATCTCATATTGGTAATGATACATTTTTTAGTTGCACAAATTTGTCATATGTTGCCTTTGGCCCAAATGTTACTACAGTTGGTGAAGGCGCATTTTTTGGCTGCATTAAATTATCAAAAGTTATTTTCAATGAAAAATTGATTAAAATTTATCAATATTCATTTAAGGAATGCCACAACTTATCGGAAGTAATTTTTAACGAAAAACTGACCAGTATTGGCACGGAAGCATTTTCAGCTTGTTCACTTGTGCAAATTAAATTACCAAATTCACTCACTACAATTGGAAGATATGCATTTTTTCGTTGTTTTGATTTATCAGATGTCACCTTTGGAAATAACATAACTACAATTGAGTATAGTGCATTCAGCTTTTGCAAATCTCTTAAAAAGATCGAAATTCCAAATTCAATAACTATTCTCAGTCAGGGGGTTTTCGCATTTTGTTATAATCTATCAGTTGTTATTATAGGTGAAAATCTGGTTTCAATTGATCATTATGCATTCTATGAATGTAAATCTCTAACTTGTGTTTATTATAAAGGTCACTCAGAACCTAAAATTGATGAAGATGCATTTGATGAAACTCCTCTCAAATATGTAATGACATTAGATTCTTATAATTCAACAAAATTCGGTAAATTCAATGTATCAATTGGATCCACAATCGAAAAATGTGGTCCATGGCCAACACGCACAATCCCTGAATCGATCACATTTACACATTCGAATACAATTACACATTCGATCACATTTACACATTCGAATACAATTACACATTCGATCACATTTACATATTCGAATACAATTACAAATGCAAATACATCTTCACCATCAACATATACAAATTCTACCACATATTCTATTTCATTCACGAATTCAAATATTACATCAAATTCTTTTCCATCAGGAGCTACTTCAAAAACTGTCCAGCTTGCTTTTGTCGTAAGTATTTTTTCATTATTATTTTTAATTTTATTCTAATAAACATTTCTGTGTAACCTTTTCAAAATCATATAATTACTTCAATAAATAATTTTAATGATTTCAACTTTTCGATGAGTAAATAACATCAATTCTCTTTGTGATTTTTTTGCTTAAAATTTATTGTTAATGGATAAAAAAATCATCTTTTTTTACTTCTATTAATATAATAATAATATTGTGCCCATTTTAAGATGTTCATGGTTTAATATGGTGGTATACATAAGATATCTTATTCAACTTTAAAAAAAATTCATTATTATCCATTTTAACTAAATTTTTGAGTTAAAGAGTTTTTTAATTAAAATGAGAGAATCAAAACAGGAAAGGCAAGCATGTAATGGTTATGATCGTCTTGATTAAATCATTAGCTCCCTTGATGGGAGAAATTTTGTGAATGACTATTGTCTATTCATAACAAATACAACAACATATTTTATTTTGGCTTCGGTTCAGTTTCAGCGCCAGTGTTAAATCTCTGATGAAAAAAGCCGATAAACACAAAAAGTTTTATTCAAACAGAGTTTTCAAATGCACGTTAACGTTCACTCCAATTTGAAAAATTCGAATTTGGAATTTTCAAAATTTTCAATTTCTTCATTTCGTTCGGGATATTCATCCAATCTATAATTCACGTATATCCAATATGCAACGTTCCTTACTTCTTTTTCAGTGAACATTGCTAGATTCAAAGGGAATGAATTCATTATTTTAGAAATCACCAAATTTTCTACGATATTTTTTTACAACAAAGTATTTATTAAAATTTTCTTTTCTTATATGATATGATACTTCTATTTCTGATTCAATATATTTTATGGATATAAATGACTGTTCATTAAATACTACCATGATTTTGTTAATTTTATTAAATTTGAACATTTTACCACACAAGAAATCATTGTAAATTAGGCTATCTAAAAAAAATTTCTATAATACTATATAGAACTTGTAAAAGAGAGATTAAATTAATTGATACCATATTCTTTATAGAAAATTATATTTGATGACATTTTTGAGTTCCAACTCTTTCATTCCATTTGAAAATCAAAAAAGTGACAATTTTAAATTAATGAATTAATTATTTAACATAATATTACTTAACGTTTCATTTATTTAATTGAATGTATCAACACATAATTGTTGAATTTTTTATTTCATTCATTAATAACAAATTCAGCTTTACCTCCACTAACTCCGGGATGATGACGAAAACGATTAGCCGAATACTTTCTGTTTTCTCAGTTTTCCTTCTATCTTAAATGACTATATTTAATTACTTTAAATACACAGCGTTATTACTCTTCAAGGTTGAAAAATTATGGACTGAAGAATCAACAAATTCGTTGCTTAATGAATTCATGTGAATGTTGAAACATATTACACAAATTTTACAAAAAACAAAGCAAATTCATTGGATACCTTTAATTAGGGTCGCCTTTAATTCTTTTAGCTAACTCAACATCTTTTTTCATCAGAGTTACTCTACTTGCATGTATTGTACACAAAACTCCATCTTCCATTGTTCCAACAATAAATGCCTCAGAAGCTTCTTGTAATGCTTGGAGAGCTCTTTCATTGAATTTAATCGTTGGATTTATTTTTTCTGCGATTTCCCTGACAACTCTTCTAAATGGTGCTTTTGGGATTAAAAAGTTTATCTCTCTTTGATACCTCATGACTTCTTTTATAAATTTGTTTCTTGGTTTTGGGCGTCTTATTTTTTTAATCTTTCTTGGTTCATCCCATTCGAAATAAGAAGGCTGACTTTCAAGCTTCCTTTGCCCCATTATCTCTTTTTGCGCACTTTCTATGACCACATTTGGCTTTTCGGCGTAAATTCGTTGCATTTTGTTACAACATCAAAAATTTGATGCGTCTCACAGATCAAATAAATTTAAATACAAATTCAGTTTCTCTATTATCAAAATATATATTTTATTGTAATCAGCAGCTTTAAAGGGTAGGCTGAACTATGCCCCCGAGAAAAATACGTTATTTACGATAGAGCACGATAGACATTTTATGGTAAAAATGATCGTTCGAAAAAATTTCAAAGAAATGATTTTTGCCAATTGTTGTAAATTATGTTTTGTATATAAACCGCTGACATCTTGTTTATAACAATATAAACTCATCAAATTTTTTTGGTTTTTCTATATTATTCAAAATTTGTAATAAAATTCCCAAAATTTGTAAAAGAAAGACGTTTATCTTTTATTCCAAAAGCATTAACATGTCAAGTCATAGGGAAGCTGATTTTTTTATTCAATTTAGGAGGACATGTTAGAGAGAAATATTAATATTCAACCTATTGTTGAATGAAATTTATAGCTTGGCGGTATAATTGTTTTTTGCACGTTAAATGCCATTGGTTCGAATCCAAATATTGGAGAATGTTTTTTTGTTTTTTTCTTTTATTAATTTGTATTTATAATCAATTTCTTACTAAAAAACTTCTTTAGAAATACTTTTTATTCATTATGATATATGTAAAACATTGTTTATTATCTTAAATTGTAATTTAGTTTTATTTTATGATCCTAATAAAATATTCATATATAATTTAGGGAAAAAAAATCATAAAAACATATATATTTATAATATTTACATATATTAATAGATATATTTTTATTTATTACAATTTTAAATTCTTTAATAATCCAATGAATTAATTTTAATATTTCATATCATCGTTGTAATCACTTTTTGAATGTAATTCAAATATTTGAGAAAATTTTGTCGATGAATGGGGTTAAATTTTACAACGTTTGTGTTTCAAAGGTTGTTTGAAATCGATTCAAAAATCTGTAGACCAACAATTTATATGTTGACAAACTTAGGGATTTTTATAGATGTAAATATTCAAAAAAATTACAACATTAATCCAAAAAATCATAAACTTGTCAAGCTGTATAGCAGTATGGAGAAGCTTGATACATCTCATATCGATAAGTCGATCGAAATTCTTGAATTATTTCCAAATTATTTTTATTGTTCTTTAAAGACAATCAATTCAAACACATTCAGGAGATTTCATGTGTTATGTGCAATATGTAATGTCGATATATTCGTTATATCAATAAATTCGAACAAATATTTTTTTTTCAACAAAATGTGCTCATGTCAGATTAACAGAAATTTCGAAAACAGGTTTTAATGTTTTGAACGAAATATCTATAATTCCATTATTAATAAATCAATCTAAACCATTAAGCCACCCAATGAAAATAATCGGCAAATTTATATACAAAAACCCTAATTGTTCAAACATTATAAAAACATGCCTTGAAAACAGAATTTTTTCAGAATCATATATAATCGTGACTAAAACGTATTTTTGAACTTCACAAAAAGAAAACCGTTTTCCGCCTGAATTTGTGAATTCTCAAAATTATAGATATATAATAGTACAACAATGTAAATGTAAATTTAAGGATTACTTAGTATCTGATGTTTCAATGCATGCTGATTTTATTGAACGTGATCATCATGAAGATTATTTTTGTATTTATACGAATGAAAATAGAACTAAATATAAGAAATATGAATATAAAAGTAGAAAATCAAATTTAAAAATATGGTTTAAAGAAATAAATGGTAAAGAAATTGATCCAGAATATTTAATGTCAGAATTATTATTTAATTTATCAAATAAAAATCATTTTTCATTAATGTTTAGTAATGAGAATGTAATGATAGGAATAAAAAATAATGTTGTCGCTGCACCTGAAATTATTGATCAAGATGACTTACAAGAAGTTATAGAAAATTATCGTACGAAGGACCAAATAACAGAAAAACTTAATACTATAACTTCGATTACAATACCACAATTATATTATAATAAATCGCAATCAGATGAAAAATATTCTACAAAAAGTCATACTCATAATACAATAAATAATGATTTAACAGTAAATGGGAATGTACAAGTTACTTCATTAAATGGATTTCAATTGTCAACTGCAGATAGTGGAAAATGGGATACAAAATTATATGTACCATCTATTATTACATTAAAAAATGATGGTGTTGTAGAAGTTGGTCAATACATTGATATGCATAATAATGCAGATTATGATAAAGATAATACATGGAGAATCACTGCTAATACTAATTCATTAGATTTCAAATCAAAAACTGGTTCATTATTAAGTTTTGGAAGTAATGGTAATATTCAATGTGCAACTATAAATAATGTAGATACAACTAAAATATCTTTAAATGATGAGATTTATGCTAAAAAAGATCATGAACATACAAACTATGCTTCATCAGATCATACACATAGTTATAATGATTTAAATGATAAACCACAGACATTTCCACCTGCAGAACATACTCATAGTTATAATGATCTAACTGATAAACCTGAAAAATTTTCACCTTCAGAACATACACATGATGAGTATGCTTCAAAAGATCATAACCATGATACAAAATATGCTGCGACAAATCATACACATAGTTATAATGATCTAACAGATATTCCTACAGGATCATATATAGAAGATATCAAATGTTCAACAATTAATGGTTTTACTTTAAATTCGGGACCTTCGAATTCAATTGTCGATATTAGTGTCCCTTCAATTGCAGTTATTAAAAACGATGGTGTTTTAGAAACAGGTCATTATATGGATATGCATGATAAAAATGGGTATGATGCTGATTATACTTGGAGAATACAAGCTTCTGATGATGATTTATTGATGAAACCGAATCAAGGAGTATATGGTTTCAGTTTTATTCAAGAAAAAGGTGTGTTCGATTGTAATAGAATAAATGTCACAGAGATAACTTGCTATCACACTTTTCAGAGTATAATAGAAGAATCAGGAAATACATATAAATTATTATGGAGTATTTATACGAATAACCCTACTGATAATCCAAAATATGGAAGATTATGTTTTGATTCAGAAACATAGAAAAAACAAAGTGATAATACTTTTAGTGATATAAGTGCTTCATAATATTTTATTGCAACTACACTTAGTACAAATGAAGGTGAAGGATATTATGAACAAATAAATACGACTATTATTCATAATGCTCCTGTTACAGAAGATTTATCACAATTTCAAATTGGTTCACCAGTATTTTTAACAGGTAATGTTTATGCTTTAACCAATTATAGTAAATATGTTACAAATACTTCATCAACTGATTGTATTCCATCAGTTAAAACTACTGGTACTTATAAAGAATATTTAGGTATTTGTGTAGCTAAACATGAAACAGGTTATAAAGCTTCAATAGGTGAATCTATTAGAAGAGAAGTAGAAATTTTACAAGATACTATTGATTTCGCTTCACATGGAGATATTTATTTCAGAGTAAATAATACTGCAGATTATGAAATTGGTGGTGATGTGATATTATTTGATGGTAATAAATTATCAGATGATTTAGTAATGACTATTAAAATTTTAAATTCGATAGTTGGTAAAGTAACAGGAAAAATAGATGACCATATATTAAGTGTATTTAAATAATAAAAAATAATTTATATTATGGATCCAACTTATAAAAAAAAAGAGAAATACAATATTTATTCGAAACACCAGTTAGAAATGAATTAAAGAATTAAAATTCACTATCAAAAGGTAATCTGAGTCTTCGAGATTTTATTAATTTTTCATATGATAAATATGATAAGGAGATTAAATTTACTCCTGAATTTAATACTGGTACAAAGCCATTACTCGAAACATACAAAAATTTAGTTAATAGCTTTATAGATATCAACTTAAATATAATAATATATACACAATATAAAAATAAACGTTTTAACGATTATAAACAATTCGAATTTAATTTTATCAAAAAATGAATTGAAAATAAAAAAATAACATATATTAATGGAATAATTGGACGAAAAACAATCTCAGAGCATTATGAATAATATATTAGAACGATTATTAAAAAATTGAATGATATGTTATCACGTGAAGTTTTTGAAGTCAAAAAAAAGGAAGTGAAAATATTTATTGCATTTTCGAAAGTTAATATGATTATATATGAATTTTGATTCCACTTATTTGAATTTCATGTAACTTATTTAAAGGGTTACTGTTTTTCATTCTGTATTCCAATGGTTCGATTCAATGATTCTATATTTTTTTGACTTTTTTTTACTGAATGCTTATTTTTTTTCATATTCTGAAAATAATAACAAGATAATTAGGTAAATCATAAAATGTTGTAATTATTTAAATACTGAAATAAATAATAAAAATATTTTGATTTTTGTATTAAAAAAATTCAATGACGATATGAAATTTGATAAAAAATGCGAACAGACATAGGCAAGAAAATCATGTTGTGAGATGAAGGTCAATTATACTTTTTTACTGTTTATATCATAATGTATTTTAATTTAGTTTGACATATTTATGATGATATAAAAATTATTATGGTTGTCAGTTTTTTATAGAAAATTATCGATAATTTATGCAATTTTATCAAATTTTTGATTTTTGAATATTTGTTTTTCAAAGACCATTCTCTTCTGAAAAAAAAATTCATTATTAAGAAAAATATTTTTAAAATATTTATGCATATTTTTTAAAATCGATCTCTTATTAACATTCAGATTACTCCAAAAAATCATACAATAAGAAAATATAAATATTCATTTATCTTACAATTATATGCAATTTATTGATATTCATTTTCTATATTGCCACAATTATTCTCAAGATTTAAAATATAAACTTTAAAATTAATTTGATACAAAAATCATTCAAAACACATTATTATTTAATAAATTATCTCTAATGAATATTTATACAATAATACCCTATTATTCGTTTTTCATTATCATTAAAAATTCAGCATTAATATAAAATTATTAAAATATGTTTACTTAATTATTTTGAAGCATAATTCATGGTTTAATACTCATCATTTTATATATGCTTTATATTTGAATTTTGCTTTGAGGTTCACATTATTCATATTTTCTATATTATCATTAGTTTCGACACCCCATAGTTTAGAAACTTCCATAAGAGTTTTTCTCAAATTTAATAAGCATCCTTAAATGTGATATATATCTTTGGCTAATTCATATATAGAATCACATTCTTTAATATATTGTTCGAAATAATTATATTCATCAAATGTTTTTTCAAAAGAGTATACACATGCTCTTGAAGAAAACGACCAAGAATCAAATGATGGATGTATTTCAACGAAATTTATGTCATTATTGAAGACTGGAAGTTCAAGATTTACAGAATATAAACTTGAGCATTCCATAGTATGTATGCGAGGAAAATCATTAATTCCAAATCTATTTTAATATATATCACCCCACCCACAATTCATATAACATGTTTCACATTGAACGATTGAAGATTGTTGTGCATCTCACTTTAAATTGCAAAATAATTTATAAGTTTGTTTTCTTTAATTTGTTTCAAAATTATTATAAATATCGGAAATTGTATCTACAACAATTTGTAATCTTCGATTAATTTTGTAAAATCGGAGAACATACACATTCATTTTTTTGTGCGAACTTTCAATGTGATTTGAGCATGTTGAGATTTTTAATGTCTGTCTATTTCATAAACCATTTCGATGATTACTACTTTTTGCAATAAGTTTACTTCTCAATATTTGTCAATTAAATATTTTCGCAAATTTCATAATCGTTTTTGAATCGATTTATTTATTAATAATTAGTTCATTAACATCTGCAATAGATTGAACTTATTGAACCTCATAACTATAAATATTAGGTTGAAATAATAATATTTTGACAATTTGTGCAATAATAGACACCGAACCAATTTTCTCAATTAAATGCCTATAACATAAAAATTATTCTAAATTTTCATGATTAACAAAAGATTCAATAGCACTCCTATCATCAGATAATATCGGTATATCATTTAAACGATCAGAATTAGTGATTTTTTTGATACATTGATAAATAATAAGTGAATATAAATTTTCGAATTCCAATGGACCTAAAATAATCCCTAAAGGAATTGATGCATTATTGAATATTAGAAGTGGTATTGAATACACATAAGGACGTAAAGCATAAAACGAAGCATCTATTTGAATATAAAGACTACCACCATCGATAGATAGAAATTCTGAAATTCCAGGAGAAATCCAAATGAAGCATTGAACTGGTTTATTATCATATACTAATGAATTTTTAATATTTGATTTTTCATATAAATATAAAAAGAAAAAATTACTTTTTGAAAAAATAATTTATTCCAAATTTGAACATTCTGTCTTTTGATTCGAAAGTTTATGATTCCAACAATTCGATTAAATAATTTACCTCAAAAAATGTTTTAAAATTCCATTCGAAGTATTTTTATATATCATTTTACCAATCATCCGAAGCGGATGAATTATTCTGAAATTTTTTTTATGATTGTTTATTATTTCTTCATCCAATGGAAACACTAATATAAACTTACTGGAAGAATTATCTGTTTCTTCATGAAGAAGGTCGATTACATGTTCGCAAAGAATTCGGTAGCCTATTGTCCCTGTTTCAGAGGTTTTTTGTAGATGCAATTTGAAAATTATTTGATCACATTTGGAACATGATATCGAAAAATTAATATCATTATTTTGTCTAATGGTGTGCTTTTTACATGTAATAAATAATGGTAAATTTTGATTAAATTTTGTAATATCGAAATATGATAAATAGGGAGAACCTGGATATTTTAAAACAGACAATTGCTTGTGAAATACAGTATTGAGATAATTCTGTCTTAAACCTAATTGAAGGTAAATGCAGCCTTGTCCAAAGTTTATTTGATAAAACTATAAATGTCATAATGAAGTTTGCCATTTGACTCGAACCTAGTCACCATTGTTTCATAAAAAAAGCCCTTCCATTGAGCTACGAAAATTCCACAAGAACAAGGAGAGTACCTATATATAATCATTCTAACTTTTTAAAATGCAGTAAAAGTTAATGATCTCAAAAAAGGCCTATCAAATTTAATGAATATTGTAAGGAATTAATAGAATATTTATAATATTTAAAAAATTGATAATAAAATTGGGAACGTATTAACATTCGATGATCATGTTTATAGCAATTATTTGCTACAATATTTTGGTTAATTTGATCGTGACAATACATATAAAATTTATAATATTAATAAGGATTCTAATAATTCATACCATACTGACACAGGTTTCAAATCTCGTTCGAAAAACAAATATTTATCTGATAACTATTCACTTCCATACCATATTGATTATTCAGAATTAGATCTACAATTTGAACCTAATATAAATTATTTTCCTTATAAAAAAAATGAAAAATATTAATTAAAATATATTGGTGATAATGGTGAATATCAAATGGATTTATTTTATTTCCTGATTATGATGAAACCGCTGAAACAGAGACAAAATATTGTCATTTATCAGCAGTAGAAGTTAGATTCAGATTTCAATTTGCTACTTCTACTAATATAAAAATAAATGATAAGATAACTAGAAAGAAATGAATAGAATTAATAGCTAAAGCTTTATTTAATTCATATAATGCAGGATTTGAACCTAAAATTATACATTGTAATTCTGAAAGAACATTTTTATCGAAACCTTTACAATATATAGCAGCACATTTATCTGGTGTAAAAATAATACCAGTAAAAATAATAATTTTAGAAGATAAATTTTATCCTATTTATACTTCTTTAGCTATAATCAATAGAATTTGTAGAACTATTAAAGATATGGCTGATAATATGGATTTTAATAAAATAGACCCATATCATAAGCAAAAAATTGTTAATAAATATAATAATACTTATCATAAAACATTAAGTCAATTAAATCACAAAGAAATTTCATCATTAGAAGCCTTTAATCAAGGAAAATTCTTTGGTTTAGAGTTACATAAATTAAATGATAAAATTATAAATCAAGAAAAATTTATTTTAAGACCTGGAACAACGGTATCAGTATATAATACAGATCAATCAAAAAAGAGATCAAAAATATTATCAGATATTTTTATAGTAGATAATTTCGATTAAGGTAAATATAATATCCCTAATGAGAAGAAAATAAAAATGTCATTAGCGAAATATTTATTAGATCATGTGCCTTATCCTATCGGTTTCAATAAATAAATACTTTATCTAATGATATATTGAATTCATTCATTAATGTGTTATATTTTTTATTATATTGAGAATCAAAATCATATACATTAATCTTAATTGAATTAATTTTTCTCATCGGATTTACATGCTTCAAACATCCAGGTTCAGGATCTTCATAACTTAATTTAACTTGATTAATATCAATTTCTAAAATTAAACTTATAGCTTGTACTAAATCATTAGCATTAATAATAATTTTTTCATTATTATCAATTAAATTTGCTATTAATTTCATATTATTCGTTTTTAATATCGCACTAAATGTTAAAGCTATATGTTTATATAAAGTACTTGCATTATCAATATCAAGTTCAGTTTTTCTCGTAATTATTTTTGGTGTTTCTTCAATATTTTCAGGATTAGGATAATGAGGTTGTACACACACACACACACAGCTATTTGAGCTTCGTGCTTGCGCACTCGCTCAAACACGCTGTACATAGAAGAAAACATTAACTACGAGAGGATGATCGAAATTAAAAATTAACGGTCAAATTTACGGTAACATGTGCTTAAAATATTTAATCTATTTCTATTTTTTTTTATCATTATTATTTGATTTATAAAGTATAGAAAAAAAGTAAATATAATATAATAAATGGAAATAGAGCAATGCTTATTATTTGATTTATAAAGTATAGGGAAAAAGGGCAGGGGGGACGCTGATTTTTTAATTGATGAAGATTTGATTTCCCCTCAACTTTTTTACCCTTTTGTAGAAATATATCTAAATTCATCCGTCAAACATTACTTCTTCTATCTGTTCGTTTGGATCTATTAATTTATTAAACGCTTCAGTTTCTATTCTATACCAATTAACGCTCGAAGATTCAATAGCAGTAAATCCGTTTTTTTGATATGCAGATATAACATTTTCAATGTTAAATGAATTATTTGAATCACAGATATGTTTTATATGAAAACTATATGATGCGTTGATATCACGCTTAACATTTTTTATACATGTGTATTCTATGCCTCTAATTTTCTTGTGTTCAAGCAATTTATACTCATGCGGTATGATTTCAGTTGTTGAATTATTATCTTCATCTTTATGCTTTAATTCATTAAGCCATGAATCAATAGCATTTTTGTTTTCTTTCCTAAAATCATTTATTAATTCATATTATTCTTGCTCATAATAACGACAAGGTGTGAAATTGTGTTTTATTTCATATTTATGCTTTAAATAATAATACATACTATATCCTAAATTATAATAGTCTTCCTCTGTATTTATTTTATCATTCAGACCTATTACTGTTTTGAATTCTTCCCAGTTAACATCATTAGTATGAGGTTTAAAGAATTAAATTACTAATCTAGAAATTGTTGCTTCATTCGCTCTTATCAAACCGTATAAATCTTTTTGATTTGTGTTAAATCCAACAATAGCGTGATGTTCAGAAGCTTTAGTATCAATTCCTTTTCTCTCGCCAGAACCGTTTCGAAATCATGATTTCTATAATTTGTATTTTGTAATTCTTCAACATGTAATATTGATAAATCGTGAGCCTATCCCGTAAATCTTGATGTTAATTGTTGTTGTTGAACTGCGACATTTGAAAATTTACCGTACATTTTACTTAAAATTCCTGCCAACAAACTTTTTCCGCAATTGCCATAATTTGGCGAATAATGAATAAAACATTTTTCTATAAAAGCGTTTGGATGCCTTAAACGATACGCATGAACTGATAATTCTTCATGTAATGCAGTCGGATTATTTACTCTTGATTCAAAAAATGATATGATTTTTTCAGGAATTCCTGTTAAATAAATTCCTGTTGGCGCTCTATATAAATTCGAAAATCGCGGATTGGAACCCAAAATTTTTATTCCATCAAACTTTACTAAATCATCCCCTATTGATTTCCTAAATTCTGAACATGAAATTTATATGTTTTTTTCCGATTTATAATATAAATTAGAATCGATATAATCATTATTAGCTTTTGATCTTTTTATTGTTATATAAGATACATCAAATTCATCACGTGTTTTTATAATATATAACCGTCTAAAGTCGATGCAACGCATTTTATTATAGCTTCTTTATGTTCTTCAAATGTTTTGATAATCGATTTTTCTTTTTTATATTGATTGAATGTGTATTAATTATCAATAAATATAGCACTCATTAATCCCCTTTTATCTCTGTAAAAAAATCGAATCATTAAAACAAAATTAAACTTTATTTATTCCTCAGCTGAAGTCACATTTTATTGTAATATATGTAGAATGTTTATTCTTATCAATAAAGTACCCTTTAATTTTCAAAGGTAATTCTTTGACCTAAGAGTGGAAAACTGACGTTGAAATTGAAAATAAATTTATTCTGTCATGTGTTCGTTGATTAAATATAATTTACATATCGAATGAATCGCAAAATTTTGGTCTATCCAATGCTCAAATATTCATGTTTCGAATCGATGATATCATAACTAATGCTTATTTCTAATATATTCTATTTCAATTTCTTACTGTTTATGCGGAGTATTACCGCAGAAAAATGAAGCAGGAATTTCATCTTTGTATGAACGTTTCCCAGGAACGGTAAAAAGTACCTTATATGTATCTGTTTTACAATTAAATGATAATATTTTCTCAACGGTACCGTTCCATTTACCAGGAATTGTTGACACTCATTAAATATTATCAGGCTTATTCTTACCAATCGGTATTAATTTAAATCTTGGTTTTGTTATTACCGTTCCATCTTGAGCTATTAAGACGTACATGTTGCCTTTCCGTTCATCATCAATTTTATAACATTCACGGCTGATTTGAAATCTTTTCTTAGTTATTCCGTCATGACGGTAATATATATAATTACTAGTTGTACGTTATATATTACTTATATATTATTATTCAATACTTATAAATCAATATTATTATTTTTAATTAAATGGCAAAGAAAGCAATTAAAGGAAGGATTAAAAAAACAATAAAAAATGTTAAACGAGGATTAAGGCATCGACTGATTACTCAAGCACCAACATTCAATCCTAACGCTTCAGTAAGAGCAAATATTCTTCCTCCACCGAATGATCAAAATTCCAATTCTGCTAGGTCACAAATGATGGCAAATTTACGAAATCCTTTTATCCTGTTGCTTTATCACAAACGCCACAAAACGTAAATCTTGACGCAATACATAATATGAGAAATCAAAACGATGTTCGTCAACAACAAATTAATGATACGCGAAGAGAGAAACAAGATGAATTAGCAAGAAAAAAGAATTTGGATGAACAAGAAAGAAATATGAAAAAAGCAACAAAAGCTGCTGAAGCAAAGTATAATGAAGAAAAGCAATAACGTGAAATGGCAGAAAGAGAGATTGAACGTCAACATGAATTAGCAAACAAAGCTCAACAAGAAACTGAACGTTACGCAAAAGCTTTGGCAGAACTTAAAAAAACTCAGTATAAAGGCGACATTGATTTATTAAAAGATCAAAACGCAACAATTCAAGCTCAATTAGCTGAAGCAAAAATGCTTACTATTGAACGCCAACATGAAATAGAAGCTAATGAACAAATGCGAATTAAAAGTAGCTTGCAACGTGAGTTAGAAAAAGTAAAGAATGAAAATGAAACTTTACAGAAAGTTTTAAAATCAGAAGATTATAAGAATGCAAATGAAATGCGAGCACAGACACAATATGAATTAGAAAAAGCACGTTATGAAAATGAACTATTAAAAGCTCAAAATGAAGCTAAAATAAAATTTGAACAAGAAAGAATTAAAAGAATAACAGCATTAACTCCGGAGCAATATCAGGCGTTAGATAATCAATACATAACAAGCATTAATGGTTTATATCAACAACAACTTGCTGAAGAAGAAAAACAACGACCTGGATTAAGAGCAAGAGCAAGATTTGAAAGATTGAAAGAAGCGGAAATTGAGCAACAACGGAAAACAGTTGATGAAGAAATCAAAGCACAAGAATTAGGAGCGTATCAAACAGCCGTAGGACCAAAACCAGAAATAAGCAAGACGCACAAAGAATCGATAATTAAGAACGTACCGAAAAAAGTTCAAACGAAGGAACGCGAAAAAGAAATCAAAAAAAGAGAGGAATTACAAGCAACCGAAGAAAATAAAATTGCTCTTGACGCTGAATTAGAATATCTAAATTTCAAGAAACATAATGCACAAATACAGAAAAATACAAATTAATAATAGCAACGTTACAAAATCGAAGGAGAGCTCAAGATGTTGAGTTAGCGAGTGAGTATACAAAAAAAGCAATGCAAAGTCGAGCACAAATTGAAATACAACAACGAATGTTTGGCGGTAATTTATCACCGACAAGAAAATTAGCAATAACAAATCAATTACAAGCAGATATTGCACAACAAGTTGTAAATCAAAATAATCAAAGAATACAACTTGAATATAATATTGATGCTTTAATTAATTCAATCGGAGATGAAAGATTTAATCAATTTTTAGCAGAAAATTAAAATAAATATGCTGGATTCACAAGAACAAATAAGAGTCAATTAGCACCTGATAAACTACTTTAATTTCATAATGATTCAAAAACTTTTTCTGACAGGAAAATTTATTAGTTAACAAATACAATAACGTTTGGAGAGTTAGATTCTAACTAATGTTTTGATTTTTTTATTACTATAAAATGTTTGCACCACAAAATCAACAACCAAATGTTATTGATGCAATGACGGGAGTGTGGAATGCATACGCACTTTTATACGCGCTTTTCGTAATAAACTATTCAAATACGCACTTTTATGAATGCACGCCGATCTAACCGAAAAAATTCCAATTTTTTTGATTTTTTTTAAACTTCGAAAATCAAACTTAATGATTTTCAATAAAATTAATATATAATATAGCTTATATAAAGTAATAAAATAATTTAATGTTAAATCTTCAAAAAATTAATTCTAAAATGAGATAAGATCAATTTAAAAAAATATTTTTATTTTAAAATTCCAATCGCATTAATCGAATTCACACATTCAAGAATATATATCTATAATGTTTTTTTGAATTAAAATATCTTGTATTCATGGGAAAAAATGAAGATATTTTCCAAAAAAATTGAGTTGTATTGAATTATTGAATGAGTATTCAATTCTTACGTGGGAAAACCGTATATAAAAACAACACATTCAAAAAAATTTGACGTACGATATTTAACTCAAAAGTGATTTTCTGTTCAAAATAAAAATATTTCCATTAAAAATGATAAACTGATAATTTTATCACTATTACAGCTGTTTGCTTATTGTTTGGCTTGCTTCACAAAAGTAAATGTCCGAGATTGAGAAGTTTACAAATGCTTTACAAAACAAATGTCCTGTCTAACCTTTAAATTGTCTACCACCCTAAAATAAATGTCTTGCTTTACAAAAGTAAATATTCAAAATTGAGAAGTTTACGAATGCTCTTGTGAAAAAATATCTTGCTTTACAAAAGTAAATGTCTCGCTTAATAAAAGTAAATATCTGCATTTTTGAATTGTTTATTTTTCATTATTTATTGCCTTAAAAAGTGCATTTTCATAATGAATACTCAATAAAAAATAATTAAATTATATACAAATTATTAAACTTTAATTATAAATTTTATGTTCATCGAAAAATATCAAAAAACCAAATTTTTCAAAAAAATGAATAATTATTTGATTTTTAATTTTTCAAAAAAATCAATGCTCAAAATAATCTCTATATCATCATAGATATGTCCTATGAATTTAAAATCTTTTTGCTAAAATATATGGAGAGAAAAAGTATATTTAATTTGGTGCTCATCATACCTGTACCCCTATAAAGCAAAAAAATAATTAGGGCACATATGATTCAAATAAAGCGTTGTGTCGAATTTTTTTTATTCAATTTTTAAATATTTACTTTTGGGGGAATCGTATTTCCAGAACTAAACGTTCACCTTCATTCAATAAGTGGAGGAAATTCAACATAAAAAAATTATTATTCAATACTTTATTATCATAAAAATTCTTAGTGTTGACGTTTTATTCCATTAAAAATTGAAGTAATAAAATTGTTAGAAAGAAAATGTCGTTTTATGCCATCAAAATTTCAATCAATAAAATTGTTATAAAAATGTCATTTCACTTACACTAAAATTAAATGAATAAAATTATTTCTAATTCATCTATATGTTTTTGAATGTGTGAATATATGTTAATTCATTATTGATCTTAAAAGTGAATGAATTTTTGTAAATAATTCAAACAATTGTGCTCTTTTAAATATATCTATACTAGTTTGAAAAATTAATCCAGGGATTTTAGGTATATCTTCTAATAATTTATCAGAACAAATTTCACTAGAAGCAGAAGGACAAGCATAAACAAATGATTTAGCTGGATGTTTTTCATCAGAAAACACATTTGGTAATCTATTTATACTTAAATATTCAGCTACTAAGGCAGCTGCTGTTCATAGTGCTACTGCAGATTCAATTGCATACTGATATTGTTAATGTAATTATGCTAATTCTAATAAAACTTGAACTCTACAATCAGGAGAGGTATAAAGAAATCAGCTAATTTTAATAAGCACAATCAGCAATTGAATCATGATGATTTTCATCTTCATAATTGAATTTCTCTAATTTACTATGAATTTTCATATATCTTTGAGATATAGCTAAGTTTATAAACTTTTGATTTTTTTAATATTTCGAATTTCTCTGTAGTTAAACTATGTTTTTTAATATCATGTAAAAAAAATGCATATGTTCTATTTGTAGTACGACACTCAGCTAATTCATTATTCCAAATTTCATCAATAATTTCCCAATTAAATTTAGTTAAATTTTTAATTAAATTTAAAATTAATTTATCAACTTTAATTTGCGGATTTTTAAATATTGGTTTATTATTAATATGAAAAAATTTAATTGTACATTCTTTTAATAAAGGGAATAAAACTGATGAAATTTTTACATCATATAAAGCTACTAATAAATCATTTAAACAATCAACACTATTACATAATTGTATAAAACTAATACAAATCATTTGATTTGAAAATCCATTTTTTTCCATACTTATTGAGTATTTATTAAGAGTGATTTTAATTTAGTTTTATCTAATCATTGAAGTGAATCCGAATTAATATTTCTAGAATCAATGAAAATTTCTTCTAATTCTTTATTTTCTGTTTGTAAATGAATTCCTTGATCAGATATTTGAATTACCCTCATTTCTTTCCAATTCGCCTTATTTAAATTTTCAACGCCCATACAAAATTATTTGCAAACGGCCTGGCCATGTCATTTTGCCAATGCAAATTAGAAATGTCTTTCAGGGAGAACCCCATAATGATTACACGAGAAAAGATTTGAGAAAGAAGATTCAAACCGTGATAGATGAACTCATGAATGGAAAGCTATCAATTTATAAATTATCAAAATTATCAAATATTCCAGAATCCACTTTAAAATATTGAAAGAAACAAATGTCTATTAACAACAATTGGAGGCCGTGGTTGAATAACCATGGGATTGGGCATAGAATATTTACTGATGACGAAGAAGCTGCAATCAAAGATTATATTTTCAAAATAGATTATAATTTTATCTCCCAAGGATTCTACTTCAATGACGAAGATTTTGCAGATATTGCATATCAATCATACCTTGAAAAGAACAATCAAAATGAAAAAATGTTTGAAAAAGAATTTTTGATTAGCAAATGCTTTATCCATAATTTCAAGAAGAGAAACCACATATCTTCGAGGAAACCTCATTTAAAAAGGAGACCTGTAACACCAGAAGATGACAAGAATAAATTTATTGAGAAAATTCGAAATCTTCTTGAGACCACTGATCGCTCAAGAATAGTGAATGCTGATGAGACAAGCTGGAAGAGCTTTCCAGGTGAAATTTTAACATGGTCCGAGAAAGGATCAGATAATGTGAAAGTTTTTTTTGAAGGAAATCCGAAGCAATCTGTTACTGTATTGGCTGGAATAAAGGCCGATGGAACTAAGTTGCCTTTGTTTATCATTGCAAAGGGCACAACTGAGAGAACAGAAAGAAATTTAGGTGACATTTCATATCACATATCCGGTAGATCAAAGAGCGGATGGACTACAGAAGGCACATTTCAAGATTATTTAACATTTCTTCGCAAGCATTTCGGCGACAACGATAAGATACACCTCATAATTGATCATTACAAATCTCACGAGACGGAAAAGATCAAAGATCTTGCAAATCGATTAAACATTGATTTGATTTTCATACCAGCTGGACTAACAGATTGCCTGCAGCCCCTCGATAGATTGGTGTTTGGCTGCTTAAAATCAACAGCCAGAAGACTCTATAAAAAAACATATCAAGAAAATCCAAATACGGTCTTTAACAAAGAAATGGCAATTAAGCACTTACTGGACACACACACACACAGCGCTATTGAAGCTTCGCGTGATACGCTCGCTTCAAGCCGCGCTACATAAAAGAAAGCATTAACGATAGAGGATGATTGAAAATTAGGATTAACGGTCAAGTTTAAAATAAGCATGTGCGAAAAATCTAACTATAACTTGTAACGTAACGTTACCTGTAATTTTAACAATTTGGAAAAAAGAAGAAGAATAAAGAACATGAGATGCAAAAACCAAGGTTACGTTACGTTACAGGTTATAAATTAAGTCTAGTTTTAAAGTAGTAATTTGATTTTTTAATGCAACTAAAAAGATGTCAGAAGTTACAATCGACATAAACGACAAATTCTGTTTAATGGACATTAGAAAAAAATAAAAACTATGATTTAAACGGAGATGAAGCAATAAATGATTTAAAGAAATGTTTTTTAGTATGTGATTCAACACCTGAAGTATTTATGTTTAAAGATTATGACGCAGTGAATGATTATGTTAAAGTAAGTTATACATCAGAAAACGTTGCGAAACAAAAGCTAAAGAAAATAATTATTGGCAAAAGAACTGAAGGAAACAAAACAAAAAATGTTTCCGCTTGGGATTTATATTTAGAAAATACAGAAATATTTACGGTAAAAGCATTAAAATTTTATTCAAATGACCCTCAAATTTTTTCTTACTTTAGAGGTTATGATTATAAAAAGCTTGATAAAGTAAAAACAGAAATTATACAACCGTTTTTAGATCATGTAAGAGAAGTAATAGCAAATGGTAATGAAGAAATTTATAGATATATTCTAATTTGGGTCGCGAGCATTCTTCAAAAACCAAATTTCAAAACTGGAGTTGCTTTAGTTATATTAGGAAATCAAGGAACAGGAAAAAATACATTCTTTACAGATGTAATTTGCAAATTAATGGCAAGATACGCAAATGAAAATGTTACGAATATAGAATCAGTAGTCGGTAAATTTAATGCAACATTGGAAAACAAAAAATTACTGGTTTTAAATGAACTACAAAGTATTGATACTAATAAATTTTTAAATTCCGATGCATTAAAATCTATTATAACAGATAAAACAATAAATATAAATCAAAAGAATGAACCGATGAGAGAAACAGAAAACGTTGCGAATTTTATAATGGTATCGAATAATGATGTTCCAATAAAGATTGAAAGTTATGATAGAAGATATGTTGTAACAAAAACAAGTGATAAGCATTTACAAGATTTTGATTATTTCTCAAAACTTGCTGATTCATTCACGCCTGAATTTTATGAAAATTTATTTACATTCTTTATGTTAATGGACGTGTCGAAAACAAATTTAAGAAGAATTCCGAACAGTGAAGCAAAAGAAAATATAAAAGAAGCTTCAATGTCAAGTTATGAAATATTCGCTAGAGACAATTACGAAAAAATCAAAAACATAACAGGTCCTGATTTATTTAATTTATATTGTGATTTTGTTGAAAAAAATAAATTCAACAGTTGCAGTTCAAGGACTTTTATTGCAAATATGAAAAAATTCACTGGGATCGCAACGCCAAAGTGGATTAATGGAAAGACAACGAAAGTATATAATTTATTGCCAGAAGTTCATGAAAGATTTGAAAAATATCATAAGAAATTAGAAGAACAAATAGTTGATGATGAAATTGACGAAGATGCTTTATGAAGAATGTTTATTTTTATCAAAAAAAGACCATTAAAATTTCGAGGGTTAAAAAATAACCAAAAAGTGAACCCTTTACGAAACGGAGTAAATGAGCATTTTTTGAAGGAT